>NC_090390.1:47893152-48205652 GCF_036365525.1 Heterodontus francisci
CATTTTCATACAATGCCCTGCAATCTTACCGGCTGTCCGGGATCTTCCATGCAATGGGCTGCAATCACGCACCTATACTTTCCCGTCCAGGGAAAGCTGATGCCAGCAAAGTGCGGAAGGAGGGAAAGTAGGATTTTTAGAGTGTTTGTGGGGGGGGGGGGGGGAAGGGAAACTCTGCAATTTAAGTGTTTTGGGCGGGGTGGGGGGAATGGGGGAGAATTTATTTGTGGTGTAGTGAGGGAGGGGGTGTACGGTGTTCAACTGTGCAGTTTTTGTGGCAGGTCTGGCAGCCCTTTAAAATTGGCGCCAGCGCCTGCACAGAGGCAGCTGACGCTGTTCACGGCGTCACTGAGGCCGTCCCTGCCACGTAATGGGGGGGGGGGGGGGTGGTGTGCAGTCCGCCCTGCATTGTTAAATGAGCCACCATGCGCTTGATTACAGCGGCATGGTAGTACGCGACCCATGCTTGCGAGCCGCCTTTTTTTTGCCTACCGCCACTGCCAGCGGCAGGAAAAGAAAATTCAGCCCAAAGCTTTTTCATTTTCATGTACAGCATGAAAGTTAAGCGTAATTTACAATTTTCATTTTTATTTGATACAATTTATGAATATTCAGAATTAATAAAACAACATATATTTCCGTTTTTCAAACATAAACCATTGCAGTGTTATGACTGATCAGTTTATTATGAATTGCTGCAGGCATTGCACCAAGGGCACTTTTGACATTTAATAGAAATGGCAAGAAGTTTTTTTCAAAAGCTTTGACTTTCCAGGCATCCCTGTTCAGCATGAACCTATAGTAGCATTTTGGAACATAATCAGTCCCACATAAAATCTAAATAATTTCAAAATAGAAAATGCTGGAAATACTCAGCAGGCCAGGCAGCATCTGTGGAGAGAAAAACAGAGTTAACATTTCAGGTTGATGTCCATTCGTGAAAGGTCACAGGCCTGAAACGTTAACTCTGTTTCTCTCGCCACAGATGTGGCCTGCTGAGTATTTCCAGCATTTTCTGTTTTATTTCAGATTTCCAGCATCCACAGTATTTTGTTTCGGTAATTTGTTTACTACCCTTTTTTAAAAAAAAAGACAGGTACATTCTATAATGTTAATATTGAGAAAAAAGTTGGAATTCCATCCTTGCAAACTTTACCTGTATGTGCTGATTGAAAATAATTTGAATGCTTTTCAACATCTGTACTGGTACATCACATTTTCTGTTTTGTAATTTGACAAACTGCTATGTGGCTGATCAAAAACAAAGGGGTAAATTATTTCTCCTAGCACTAGTAAAGCTTGTCGCAAGATTTAGCATGTGTATTTTTTACAGGCTTAGAACATGACAGGCCAGTTAGCGTACACCCACAAGTGCTGCATTACTTAGCTCTTTTAATTCAGGTGAAACAGTATTGTTCAGGCTTCACACAAAACGATCACTGGATAAGATGAAATCTAGCAGTTTCAATAAACAACATAAATATTTGATTTTGTTCTAATGGACCCAAATGTGGAGTTCAGCGGCATGTAAATTAAACTGCCAAGCGATTCATCATTGTTAAGCCAGCCGTCTGAGGTTGGTTTGCAAGGGTCATAGCAGCTTCCAAGTAAAATAGCAATTGGCCCCAACGTATATTTTAAATGAAACAAGAACTAGGATAAAAAAAAAATCACCACTAAACATTACAAACAGTGTAAAATAATCGAAATAAGAGATACAGTTCTGAGAATGTGAATTGTGTATCTCAATAATGCTGAGCAGTGGAGAGAGCTCCTTCCACCATGACTTCACCCTGGAGTTGATAATATTACCACAATATTGATTTTTTTTCAGCAATTTTTTTGAAGATCCGTAATGCACGTGGTTTGACGGATAATTGTACTGCGACAGAAAGCCAATACTTTCTGCATGTATTGCTTTGGACATACACTAATAATGTTGCTATAGTGACAAGAAGTTGGGCTGAATTGAAGTTTACCTCCTAATTTTAGACAACATCAAAAATGAGCTGACTGACCCTATGGGAGTGGCACAAATAGGCAAATGTTATACACAAATCCAGTGAAAACAAAGCAATAAGAAAAGGCATTCATGTGCTAAAAACAAAGATTGAAAGGTGGAGCTTTTAAGTGAACAGAGCCAAAAGAATTCTCATTCTTCTTACGGCTTGTTTTAAGATTGCATAATTTAGGTCTACAAGATGCAATATTTTAACAGGCAGACAATAGTAAAATAAATTATGTCTTCTAGTCTGCCTTGACAAATTATATTTAATCTAAAGTGAGTAAGCAAAAGATGATTTTTCCAGCATAATTAATGAACGCATTTCATCTTACCACCCCCCCCCCCCCTCCATATTTCTAGGGGCAAACACAAGTCTATTATGTTTTCCTTTGTCTAATATACAAAAATTTATTTGGAATGCATCCATGTTGAGCAATTACCCAAGCATTAAAATTCATCTTCATTCCTTGCGTTTTTGAAGTAGCTACATCTAATGGTTCTACACTCTTCATTGTATTCATAACCTGAGGCAAGAACTAACAGAATAATTGCTTTACAGTTTTATAATGACATTAGCACCTGCAGCAACATCACCTTGGTTACCTTTTTTAACTGTGATGATATATGCTATTCTAGGTGATCGGGCATGTGAATAATCATGTATATTCGAACTGTTTCAGGCCAGAGTACAAGTATGAATGCTCACAATAATAAAATTGTACACTCATTGTGAAACAACTGCTGAAATCATTTGAGGTTTAATAGTTTCCATTTAACTTGAAGTCTGTTATGTCCTATTGAAAAGCAGCCAATTACACTTATGGCTAAGGTTTAGAAATTTCCATTGAAATGCTTTTCAGCCACCATTCCCCACTAATCGTATTCACAGCATGAGGCTGTGTGCATCAGCTAGGCATATTGTTGCAAAACAAACTTGTTCAGAATATCCTTGACTGATTGGGTTCCACTTTTTGTCTGTCTGTAATATGACTGCACTACCTCTCAAGAGCAGTGCTGGAAGTAGGGTTCATTAGTTAAGATACTATCCAGTAATAGACAGATTAGTGATGAGAGTGCACATAATTTTCCTAAACTATCCTTATGTTCCAGTTGCGAAGTACCATATGGACAAGTAGGTGTAGGATATTTTCTGGGAATGAAAAATAGCTGGTAAATGTACCCATCTTAATTGCTTTAATCGTTGCTTAAAATTGAAAAGCATGTAAAAATCTTGCAATATGATAGGAGAGATTATGAGTAATTATTAACACCTCTGAAAAACACTTTATCTTGCTCAGAGAGAGCTGCTCTTGCTGATGAAACCTGATTAAGACAGCTGTGCCTTTCATTGATTGTACCTGCTTCATGACAAGTATAATTCTTTATTTGTATGCAAACTAGATGCATGCAACATCAAGCATAGACACCAATTTCAGAGGTAAATGCCCATTGTACGAGCCATCCATCCGGTAACTTTCTATATTAAATGCTGTTCCTATAAACGTATGGCATGCGCAAGAAGTGATGCCTACAGTGATTAATCTTGATAAATAAAGGATGGGTCTGCTCTTAGAGATGAAAGACACATTGAGCCATGGTTAGTGCTACAAACACACACATTGTCCTTTGAAATGCTAGTATAAATTTGATGATAGAAGGCACCTAGTGTATTATTTTTATTTCAGTCAGCAGAAGTCTATTTACATGAAAAGGTTAAAACAAAGAATTTATTTTAATCTTTTGCAAACTATTACAAAATATCAGCACCAGAGACAGCTCTTGTACTATTTCCCAAAAGGTCAATTTTTGTCTTATATTAATGTAAACCTTTAATTGGAAAAGCTATTATTTGGTCATGGCAGTTTGTTTTTCATAGAACAATGAAAGTGTAAAATTGTACATAACATGTTTTCTTCATTAAAAGAGTTAAATTGTGAATTAGTCCAAGCAACTGTAAAACTAAAAAGAGGAATTCAGACAGGGATAAGACAAAATTCAGTTCATCCATACCCTCAGGCATAAGTACTCTACAATCTCTGGATGTGAAGTCATTTATGAAGTCCTTTACAACATGCAGTCAAAGAGGTTAATTGAAAAATTTCTTAATGTCATTATGAAAGAACTAGATTAACCTAAGTTAATTCACTTCATTGTTCAGAATAAAGAGGAATAAGCATTGAACCCTCTTGCAAATTTGGGGCATGAATTAGGGGTGAGATGTTGTCTTTGAAGACTCAGCCAGTTTAATTAAGATATGGAAAATTGCTCATTGTTCTTCACTACTAAAGTCTAGGAATTAGCAGCCAGATGTGATGCCTGTACCTTTCATATCTACTATGTGTTTGTTTGTTAAATACCCACAAGGCTACATCATTAAAACTCAGGCTTACCTTTCCTTAATTCTGCATCTTAGCTGGAGACTAAAGCATGTAACAGGAGGTAGTCCTATTGAGATGTGTTTCAAAATAGCTACATTAGTGAATTTGAACTGTCTTGTTTACAGTTCTTAATTTGAGAGACATTTTTCTGATTGTAAGTGTCACTTTGGGTCTTTCTATTGGGCTTGCAAAGATAAATTGGAGCTATCAATGTATTATACTTTCACTGACCAATTTTATTTCACATTTGATTTGCTTTAGGAAGTATTACTGAAGAGAGCAGCTGATTTAGTAGAGGCCCTATATGGAATGCCACACAACAACCAGGTAAGTTGAGAATAAGCAACATGTTGTAAGGAGATGAATAATTCAGCAGTTAATATAGGATAGCTTAACTATGAGTTTGCTACAAGGCTGTAATACATCAAGAGACCCAAATTACTTCATAATGCATCAAAGTGAAGCTTTGGTAGTTTATTCACATTATCTAAATCCTTGGCGTGTTACTGCTGCAATGCATATTCCTAAACATGTTATTCTTTTTATATATACATGTGTGTATGTAGTTACAATTTGAAAAGAATAATTTCGTTCCTGAATGTGAATTAAAGAGACGATTCAGTCCTGGCTGAAGTGATATTGAGCCTTCACTGTCGCTGGGTCAAAATCTTGGAACTCCCTTCCTAACAGCGCTGTGGGTGTACCTACCCCACATGGACTGCAGTGGTTCAGGAAGGCAGCTCACCTTCTCAAGGGCAGTTAGGGATGGGCAATAAATGCTGGCCTAGCCAGCGATGCCCACATCCCATGAATGAATAAAAACTAAGATATGATGGTACTACAACGGTATCAACTTCTGCTTAACTGGGCAATATAAGGAAATATTAATGAGTATGTTATACATTGGGCATTCAAATAAGTCAACTTTACTATAATTAGGCCTCATATTACAAAGTAAAATGAAGTGTTTGGCCTTTGATGGAAACCGTAACCGGTTAAAGGATAAGCCTCTATCCCAGAAGTCCCATAGATGGATTCTTTACCAGATTGTTTTATAGTCAAAACAGACAAGAAATATTAACCATATATTTGTTTAAAAAACTTGTATAAGCCAAATATAATATCGTGAAATCCAGTTATGCACAATTTTTTAAAATTGGGGCGGGGTGGTGGTGGTGGGGGGGGTGGGTGGGGGGAGGTAAATCCTCCCCATTTCATAGCATTCTAGTTTGCTATAATTTAAATGCCTGGATGCAAATACACAGTTTGTGCAAGAAAGTTTGTGTGTATTTCATAGGTAATATCTGTTGCTATGTAAGAAAATCAGTTTCAATAGCCTGCAGTATTCAAATCATGTATATAGCTTTAAATTGCAACATCAAACTGTAGCATTCCTGATCCGACTTTTGTGATTACATACAAAGAAATATCATCATGTTAGAAAATAAATAAAATGATCTGTTACAAATAAATTATTACGAGGGTCTGACTAATAATTATTGCTTCTAGTTTTGTTATAATAGTTTGTTTATATGTGCACTTTGTAAATTGTAATATATTGCCTCAACTGTACATATGTAAATTTAAAGTTGTCATATAAGAGGATTTCACAATATTTTCTTTTGTTTGTTATTTTGAACATCCAGCTGCCGGGCAGCTTGATATAATGCCTTGCTTTCAGGGCAGAGCTAAACCGTTCATTTGTTTTTCACAGCCAGTTCCTTTTGCCGAGACAACTCGTGCTTAGAGATTAGTTTTGAGCCCATTGTGAAGTACAGTTATGCTTTGCACTAGTTTATAAGAAAATCACCATGATAGTAGTCAAATACATTCAGTATAAATCATCAAAAGATGCTGTGCAATGAACCATAAATAAAAAATATTTTTATCTTTGAAATGTAAGCTGCATAATTTTTCCTTATTATGTTTGAAGTAAGTCGCTGTTATGTGTGAGTCTAATATTCAATCTAATTTCCAGGAGATAATTCTCAAACGGGCAGCTGATATTGCTGAAGCTCTGTACAGCGTGCCACGTAATCACAACCAGCTTCCTACTCTCGGCAACACCCCAGCTCACAGTGGTATGATGGGAGTGAATTCTTTCAGCAGCCAGCTAGCAGTCAATGTGTCAGAGTCATCACAGGGTAATGACCAAGGTATGTTAGCGTGCTGGAGATAAGTCCTTACAACAGCCGTTTTCCCTTCAGTGTCTAACAAGTCCTGTCCAACATTGACTTTAGAGACCTCAGTAATACTTCAAAGCCCTTTACCTAATTAATCTCCTTGGTTGTTGTTTGACACTGCTACTGGATCCCCCCCTGTTTACTTGGCATGGTAGTGAATTACACGGCCTGCCATAAAGTGCTTACATAAAATACTATGCTGCTGCTTCAAATAGTTATACATCTGTTCTTTCTTCTTATTGTTTTGGAAGCAGAGAAAATGTTCTTTTAATTGGTCATTATGCAAAACAGGCATGAATTTAAAATGTGTTTAACAATCCAAATCAATGAGAGAACAGAAAAACAATAATATATGATATAATTTAACATTAAAGGTAAGATATGAATGGGAAACTTAAACACAGAATTTATTCTATAGGTTTGGAACTCTGCTAGCTCACAAATGATGATATCATGTAAGAGTTATCAGTGTTTCTTCACGACTGGAATAACTTTTGTGTTCACAGAAAATATTGATTTTCTTCTGAACATTTAAGTTGTTTATGAATGACAAAGTGAGTACAAGTATGTGGAACACTTTAATGCTCAACAGGTTGGGCAGAATTTATGGGCTCCACTGAGGGCCGAGGGTGGTTCCAGACCTGGCAGGGCTACCCACCCCCACAACGCGGGTAGCCAATTAGGCTCACTAAGAACCTTGTTAAGGGCAATGAGTTTCCTAATGCAAAGGGGGACAGTTCAACTGCCTGGAGGTGGGCGCCCAGTGGCAGGCTGGGGTGCCAACACTTCAGTCAGGTCTACAGATCCTCCCTGCCTGCCTGGGTGGGGATGCAGCAAAAGACTACTCTGTAGTTGGTGAGATGGATCTTCATATTGAGGTGCTCTCTCAATTACTTACCCTTTACTGCAGCCTGCTGCTCCTCTCAAGCTGGAAGGCTTCTTGTTGGCCTTCTAGCTTTGAAAGCCTGCCTGCCACCGTTAATTGGTCTGGGAACTTGTCTCCATGCCAATTAAGGGAAAATCCCAAGCCAGTGATTGTTTCCTCCTGGAGGAAGGGGGTTTGGGATCCGGAAATAGTCCTGACTCCTGTTTCCCACCCCCGAAGCGAAAATTCAGCCATTATGTGAGCTGCTTCTTTTCCTTTCCAAGAAGTGCATGAACAGCATCCTAAAAATATCTTTTGCATAAACTCTCTAAATTCATGTTTATATGAACACAATATAACATTATAGCAATGAATTTCAGAGTAACACTGAGGTTGTAGCTTTATGACCTTCAAAGAAAAAGTGAAACGTAGATTTTCTCTACTATGTCAAAATGTAATGCATGGTTCTCTCTACTGTTATCCTCTCTTGAGTTATCCTCTCTTTATAACAAGTCATAAAATCATAGAAAGCTTACAGCACAGAAAGAGGCCACTTGGCCCAACGTGTCTATGCCGGTTGAAATTACCCAGCCTAATCACACTTAACAGCCTTTGGTCCGTAGCCCTGCAGGTTACGGCACGTGAGGTGCATATCCAGATACTTTTTAAATGGATTGAGGGTTTCTGCCTCTACTACCCTTACAGGAAGTGAGTTCCAGACACCTCCCACCCTCATCTCCCCTCTAATTTTTCTACCAATTACTTAAAATCTATGCCCCTTAGTCACTGAGCTCTATGTGTTTGTTTGTTGAATACCCACCAGGCTACATCATTAAAACGCAGGCTTACCTTCCTTAATTCAGCATCCTGTCCACTCTCTCCAGGCCCCTCACTGTTTTGTACATCTCAATCAAATCTCCCTTCAGCTTTCTCTATTTCAAGGAGAACAAATCCAGCCTATCCAATCTTTCCTCATAGCTGCATTTTTTTCAGTCCTGGCAACATCCTGGTAAATCTCCTCTTACCCACTCTAGTGCAATTACATCCTTTCTGTAATGAGGTGACCAGAACTGCACACATCACTCAAGTTGTGGCCTAACTAATGATTTATACAGTTCCAGCATAACCTGCTTTTATATTCTATACCTCGGTTAATAAAGGAAAGGATTCCAAATACCTTCTTAACCACCTTATCGATCTGTCCTGCTACCTTGAGGGATCTGTGGACATTCACTCCAACGTCCGTCACTTCCTCTACACCTCTCAGGATTCTCCCATTAATCGTGTATTCCTTTGCCTTGTTTGACTTTCCCAAATGCATCATCTCACACTTCTCCGGGTTGAATTCCATTTGCCACTTTTCTGCCTACCTGACCAGTCTTGGATCTATAACTTCATGTTCACTCATAGCTCAATGCTCTCATACATTTGACTTGATTAGCATTGATTTTAGTTTCTCTTATGCGAAGGGGATTCTCAAGATGACCAAAAAATTTGGAAAACCTTTTTTTTTGTTGCTGAGGGCAGTTTCATGTCCTCTATTTGTACAATCATAGAATGATACTGAAGGAGGCCCCTCAGCCTCTAGTGCCTGAGCCATCACTCAAAAACAGCCAAGCATCCAGTCCCATTTCTCCCTTTTTCGCATAGCCCTGCAAATTTTTCACCTTGTAGTGTTTATCCAATTCCCTTTTGCAGACTATTAATGAATCTGCTTCCTCCACCCTTTCAGGCAGTGCATTCCAGATCATAAGAACTTCCTGCATAAAGAAATTCTCCTCATCTCACCTCTGTTTCTTTTGCCAATTAATCTGTGTCCTTTGGTTGCTGACCCTTCTGCCACTGGAAACTGTTTCTCCTTATTTACGCTATCAAAAACCTTCATGATTTTGAACACCTCTATTAAATCTTCCCTTAACTTTCTCTGTTCTAAGGAAAACAATTCCAGCTTCTCTAGTTTCTCCATGTAAATGAAGTCCTACATTTCTGATACCATTCATTGTTGGGGTTCAATGGTTAAATGATATTGTGTAGTAATATCGGTGATCAAGATATTTAATGGAAGTTAATTAGTAACTGTGCAATACTTTTGTATCCTGAGTAATATTAATTGATCTATTTTGTTGTACAAGGTCCCCAAATTGAAATGATATATAATTTATCCTTAGTTTCTAAATTGATTTAAGAGCTAAGTGTGTATGTAACACAATTGGCAAAATTATGATGATAAATACATGATAGTAGATACCTGAGAGTGATTATCAGATAATAATATTGTAATGGATTCAGATGATGTAATTTAACTGTTATGCTTTATAACCACCACCTGAAACCTGGAAATCACTCACATATATCAGTTATGTTTATAATATTTACATGAAGTTGATGATATGGTTTTACAGTTTTTCATTTCAACCCTTTTTACTTATTGTTGTAGGCATCAGCAGGAAAGATGTATCATGCTATTGATACATGATGAAATCCTTATTGAAGAATTAGTGATTGTGGCATGATCATGGCAAGTTTATCTACTGATAATCTGCTGAGATGATCAGAAAATAACAATTATACATGATAATGATTATAATATGATTATGTTTCATAACTTCAACTATTGAAGCAGGTGTTACAAAATAATACTCTTTAATGAAGAAATGACTGAGATGGAATTTTAAACCTTATATGAATGTAATAAACATGCTCCTTCTTGCTGGATGTGGCATTTTGCGGCACGTCAAAGGCTAAAAGTTCATTCTCGCTATTGCTTCAGTCAGTGAATCAGGCTTGTTGATAATTACTACTATAGCTGAATGTGAGAGCAGCTGACAGCACATGATTGAAAAAATCTTCTGTATGCTGTATCAATGAGGAAAAAGGAATTCTGCTGCTTATCAGAAAGTGTCAACTGCACAGCATAAAACTTCAGCCACTGAACCTGATATTTTAATATAACATTTATTGTAACTCATCATGGCAAATGAATCTAAAAGCTCGGATTAACTTTATACAATCTTATTGTGGAAACATTACACTACGATTTACTTTTTAAAATCAAAATGTCTCATTTAAAAAATGCATGTCCATCAGTTTTAAAGGTAAACTGTATCATTTATCCACTCATAACATTTGTCATAGTTTTATGGGAAACTTCTTTCAAGAACCAAAGTAATCTTTCAACAGATTTACTTTAACTTCTTGCAAGGCACGATGAAGTTTGACAAAGCAGTGCCAGGATTGATAGCATTTCTGAAAGGAATCTTTCAAGTATTGTAATGTAAATTTCATTTTACAGTAGGGTACAGCCGTAACACAAGTAGCGTCTCCCCACGTGGATATGTTCCCAGCAGCACCCCTCAGCAGTCTAATTATAACACAGTCAGCAACAGCATGAATGGATATGGTAACGCTGCAATGACCAACCTGGGGGTACCAGGCTCTCCTGGATTTCTGAACGGTTCATCAGCCAACTCTCCCTATGGCAGTAAGTGTTTGCTTTACTATTAATATATAAGCAGTGGCTCCATGTGCAGTTATATATTGTATAAATGCTTGCATTAAAAATGTAACATTTTTATTTTTTTGTGAGAAGTCAGCTGCTGGATAAAAGGAAGGGTGACTCTGGAGGCTGGACACAAGTAACTAATAAATTCAAACTTCATTGAACATTTAGATGTATGGGTTTCAAGCCATAACCGATTTAAAATACATTTGCTGTGTATGTGTATGACAAAAGTCCATCACAAAAGAGTTTGCCTATTATCCAGAGAGTGGCCTAGCTGGGACACTTTTTTTATTTCTAAATTTTTGTAATATATCTAAAAATGTTTTAAAGGCCTTCTCTACTACTTGTGTATGGTGCAAACCGAAGTCTCAGCCTGATTATTTTTGCTTTGTTGCAGTAGTGCCGTCAAGCCCTACCATGGCAGCCTCTTCGGTCACCCTCCCTTCAAACTGTAGCAGTACACACGGCATTTTCTCATTCTCACCTGCCAATGTCATCTCTGCAGTGAAACAAAAGAGTGCATTTGCTCCTGTTGTCAGGCCTCAAGCCTCTCCTCCACCATCTTGCACCAGTGCAAATGGAAATGGACTTCAAGGTGAGCTAGTATCCTTCATTTCCTGATCCACCTTCAGGCATGCTCATCCCATACAATAATACACATTAAATTCACAACATCTTTCCCAATGAGAAAAGCAAAAATTACTGCAATTGTATAGTCTGCACTGGTTATTTGATTATCTAATGAAGCCATTCATACACAAAATATTTTGAAGCCGGACTGCGGCCAGATGCACTTTGTTTTGTAATCAGAGTGTGTGTGCTTCTATAGCCCTTGTCAAAGTTTCAGCTTTCTTTGTTTCGTCTCTAAGCATGTGATGGATCTTTATAGAAATGGTTAAGCAGCGAATGCTTTGGTATCCTGATACTGTATTTGTACCCTTTAGGAGACATTTGAAATCCAATAAATTGGTGAACTTCGCACATTTCACTGCAGTTTGATCTTGTTTCATGCATTTACACAATAGACACGAAAAGTTCTTCAGAGTGCAATTAGGCATGGCTTGAAACTTCTGCACAGCCTTGAATCTGTTAAATATTATCCAGAAAGCAAAATGACTCCTATGTCAGTAATATCTGTAGGTTAATTGGATATTCTTTGGAGTCTGGTATTTGCCTTCACTAGGCTAGCAATTGTGTGCAGTCTCCATGTTTAAGTCATTTGCAGTTATGATGCAAGTATGGCTAGCACCTGCTTATAATAACCACTTTCTACTAACTGAAATAGCTTTCAAAAAATGTTGAACAAATAAATAGATCAGACTTCTTCTGGCAACATGCGAATTTAGTATAATTTCCTATGAAATTATCTGCTAATGATGTTTTTCAACAACTTCCAAAGTAGCAAGAAATATTATTTAAACGTTAAGTAAACGAATGACAATTTATACTGAAAATATAAAGAGAAAAAATAAAGAATACATGAATGTTAACAGTCCAGTACAGCATTTGATCTTTTGTTAGCTATTTTAATGAACTTTTCTTTGACTTTGATTCATAATTGTGAGAACTAAATATAATGGATACCACTGGCATAAATGAACTTGAATTAAATCAGTACTCCCAAAATGTGAAGAAATGCACATTCCAATATTATTAATAGTTCCATGAAAAGACTTAATTATCAGTGACATGTCTTGTTTGTAGGCCTAGGGCATAAGGTTAAAAAATGAACAATTTGGCAGAAAATAAGAAACGTAAGTGTTCTGTGCATTACGCATGGCAGTTTGAGGTATTGGAGACTTTTGATCTCAGGCAGCCGTTGGCCTGGTAACACAGTTGTTATGATAAAATGCAATTAACAGAAAGCAAAAATTGAGGTCCCCAGCTAAAGTCAAAGTGCTGGGAGAAAAGAAGCAAGGTTGCTAAGATTTCAATTTAAGGAACCCGAGAAGTGTCTGGTCCTTGACTACTGAGTGAGTTGGTCCTGTCTGACGTTACCAGAACTGACCATGTTGTTTCTCACCTGTCAGCAGAGGCAGCCTCCAGGGAGTCTGGACCACTGTTTGCCATTAACAAAACGCTAAGAGAAATATCACACATGTGGTAGGCAGTATGCTGTTCACCTAAAATGTCAGAATGCTCCTCTTTTAAAAGTGAAGTCTTTGTAGAATGTCTTGTTAAAAAGTACATTTCAGTTTTTTTTTAGTCTGGACCTGCATGAGCCATACTAAACAGCTGCATACAACAAAGCTTGGATTTCAATTCAGTACCTTGCTGGCACAACTAGCATTTCAGAGCTTAAATTATTTTAGAGCTGATGAGTTGCTAATAGAGTTTCTGTTTCTTCCCTTTTAGGTATGTCTGGACTTGTAGTCCCACCAATGTAAGACCACACTTGTTTACCTAGAGAAAAATCAAGCTTCCGAGGATGAACTTCAGGGGACAAGTTCATTACATCAGAAGATGCTATCAGAAAAAGTATGAGCAACAATGAAAACAAACAACAGATTCTTCTACTGTTAAGAACAAAAAATACATTATTACTCACTGAATTTACTCAAACCATTAGGAAACGACCTACAAGCAACTTAAGTCTTCATGAACAATTTCATTTTATTAACAGAACTTTCTCATATTTTCACATTTCTCTATCTTGAAGAAACAAAAAAAGCAATGCCTATTTTGTATAAAGTTTCAGATGACGTCTTGGCTATGTCTAGTTCTTGCTATGTGTTGGGAGAAACTTTGTGGATGCACCATTTTGATTATCATGAAACACTGTTGAAATATTCCTCAAGCAGAACATTTTTCAGTACTATATTTAGATTCACAATGGTTGTGTATCTCTATAATGTGAAATAATTTTTGTTGGGCTGAGTAAGGGGCCAAGGAGGTATAAGCCATTGAACTGGAAGGAGAAGACTAAATGTATGATTTAAGAAATGGGGACTTATGGAGGGCCAGGGGAAAATTTATCATGCTTAAATTCATCTTAAAACAACTGAACTTTGTAACTTATTGTAGTTAGAAATTGTAACTTTGATATTGCAAAAATTCTTCTCTTGCCTTCAACAAGCACACTGACAGAGATACAAAAGCTACTGTCTGTTGGTAAAGAATATACTTCCACTGCTAGAGCTTCCTGTTAAACAAGTGTGATCTGCAATGTTTTTTCAACTTTTGCTAGCACTGTATACTATTGCATTCTTAGGCTACTGTGAAGTCTATGTTCCTTGTACCAGAAAGTTGTCCTTTGACTTCTAGATCCTTCTCCCTAATGTGTTTTGTATGTGGTTATAAAATATTGTAGAATTTTGTGATTTTGCCAAAGTTGTAGCTAAATATTTATACACTTGTCTTGAATTTTTCAGATCCACTTAATATTAAGGAGAGAGGTTTTATTCCTTATGAAGTTTGTAAGGAATAAGATAGTCCTATTCTTCATTGCTACACTTTCTTTCACATAAACACAGTCACTGAGCAATTTTTTGTAACATACCAATATAAATATTGTATTTATCTTTAAAATTTTGTATATTGCTTTCCTTCATTTTATTTTATCTTGTATGTATTTGTTTGTCACGACCAGGTATTGTGATGCCGAAGGAGCATTAAGCCAAGAATATTTGCCTTCAACTATTTCATTTTATAAGATTGCTTTGTCCATATGTTTCATTTTTACTACCAGAATTTGTTGATTTGTTCAGACCTTCCGTCCATTTTTTTATTTGAGAAAAATCAAATTCATTGTTTATTTTTATATAATTTTTAAGTTATCTGAACAAATAATTTTGAATAAAACTGTTGTTGTATAGTCAAAAGAAATTGTTTGTGCCACATGGCTGTAATGAATAATAGTAGAAAAAGTGCATGTGCAGCAGCCACAGAAGGATGATCCAATTTGTGGTTGTAAATTATTTAGAATGTAATATTCATTTTTAGCTGCCACCCATGAATTTGCCACATAGTAAAAATGTATTTACTGGAAAAATTTGGAGGCCTAAAGTCAAAATGGAAACTTCAGTTCATCTGGTAGACTGATGTTTGATTAAACGTATGACAATTAAATACAGAAAGACTTCTCTGATGCCTTAACATTGGAGTTCTTGACAGTAACTTTGGTGCCACTCTGTCATTGGTTTACACCACAATTGATAATCATCGCTGCAGCTGTCAAGGATGATCTATGGTGTAAAAAGCACAAACTTTGTACAAACACTTACTCCAATCCCCTGCAAGCCTCCACTCTGTTGTACCCTGCAAGTCCTCAGAATAGAAGTCCTGTACTGCAGTGTCTGAAAGTGGAAGTTTCTTTTCCAATGTTTCATGCCTGACAGTGCCCAATCTGTTTGCAAAGGCAGGAAATAGGTAAATTGTTTGACCACTTTTGTGTCTTTGCATTGTACTGTGTGATTTGCTAAAGCAGCATGCAATATGCTTTGCAAACTACAGCAGCATTGGAGGTCGAATCGTAATGGGGAACATATATTGTCATTCTGGGCAAAATGCACATTAGTAACAGTTATTTTATTTAATTCGAAAGTAAAATAAAATGTATCACAAGTGTTGAATGTGCAACACATTTACTCTGTGATAGCTTCATACGACATACATGGAAATGTCTCAGAGATTTTTCTTATATCTGAGGATCTTGTTCCAAAAGGAAGTCATGTACATGTGGAAAAAAATTGCAAGATTCATCATTACTGCAGTATGGTTTTGTGTTTTAGATTAATTAGTCAATGCACTCATTGCTTCCTTGTCTTCAATCTTATAGCTTCACTACATGGTAGAAATAACTGTTAAGAAAATTACAGTAAGATTGTTTTATCTGTACATTTTTCAGATATTTAACTGTATAAAAACTGTTCATTTTACACAATATTTAATTAAAGTATTTCTTGTCTGTGAATTACTTTTTCAGTAATTTAATATGAGGTCTCAGAATATGTGTTGAAAAAATGTGCTTATATAAATATAAGGAAGACCAGCAAAACAATTGAGGTCATTTTCTAATTATGTTTTTTAAAGGTTTTTTCTTCAAATGGTTAAAATAATGCATGTCTCCGTGAACCTTGAGTGTTTTTTTTAACAGTACTATTGCTCTGTGCACCTTTTAAATTTTTCATACACAGCTTTAATAGTTTAATTTCAGTTTTATTTAAATTTGAAGATACAGTTTCTGTATTCAAGTGCAAATATATTTAGGACATAGGTTTGACCTACGGAAGGGACTTTTTGTGATCTCAAAGGCTTGTCTTGTACCTAAAGAAGAATCCAAGTTAGTTCTAATAAAGTTATCAAATAATTACTAAAGTGTGAAGACTATGTTTAGACAGACTGGCATAAAGTTTGGAGCATTTTTAAATACACATAATAAAAACAGGTAGAAATGTACTACAAAAACTATTCCAACATTAAAAAAGTGTTTAGTTTACAGCATTGAAATAAACCTCTCACTGCTACAGGTATTTTTTAAACATCAGTTTGTTGACCTCATATCTGACCTAACTTCATTGAGATTATCAACGTCATTTTCCATGGGAAATTTAAACCAACTGCTGTAAATTCAAACACCACAAAAGTCCAATATCGTACCCTCCTTGGAAAACTCAGGAGTTTAATCTCTGTTTATTTTTAACTTACATTTTCTGGTTCTTGAGTGGTTAAGGCTTCACAGTTGCAATGTCACTTGGTGCTATAATATGAAGACTGTTAAACCAATAATAAGTAAATTATCCGTATACTAGTAATGAGCAAATTAAACATTTTATGTGTGTTCAGCAATGCTAACATGTAATACTTTGTCAAGTGTGGTGAAGCAAAAGCTGTTTTCTCTTTACATAATGGGAAAACTGTAATAAAATACATGTCAGGCAAATGTCAAAATATTTCATTTGTTGGTTCCATCTTGATGGGAACATTTATAATACCTTCCTTTAGAAATGTTCTTTTTCAGATCATCTACATTTACATTTATTTACTTTTCAACATACATTAGTAGATGTGTTTTGACATGTTTTGGCTTTATAGTCTGCTAAAGTATACAGTGTAAATTAATGCTGGCACATGTTGCTCCTTAATTGGTTTTCTCAGGAATAAATATGCATAGCTTATTTTAGTTGCTAGTGCATTTGGCTAATGACGTACATACAGTTTTGTATAAAGAATCACATTTATATTAGCAATACATTAATTTGAGCACACAAATCTGCAAATATCTCACAGAAAACAAACAAAATTATGAGAGGTTAGCAGCAGTCAACTCATGCAAGCTATTATAGCTCCATATTCCCACCCAAAAACAGAAGAATGTGTTTACTGATCTGCCACTTACTGTAAAGCAGCCTTTTAAAGTCTACCAACCTTTTAAAGATTATTCAAACCACTTGAAATGGGCTTCAATCTAATGCCTCATTTCATTGCATTAAACAGCCTATTTAATAAAGAATCAATATATTCAAAGGGCAAGGTTATCTTTTGTCTATAAGGGGTGGCATCATTTTGAACCCTTTATAGTTCAAATGCTGAAAAAGGCCTCATGAAATCCATACTCATCAACTAGGTCAACTAGAGCAATAAAAAAGACCTCTGTAAGAATAGCTGCCCTCCTTAATCAAGAATTATAAACGTTATCTGGCTCACTGAGTAGACAGAAATAGTGGGTCGGGAAATGTCAATTTCTCATCAAGACAACACACCCAAATAATAATTTTCCACAATACATACAATTAAGAGGATGTAGATAGGCAGCATCAGTGATTTAGAGTGATCATTGCTTATTATGACAATGGCAAGCTGAGATCTAGCTGTAAGCAGATAATTACTGTTGTTGATAGCAAAAGTGTCAATATGCCAAAGAACGATTTTTGAATGTGAGCCCTTGTGCTTTTTTGACTTTTCCTGATCATACGGCTTGATAACCATAC
Source organism: Heterodontus francisci (assembly GCF_036365525.1). Classification (NCBI taxonomy): domain Eukaryota; kingdom Metazoa; phylum Chordata; class Chondrichthyes; order Heterodontiformes; family Heterodontidae; genus Heterodontus; species Heterodontus francisci. The sequence goes on from NC_090390.1 coordinate 47,911,015, forward strand.
ATCTGCCAAATGACACCACATGTTTTAACTCACAATTAACAGAGTGAATAAATGGCACAAAGAGTGGAAGTTCTTTATATTCTTTGAGACAATTCTCTCTCTTTTTTACCCTTCAAGGATTTCTTTTATCTTTGCAAGAGCTTGCTTTTAATGAAATCTAAACTCATCAGAGGAAATCAAAAACCTCAAATCAGATTACAAATTGATTTTTGGTCGCTTATCATTAAGCAGTGTACTGCCTTGTGTTCCACAGCAGAAGCAACTGTGTATCATTTGACAGTGTGAAAACAACTTGTACGTAAAGTAATTATATAAAGGTCAGGAATGGATTTACATACTTTTATGTCCCCATCAAAGTTATGGTGCATTCCAGTCGTACGATGACTTAAAAATTAAAAAGTTATTCAAAAGCTTATAATTAATGGAATTGGTTACACTAAATAGATGTCTCCATATACATTTACTAATTACTAATGTAATCAGATTAATTATGGAAGGTTATTGAATATTTGAAAAGTACGATTAATCCTGTAATTTTTCTGATGCAATAATTTTTACAACCAGAAATGTGAAATGACCATTCTGTTGTTAGATACTAATGGATATTCCATGTCATATTTGTACATGACTACTAAATATTCATAAATTCTACATCAATAATGCTTCATAATTAAAATCAAAAATAGCTACAAATTATGCAGTTTCTGCTCACTTATATTAAGTCAAAGGTTGTGTTGTTAGACAGTCAAACTGGAATACCGATCTTAGAAAACTCTAACAGCCATTGCTATTAAAATAATGAACTTAGCCATTTTCAGACACTGAATGCTGTGTTTGCTTTTGTAATAAAATATAACAAAATGTCTTATTGATTGGAAGGTTTGTTCATAGCATACAGAAGTTCTACTTAGCGGGCTCTTCAATTATCTGTATACGCATAAGATTCTGTCTTTCAATAAGCTACAGAAAAGCCATAAATCTTGCACATCCATGGAAGATCCCAAAGGAAACCGTATCACAAGGGATGTGTTTGTAGCACCCAGGCTGTATGGCAATGCATACAGCACATTCAGACTAAGGAATTTTGGCTAGTACATCTGTTTAAAGAGGCAACACTGCTCTTACAGTTATAGATCTGTTTCCAACTTGAAAATTAAGTCTGCACACTATCCAAAACTCAATGTTTTACCAAAAAATGATGGTCACTTGACTAGTGTCGATATGCTATCTATCTGGGAGAGAGAAAACAATGCACAGCATTCAGAATTTTCATGATGCATATTTTAGAAAAGCAGATGTGCACTAAATCTTATAACTGTCTTTGTTTTCTTTCAATTTCCTTTTGGTTTTATGTGCCTAGGTTCAACAAAGTGAAGAATGACAGCTTGGAAACAATTTTCCAATTGGAACCCAACGACAGTGTCAAATATTCCTAGACCAAAAATAGTACATGCCAAATGAAATGAAGATGTTCCTCAACATTGCCTTAACAATGTACCTAAAGTGCAGTCTTGGTACAGTAAATGGTATTGCAGCAGTATGGCTTCCATTTCTTACACTGTCATTTTGGTAACAACTCTAACTGACATTGATAAATTATGCAACTTTCAGGAAAGGTTTATGATGCATCATCAATTGACTATAGATTGAGACTGCCCAAACTTTGCTCAGAGTTTTTGACAGTGACCTGAAGAAAGAGATTTTCATTTCATCTGTGTGAGTTGCATCTGAACTGACAGAATGAATGAAAAATACTGTGATACAAGGACACATATTTTTAAAAAATGTTTTAAAACCTTGATTTTCCAAACTGATATTGTGTAACAAACATTCAGAACATTACCTAACTAAAGACTGAAAATATCTGATTAGTAATTTTGAATGCAATGTCAAAATACTATTGTACAACTCAAGGAGCTTGCTATCTCCATTTTCTCCCTCTTTTTTTTGATATTGGACAACTGGTAATATTTGAAAGCCTCATTGTTTTGAATACTGTTTCTTTAACAGAGATTACTTTCCAAACTGGATTTGAAATCCAAATTGATCCAAATTCAGAATAATGAAAATTGCATGCACTTCAGATTTAGATCACTTCCGATTTATTTTTGTCCGCTTGTAAATTTGCCTAACATGCCAGTAGGATTTGTACCACAGTTACATGAGGTTAACCGTGATGCAACAACTAGTAATAGCACTCTCTGTGTGTAATCAAATCCATTTTGGAATGCATCAATGTCACATCCAGGGTTTAGCTCACATTGTATAATCAACACAGCATGTAGACTTCACTCCAGGTTAACATAATATAATGTAATTCTTGCTAGTGGTCTTTTAAAACAGTAGTTAAATAGATTGGAAATTATTCAGTTTAATTGAGCCACATTCACTGTGGTAACAAATCATGATTGCTGTCACCTCGATTGCTCTCCACAGTCCTGACACTAGTTCGTCCCACCTTGCATTGGTTTTCTCAGTATTTAGCTGGCTGATGCTTCTCATCCTGCCAATGGAACCAATGCCACAATCACAGAATTATTTTTTCAAGTGTGGCTTAGGTTTACATTTGTAAGAGCAGAGACAGATCTAGGTAAGTCAAAAAAGAAATAACTACTGACAAAGAGAATGAAGAAGATCTAACAAAGTCAGAGTGCAACAACTGCTGAGAGAGGGTGAAATGGAAACAATATGTGGCTGGGACCACATATTTCCAATGACAAATTTATGCTGGTTTCCCACCAGATTTGTGGAACTGGTTTAGAAACAAGGTGGTTTCATGAATTTGTGGATAGTGAATTTGAGTCTTCAAACCCAAGAGTCCAGCACCAAACCTGGGAATAAACAGAATACCTGGATGACAAGTTACAGCCTGCAGTTTATTTGGACTGGAGTTGTAGTATACTCAGTTGTGCCACAAGCTTTGTGTTTGAGCAGTAAAATAAAATATGAAATCACCTCTTCACTGCCAAATATCACTGTCATTTCTTGCTAACATTTTCTTAATTTTGAATCTTACCTCAATAAAACATGACATACAGGCTTATTGATAAAAATGCAGTATCACTCTACACATAAAAGCACCATTAGAATGTATTTTAAATGTGCTTCACAAGTCTAGCAGCAGAATACAGAACCCGGAACAAACCCTACATGTTGCTATAGTAACCTACATAAGTTTTATGAAGGTGATGTCATCATGTATTCCCTGCGCTTCCATTGGAACTTGGATCTGATCCTCTTCCAGACATAAAAAAGGTAACAGCACTTTAATGGACTTTTTTTTAGAACTTCAGACTGTCGAAAATTAAAAAGGATTTGTGATAGGAGACAATGAAAGATTAATTTATATTTCACTGCTGAGAATCACTAAACTAACTCACTCATATATAATTTGTGTTGCTTGTGAGTTCTGAAGTCACTGCTGGCATTGTAAACCAAACCAGTGTTTCATTGTGGTCAACTCAGAACAAAAACCCCAGTATAATTACATTGTTGCAACCCTGAAAGCAAACCACCAAAATAAATAAAACCTGCATGAGGTTCAAGTTTATCAGTGTACAGGTTTGACTGCTGTGAGACTGGAATTTATATTCTAAAGTAAATTGTAAAATGCTCCAGTAACAGGAGTGATATCATTGTGCTAATGTGTACTGCACTATCAAACCAAGTACTTAGCAAACCTGCTATGTCCTGTACTTCAGAAATCCAGAAGGAGATTTGAAGATTCTATCCGAGATGAGTATGTTGTTTCCCACAAGGTTTGGCTAATCTTTTGGTTTGATTAATCATGGACCCCTTCACCAATATATTAAAACAAATATATAGACATGAAAATTACTGCTGGCATTAATATTAATGGACATTTTTAAGGTTCAGTAATTTCACAAGTGAAGCAAAATGCTTTTTACTGGCTTCATTGCAATAAGAAACTGTTTGTGACATGAAATAGCTGTTTGCCATTATAGTGTTGAATTTGTGAAGTAGAATTGTTGGGGTTGTTAGCACCAAATTAATTGTTATTTAGATCCAACTTGCACAATTTTACAGCATTCTCTCTTGGCAAGGACAGTGTGCTGAGAATGGTAACTTAAAGCTGGTGTTGTAGCAAACTAGTACTCTACAAGTCACTGTATCATCCCAGATGGAGCAATGTGGGAAATACTGGGGAGCAGTGTCTCAGGAGGCTGTAGTTAAGTGATGGAGATATGCCATCTGCTGAAAGAAGGCTTGCAGGCCCAATCCAGTATCAATAGGGTTTTGTCAGTAGCATGAAAGTCATCACAGTCCTAAATTTCTAAACTTCAAGGTCATTATGGCAAACATAAGGACCATGCTGTAGATCCAGAGAACTTGCATTTGAGTCAGCCATATTTAGTGCTGCCTACTATTCTTTCTAGTGCATCCACTGTGATATATGCAGAAGTGCATGATGGCACAGATATGTTGTCATGACAGCCAAAATGTACTCCATAGATGTACTGCTAGGGGTTGGGTAGTGCCTCCTCAACAAGTCCCCTGATATGTCTGGAAACAGAGCATTCGTCATCTATTAAGCCAGATAATGCCAGACTCAAGGTTGTCTGTATCTGGACTTCATTGGTCTCATTTCCAAAACGTGAGATTATGTTCCTTGGAGACAAGTGACTCATGCATACAATTCTGTTTAGACAGTAATCTCTATTTGAAAGGAGGTCTTATGAGCTCTGAATCTTCAGAAGTTGCAGTAGCTCAAGTTACCATTTGGGGCTTCACCCAGCAGTTGCTCTGTTTTATATGACCAACACTACTTGTTCTTCTTCACCAAATCACCAAGGCCGCTAAGGGGTGAAAAAGCCAATTTCATAGTAGAGAATAAAATAATGGCAGATATACTGAAGAAATATTTTCTTATGTAATTACAGGGAAGAGTGAAGGAAAGACTGCAGGCATACAAGAGGAAGACTTGGATGAACCATCAGTTGATATAAATGTTAAAAAGAAAACTATATTAAAAGAGTTGTTGTTTTCATATCATCACAGATTTCCTTGGAGAATAGCATGAAGTAGTGGAAAGATTTGCAGGCTGATTAACAGTCTAACAGGCGTAAACACTCCTTCCGTGGCTATAACCATCTTTATACCAGCCAACAGAGTGTTTACTCTAATACAGCAGTAGGGTTTTATTGGCTTCCTCAATACACACAAGTGGAGGGAGAACCAGCAACACATTCGGGTAAGTATTTTTAAAAAATCATACCTTTTTTGATATGATATCCAGCAGTCCCTTTAAAGACCATTGTTTAGGCATATGTAGTCCATGTTTTCCTGAATACAGCCCGGAGATGGGGGCCTGAAACAGGTGTCAGGCCCTCTATTTACATATGAAAGGGACCTATTACTTGTTTCAAGTATAGGGCCTGGATGCATCTTTTTCTGCCTTCACCAATATAGCGAGTGGTGCAGTCATTGAGTAATAAGCATGCACCATATTGGATGCTTAGGTGCCCATTTTGCACTTGAAAAACTGGCGTGGCGCAATTGAATTTCTGGACCAATGCTGAGCGCATATTCCAAGGCAAGGCCAGACCTATTGAGACACCAAAACTTATCTTGGCGTATCCCAGTGCTTCATTGCAGTGTTCCTTGTGCTCCTATGAAGAGGCATCATGACAATGGAGTAACGGGGATCCTTTGTCATTCAGCAGCTATCCTGGCCCTTGCTCCTACTGTTGAAATAGAGCTGATACACTGAACTGCTGAAGTATAAATGTAGAACAGCTCCCAGTATGTTATGAAGTTGTGCCTGTCATCATGAATGAGCTACAAATTTAGGCTCAGATATAATGTCGGGCTTTACGTATGGGGCGTGCAAAGTTACACAGGTGCAATCAATAGCCCTGACAACTCTGGGGTATCTGGCAATTCTAAAAAATTTGATGGCCCTCTCAGTCATTTATGTGAGAACACTGGAAAATTATATAAATTGAGCTGGACTGGAAAAAAGAGCATTGGGGACTTGCCTTATAGAGAAATGGACAGCAAATCAGCTGATCAGTCAAAGGTGCCGTGGCTATCCGCAATGAGGCTATTGCATGATATTTGAGAGTTGTAATCACTTTGCTATCATGGGAGCTTTGCATGTTGTAGATTTTGGTTGCAGGTCTGGCTGCAGCAACAAACAGTGCTCCTCCAAAGTTTCACTACTGAAACACAGCCACCTGAGACAAAACTCTTGGGAAGGGTCTTGGTAAAAGGACCTGGGTCTATACATCTGATTGGATGGGTAGAGCCAGGATGATCAGATTCTTCCATTGTAGTGCCTGATTAATCTGGCCTCTGTTACAGCCTTCGGCTGCTGCTCCTGTTCCTCTAGCATATTGGTCATGTAAAATGGGATTTCCATTTAAAAAACCATTGTGCAATCCTGTGATCCAAGCTCAGTAATTCTAATGAAATATGATGCTTTCCAAAGGTAATATCAGGGAAGCCATCCTGAATACAACAGTGAAAACATTTTTGCAATGCCTGCATCTTGAGTCCCAAAATATGGCCAAAAGTCTCCACAAGCAATCTCAGTCAAGCTGTATTATTTTAACCAAGAACACAACCTTGATGAAAGGGACCTGTTACCTTTTAAACAATGGCATGCAGTATCAAAGGTGCTGGGGTAGGAGTAACAAAATTTAGGATGGATGACATCATCCTGTCATAACTCTCATTTGCACAGGGCTGCCACTATGAGGATGAGTGCTTCTTCAGCACATCCTGAATCTGAATGGAATTTATGCTGCAACAGATCTCCAGCTAACTTTGGACCCTTTGGAATGTCCTGGTCCCTCAATGCCAGAATGTCCTCCCCAATCCAGGAATTTGGATGATATACTCTTCAGAATACTAAGAGAGGTTAGTGATGAAAAAGCAGAGATGCTAACTATAAATTTCAAAATTTCTTTGGAAAAAGACTGGAGTGTGGTGAATGTTACACCATTATACAAACAAACAGGGAAAGAGATAAGATGGGGAATTATAGGCCTCATGTTATTAGTAGGTAAACTGCTAGAAACTATAAAAGTGATAACATTAGTGAACACTTAGAAAGGTGCGCTCTAATTGGGGCAATCAACACAAATTGGTAAGGGCAAGTCATGCTTGACTAACTTAATCCAATTCTTCTAGGCAATTACAAAGTACAAAGACAGTGGGAATGCAGTGGAGGTGGAAGATTTTCAAAAAGTGTCTGACAAAATGACATGTAAGTGACTTTCTGCAAAGATTAAGAGCTATTAAAGGTAAAGTGGCAGCAACAAGAACTAATACAACAATGAAATTATGTAATAAGCTAAAATAATTAATCTTTCCAACCATCATTGAAAATTCCGACGCCATAAAACCATTCTTAAAAGCTGGACCAGCCAAACAGTCACATGCCTATTCCATCTATGAGCTGTTCAGGTGCTTGAAACATATTATGGGACTTAACTCTCGTTTATGCTTTATTTTGAAACCTTAAATAGCCTACTGCTCAACAAGTATGCAGGTAGTGAGTGCCATAAGTGCTTCTTGATTGTATGTGTTCTGATTCCTGTTAATGGTTTATTCTCTGATTATTTTGTGACAGTACTGTGCTTCTTCGTACCAGCTTCACTAAGAAGTAAAGGGTAACTGCAGTTCATATTCATTTATGGCAGGTATATATATTGCATATAAATATTTCTTATTTATTGCAGTGAATCTCTCAATGCTTGCTATCTCCTTCCCAATATCTTCTCAGGTTCCAAAGATTTATGATACAGAGCTTGATTTGATTCAATGATTTCTTCCCTTGCCAGGTGCCAATAGGGGTAGGGCAGCAGCCCTTGATCTTATATATGGTATCGCCCTCACCTCTTTCTCCCTCAGTGTCTGCCTTCTCTGATGCATTCAAGAAATAAAATTGCCATGAAAACAAACTGTAGTGGGTAACATGGGCTGTGGACACCTGCCAGCTCCAGGCTGCCACAATGTTGGCAGCCTGCCAGCTTCCGGATCTGGAAAAAGGTACGTCCATGGGGGAGTCTGGTGTCTGTTTCTATGGCATAAGGACATAAGTAATATGAGCAGGAGTAGTCCATATGGCCCCTCAAGCTTTCTCTGCCGTTCAATATCATGCCTGATCTTCTATCTCAACTTACTTTCCTGCCTGATCTTATATCCCTTTATTTCCTTTGATTCCTAAACTCTATCGATCTTAGTCTTGAATATACTCAACGGTTGAGTATCGACAACCTCTGGGATAGAGAATTCCAAAGAATCACAACTCTCTGAGTAAAGAAATTTCTCCTCAACTCCATCCTAAATGGCTGGCACTTATACTGAGATGGCACCCCCTAGTTCTAAACAACCCAGCCTGGGGAAACAGCCTCTCAGCATTTACCCTGTCAAGCCCTCTCAGAATCTTATAGATTTCATTGAGATCACCACTTATTCTTCTAAACTTTAGAGAGTAGAAGCTCATTCTACTCAATCTCTCCTCATAGGACAACCTTCTCATCCCAGGAATCAATCTAGAGAACCTTTGTTGTATCTGCTTTAAGGCAAGTACATCCTTCCTTAGGTACAGAAACCAGAATATTACACCATGCCCCAGGTGTAGTGTCACCAAAGTCCTGTACAATTGCAACAAGATTTCCTTACTCTTGTTTGCCAATCCCCTTGCAATAAAGCCCAACATACCATTTGCCTTCCTAATTGCTTGCTGTACCTTTTTTATTCATGAGAAGTGAGCATTGCTGGAAAGGCCAGCATTTATTGCCCATCTCTAATTGCTCTTGAGAAGGCGGTGGTGAGCTGTCTTCTTGAATCATTGTCAGGATGGTGTGCGGCTTGTAGAGGAACTTGCAGATGGTGGTGTTCCTATGCAGCTTATTCTTCTAGATGGTAGAGGTCGTGGATTTGGATGGTGCTGTCGAAGGAGGTTTGGTGAGTTGCTGCAGTGCATCTTGTGGATAGTACACACTGCTGACAGTGTGCACCAATGGTGGAAGGAGTGAATGATTGAAGTGGTGGTGGGGTGCCGATCAAGCAGTCTGCTTTGTCCTGGATAGTGTTGAATTTCTTGAGTGTTGTTGGAGCTGCACCCATCCAGGCAAGTGGAGAGTACACAATCACACCCTTGACTTGTGCCTTGTAGATGGTGGACAGGCTTTGAAGAGTCAGCAGGTGAGTTATTCACTGCAGAATTCCTAACCTCTGACCTAGACTTGTTGCCACAGTATTTATTTGGCTGGCCCAGTTAAGTTTCTGGTCAGTGGTAGTCCCCAGGATGTTGATGGTGGAGGATTCAGTGATGGTAATGTCTTTGGACGTCAAGGGGAGATGGTTAGATTCTCTCTCTTGTTGGAGATAGTCATTGCCTGTCACTTGTATGGCACAAATGTTATTTGCCACTTATTAGCCCTAGATTGTTGTCCAGGTCTTGCTGCTTGTGAGCACTATCTGCTTCAGTATCTGAGTTGTGAATAATACGGAACACTGTGCAATCATCAGTGAACATCACCACTTCTGACCTGATGATAGAAGGTCATTCATGAAGCAACTGAAGATGGTTGGGCCTAGACACTGCCCTGAGGAACTCCTGCAATGATGTCCTGGAGCTGAGCTGATTGGCCTTCAACAGCCACAACCATCTTCCTTTGCGCTAGGTATGACCCCAACCAGTGGAGAGTTTTCGAACTGATTCCCATTGACTTCAATTGTGCTGGTGTGCCTTGATGCCACACTCAGCCAAATGCTGCCTCGATGTCAAGGGCAGAAACTCACACCTCACCTTTGAAATTCAGCTCCTTTTGTCCATGTTTGGACTAAGGCTATAATGAACTCAGGAGCTAAGTGGCCCTGGTGGAACCCAAACTGAGCTTCAGTGAGCAGGTTATTGCTAAGTAAGTGCTGCTTGCTAGCACTGTCAACAACACCTTCCATCACTTTGCTGATCACAGAAGACGGAGTCGGGATTAATGGGTCTGTTTCAGGTTGGAAAGACGTAACAAGTGCAGTGTCACAAGGATCAGTCCTAGGGCCTCAATTATTTACTATCTATATTAATGACTTGGAGGGGGCAGAGTGTAATATATCCAAATTTGCTGACAATACAAAAATAGATGGGAGGGCATGTTGTGATGAGGACATAAGGAATCTGCAAGGGGATATAGATAGGTTGAGTGAGTGGGCAAAAACTTGGCAGATGGAGTTTAATGTAGGAAAGTGTGAGGTCATGCACTTTGGTAGGAAGAATCAAAAGGCAGACTATTATTTAACTGCAGAGACTCCAAAAAAGTGCAGTACAGAGGGATCTAGGTGATCTTGTGCATGAAACACAAAAAGTTAGCATGCAGGTGCAGCAAGTAATTAAGAAGGCAAATGGAAATTTTGGCCTTTATTGCTAGGGGGTTAGAGTTTAAAAATAGGGAAGTCTTGTTACAACTGTACAGGGTGTTGGTGAGGCTGCACCTGGAATACTATGTACAGTTTTGGTCCCTGTATTTATGAAAGGATATACTGCATTGGAGGCAGTTCAAAAGAGGTGTGGAAAGAGATACAGTGGTTTTTGTTGAAGTTCATCCCAAGAAGCTCTGTAACACAGGAGTCTATGCTCTACGGGCTGTTCCCAGGGACGCACACCGAGATAAACATTAACTGCTGTTGGAGGACTATCAATTCGGTGAAAGACGCCCTTTGGTCTGCCTGAAACTTGCTGGTCTTCCAGCGCAAAGAGTTGTCCATGACCGAATGTTGCAGACTGGCACATTCCAAGGTCCAGGACTATGTGCTGAGGGATGCTTGGGGCAGCTGTGGCAAAGGCTCAATGGGGAAAGACCACTATGTAAGATTCCCCCCACCAAGCTTAACTGAGGGGCTGGATCCATGGAAAACCCCTCGAACTGTATCTGGAAAATATTTGTTTGCTGTAAAATGTACATGGCATGTGAAATGAAGTAGAAGGGTTGTGAGGCAACTCACTCCTGTATTGAAGGAAACTAATCTCCTTTGCACTCTTTGTACTGTCTGACTTGGTGCTGTTTGGAACTGTTTTGTAATGTATTTTTTACAGATTTGTATGAATAAAGTGTATTTTGGAAATTAGAAAAAAGTTCAAAAGAGGATCACTAGTCTGATTCCTGGGATGAAGGGGTTGGCTTATCAAAAATGGCTAAACAGTTTAGGCCTTTATTCATGACAGTTTAGAAGAATGAGGGGTGATCTTATTGAAACATATAAGATTCTGAGGGGGCTTGACAGGGTAGATGTTGAGAAGATGTTTCTTCTAGTGAGGGCATCTTGAACTAGGGAACATAGTTACAGAATAAGGGGACACTCATTTAAAATTGAGATGTGATGGAATTTCTTCTCTCAGAGGGTAGTGAATGTCTGGAATTCTCTATCCCAGGGAGTTGTGGAGGCTAGATCACTGAAAGTATTTAAAAAGGAGTTAGATAGATTTTTGAAATATTGGGGAGTTGAGGGCTATGAGGAGCTGGCACAAAAGAGGAGTTGAGGTCTAGGGCAGAACAGCCATGATCTTATTGAATGGCGGGGCAGGCTTGAGGGGCTGAATGGCCTACTCCTGCTCCTATTTCTTATGTTCTTATGATTGAAAGTAGACTGATGGGGCAGTAATTGTCCGGATTGACTTTGTCCTGCTTTTTGTGAACAGGTTATACCTGGGCAATTTTCCACATTGTTAGGTAGATGCCAGTGTTGTAGCCTTATTGGAATAGTTTGGATAGGGGCACAGCTAGTTCTGGAGCACAAATCTTCAGTACTACAGCCGGGATGTTGTCAGGGCCCATAGCCTTTGCTGTCTCCAGTGTCTTTAGCCATTTCTTGATATCATGTGGAGTGAATCAAATTGGCTGAATACTGGCATCTGTGATGCTGGGGATCTCAGGAGGAGGCCGAGATGGATCATTCACTCAGCACTTCTGGCTGAAGATGGTTGCTTCAGCCTTGTCTTTTGCACTCATGTGCTGAGCTCCCCCATCATTGAGGATGGAGATGTTTGCGGAGTCTCCTCCTCCTGTTAGTTGTCTAATTGTCCACCACATTCACAACTGCATGTGGCAGGACTGCAGAACTTTGATCTGATCCATTGATTGTGGGAACTCATTGCTCTGTCTGTAGCATGCTGCTTCTACCGTTTAGCATTCATGTAGTCCTGTGTTGTAGCTTTACCAGGTTGGCATCTCTTTTTCAGGTCTGCCTGGTGCTGCTGCTGACAGGCTGTCCTACAGTCCTCATTGAATCAGGGTTGGTCGCTGGCTTGATGGTAATGGTAGAGTGAAGAATATGCTGGGCCATGAAGTTACAGATTGTGGTTGAAGACAATTCTGATGCTGCTGATGGCCCACAGCACCTCATGGATGCCCAGTTTTCAGCTGCTAGATCTGGTCTGTATCTATCCCATTTAGCATGATGGTAGTGCCACAAAACACAATGGAGGGCGCTCTCAGTGTGAAGACAGGACTTTGTCTCCGCATAGACTATGTGGTGGTCATTCCTATCAAGACTATAATGGAGAGATGAATCTGTGACAGGTAGATTGATGAGGGTGAGGTCAAGTAATTTTTTTCCCTGTGGCTGGTTCTCTCATCATCTGCTGCAGGCCCAGTCTGGCAGATATGTCCTTCAGGACTTGGCCAACTCTGTCAGCAGTGGTGCTATCAAGCCACTCTTGGTGATGGACATTGAAGACTCAACCAAAATACTTTCTGTTTCCTTGCCACACTCCGTGCTTCTTCCAAGTGGTGTTCAACATGGAGGAGCACTGATTCATCAGCTGAGGGAGGGCGATGGGTGGTAATCAGCAGGAGGTTTCCTTCTCCATGTTTGACCTGATGCCATAATACTTCATGGAGTCTGGAGTCAATTTTGAGGACTCCCAGGGCCACTCCCACCCAACTGCCAGTGGGACAGGATATACCCAGGAATGGTGATAGAGGAGTGTGGGATATTGGCTATAAGGTATGATTTAGTGAATTTGATTATGTCAAGCTGTTGCTTGACTAGTTTGTGGGACAGCTCTCCCAAGTTTGACACATCCCCAGTGTTAGTGAGGAGGACTTTGTAAGGTCGACTGGGTAGTGTGTGCCTTTGTTTTTTCTGGTGCCTAGGTCAAAGCCGAGTGGTCCATCCGGTTCTATCCTTATTTGACTTTTATGTAATTGTTTGATACAACTGAGTGACTTGCATGTTGACTTTTTGTTTTTTGCATACAAGGACATCCAAGTCCCTTTGAAAGCCAATATTTAATAGTTTCTCACCATTTAAAAGTATTCTGTTTTTATCTTCTTCCTACCAAAGTGAATAACGTCACATTAAACTCCATCTACCATCTTCTTGCCCACTACATAACCTATCCCTGTCCCTTTGCAGACTCTTTGGACAGGATTTTTGTTCCCAGGTCCCAATCCCACCATTGGGATGAAATGAGAGTTGCAAACCTGGAAATGCGCAGGACCCTGAGAGAGATTTTGGAGGCGGCAGGCACTGGGAGCCCCATCCAATTAAGGATGGTGGGTCAGGCACCCGAGGTGGGAAGACCAATAAGAGGCCCTCCAGCATTGAAAGATCAGCAGCCCAACTGTCAGACGTGGGCGCAGCTGATGTAGGTTGGAGAATGAGAAGGCACCTCAACATGGAAAGTTTAAAAATAAGAAGTGGCCACAGTTACCAGACCATCATTGTGGAGCAGGAGCCACCCTCTTTGCACCCCCCCCCCCCACCACCCCCGCAACCCACAGGACAGCCTGCTGCCGCAGCTGTGGCCCTCTGACAATCGTCACTGCCAGGTTGAGGGTGAGGGGTTAAATTGAATGAGGCATTGATGGCCTCCTGGTCTGCCACTGAGAATCAACCTTCATTCATCAGCCAGGCTTCGACCTCCAGTGGAGGGGAGGGTGGGGGGGAGGGGGCATCTGCTGTCTGGAAAATTCCAGCCCTCAATTGCAATTTAATAGGCCTAATTGGCTACCTGCCGGTGATGGGTAGGTAGCCGTCACTGTCCCCCCACAATCCCCCCAGCCAATGCAGCCTATCTAAAAATAGCCAGGTAGTGGGGCCATGGCGGCAGACTGGCACACACACCAGTAGAGGGCAATTGCTGATACACCCACCTCTGGTTCATTCATCTCAGTCAGCAATATAGATTGTATATAGCTGAGACCCCAGCACTAATCAATGAGACACCCCATTATTAAGAGTCTGCCAACCAGAAAATGACCCATTTACTGCTCCTCTCTGTTTTCTGTCCTTTAACCAATCCTCTATCCATGCTAATATATTACCCCAAGTCCATGAGCAACTTGTGCAACAACCTTTCGTGTGGCACAATGTCAAATGCCTTTTGAAAATCCAAATATGCTACATCCACTGGTTCCTCTTTATCTATCCTGCTTGTTACATCCTCAAGAAACTCTAATAGATTTGTTAAACATGATTTCCCTTTCATAGACAATCATAATTTGGGCAAGGGCAACATTATTTTAAATGCCCGTTACCATTTCCTTAATAATGGATTCCAGCATTTTCCCAATTACTGATGTCAGACTAACTGGCCTATAGTTCACTGTTTCCTCTTTCCCTCCTTTCTTGAATAGCAGACTTACATTTGCTACCTTCCAATCCACTGGACATTCCAGAATCTAGCAAATTTTGGAAGATCAATACCAATGCATCCACTATCTGTGAAGCCACCTCACTTAGTACTCTAGAATGTAGGCAATTAGGTCCTGGGGTTTTGTCCACTTTCAGTCCCATTAATTTCTCCAGTACTTCTTTACTAATATTAATTACATTTAAGTTCCTCACTCTCATTATCTCACATCTTATGATTCTCCTGACTCCAAAGGAGCACTCTACACCTCCTACAAAAATAAACGAAAACTTATATTCATAGCTCCTCTTCGGCTGGATCGGCAGCTGAACATGGGTAGAAGATGCACACCTAGGCCTCCCAATTCAGGCAGGTGCTGCGGATGGCAAGCAGTAGGTCCTTAGCAGATAGCATCGGTGGGAATGGGACAGTAAGTTATAGCCCACCATTTTCAGAGAGCTCCTGTCCCTTTTCCACCCATTGAGTGGCCTGAAAATCTCCACAACTTTGCCTTCAAAAGGCAGCATGTCTAACCAATGCAGCACTCCCCTCATACTGAACTGACACATCGACCTAGATTATGGGCAGGATTTCCATTCTGTGGTTGGAACCCCGATGTTGCGTTCACTTATGGGTCCCAACCCCAAACCACACCGTCAACATGCACACATGTTACAATTTTAGAAACATACGAACATATGAATTAGGAGCAGGAGTAAGCCACTCGGCCCTTCGAGCCTGCTCTGCCATTCAATAAATTCATGGCTGAATTGATTACTCCACATTTCCAACTACCCCCAATAACCTTCCACCCCCTTGCTTATCAAGAATCTATCTACCTCTGCCTTAAACATATTCAAAGACTCTGCTTCCACTGTCTTTTGAGGAAGAGAATCCCAAAGACTCACAACCCTCTGAAAGAAAACATTTCTCCTCATCTCTGTCTTAAATGGGTGACCCCTTATTTTTAAACAATGACTTCTAGTTCTAGATTCTCCCACAAGGGGAAACATCCTTTCCACATCCACCCTCTCAAAACCCCTCAGGATCATATGTTTCAATTAAATCACCTCTTATTCTTCTAAATTCCAGCGGATACAAGCCTAGCCTGTCCAATCTTTCCTCATAAGACAGCCCGCCCATTCCAGGTATTTGTCTAGTAAACCTTCTCTGTACTGCCACCAACGCATTTACATCCTTCCTTAAAAAAGGAGACCAGTACTGTACACAGTACTCCACATGTAGTCTCACCAATGCCCTGTACAGCTGAAGCATAACCTCCCTACTTCCCCTCGCGATAAACGATAACATTCTGTTAGCTTTCCTAATTACGTGCTGTACCTGCATACTAACCTTTTGCGATTCATGCACTAGGACACCCAGATCCCTCTGCATCTCAGAGCTCTGTAATCTCTCACCATTTAGATAATATGCTTCTTTTTCATTCTTCTTGCCAAAGTGGACAATTTCCCACTTTCCCACATTATACTCCATTTGCCAGATCTTTGCCTACTCACTTAACCTATCTATATCCCTTTGTAGCCTCCTTATGTCCTCTTCACAAGTTGCTTTCCTACCTATCTTTGTTTCATCAGCAAATTTAGCAACCATACCTTTGGTCCCTTCATCTAAGTCATTTATATAAATTGTAAATTCAAATGGTAAAGGAGTTAATTTGCCCAGCGTCATATCTGCTGCCCAATTAGTAGCAGCAGATGCGGGAAGGAGACAGGACACAGGGAGGAGCAGGCCCTATGCCGTTTGTCTCGGGTGGATGGTGAAACTGAGCAGAGGGCAAGGGCTAGGGAGGGCCCCAGTGCTAGAGCAGCCACTCCATTTTTCTGATGCTTCATTTGAGGTGCTGCTGGAGGCAGTGACAGCACAAAGAAGCATCTTGTTCCCTGAGAGCAGCAATAGAAAACCTGCAAAGCTGACCAAGAAGGCCTGGCTGGAAATGGCTCATGAGGTCAGCAGCAGAGAAATGGTGAGGAGGAACTCGGACCAGCGCAGGAAACGTTTCAAAGACCTGCTAAGGTCTGTCAAGGTGAGTCCAAAGATAGAAACAAGATGACCATGTCTCCCGGTCAGCAGTCACCAGAATGCAAAAGAGTGGGGCATCCTGAGGGCACATAGACTTCTCCTGACGATAGGAGAGATGTGTGCTCAACAGCATTGATGACTCATAAGTGTAGTTCACTGAACACTATTGAACAGTGGGCTACAGGGAAGTCTGCAACATCCTATGCGAATGAAAAGCTGCAAGTGGTGAGAGAGAGGCATTGTCCTAGTGGCACCTTTCTTCACCTTGTAGGCCAAACGGGACAACAATGCCAGGGAAAGCACGAGGGCATGCCTGGACATTGGGGTCCCCCAGTTCACATCACCAATACATTTTGAGGAGCTGGCCCTTGATCTGGCCAGAGTGGCAAGCCATTGTAACGTATGGGTCCTCGCGAAGTATTAGAGAACGTGGCACACAGTGAAGCACACATCACTTCAGAGCAGGAGGAAACAGGGGAGGCAGAGTTGGCTGTGGCCAGTCCCCCTCAGAGGATGGAGGACAGGCACAGCTCTGCACAGCAGAGCGGAGAGGCAGATCCTAAAGAAGTCACAAAACAGGCAGTTCTACCTGGAGAACCAATGTGAGAAATGTGCCCACATGTCAGAGTTATCTGAGGCACTGCAGAGTCATGGGATGAGAATGGAAGAGTCCTTTCATCTATTGTGCTGCACAATGTCTCAATGCTTTGAGCGCATGAGCTCCTCCATTGAGAGAGTGGGCAACCTTATGGAGAGTCATATGTGGGATCACTCAGAGTGGATGCAGCATGTACAGAATGCATGCCACAGTCTGTAGCATTGACCAGTCAGTGGAACAGATTGTGCAGCAAGGCATGGAGTGGATGCTAGCTGTGGCCTAGCTGGAGTTTCCCTCTACTGAAAGGGCTGAATTGGCAACAGATGGTGGTTAGGGGGGCCACCCCTCATGGAGCTCCATGGCCACTCCAATGGATGAAGCATCTGTAGAAGCATCCCCTCTGACAGTAGCTTCTCCTGCAGTGATGCCGGAGCAGCAGCTTTTTTGGGGGGTGCATTGACCGCCACCCACCCCAACCCCATCCCGGCACCTCCACAATGAGGCCGACTGCCACGGACATCTCAGTCCAAGACAGGCACTAGCAAGCAATCTGCCTCCACCTCATTCTCCGCCACAGGGGCAGCAACCCGTAAGAATGGCTGTGAAAGCAGGCCACCGCATGGGTGACGTCACTTTGTGGGTCACTTGGGTGTTTCTCTTGTAAATAATATTAAAGGGTAATTCAAAAAAGCACTGGGCATATTGTTGCACTCAAGGAGACCAGTGTGTTTTCATTTCATTATGACAAAAGGCAGGGAAAGGGGAAATAAGGGTTGGCAAAACAATGGAGTGCATTGGGGAAAAGTGTGCCAGGAGCCTTGCAGTGTTTGTACCATTGGAAGGTTGCTGACTTTTGTTCTTAACAATGTTTGCCATGCCTTGATGTTTGCTCTCAGTCAGATGAAGGAGAATCTCCACTCCAAATGTCCTGCAGACTGATTATTGCTCAGGTGAAACATGTCTGGATCAGATTGGCCCTGGCATCCCTGCCATTCTGATATGTGGTCCGCCTCCTCAGCCTACCACGGCATCAACCCTGCAAAGCATGCGGACCGGCCTCCAGTTCTCCTTCAGCTTCCTTCTTTTCTTCCTTATTCAAGGAGCTGTGTCATTCCAGGGCTTCTCCATCTTCAAGGTCCACACTTCTCTGAAGGGCTATGTTATGAAGTGCACAACAGACCACCACAATGCGCGAGACCTTTGAAGGAGTGTACTGGAGGACATTATCTGACTGGTCAAGGCATCTGAACCTCCTCTTCAGGAGTCCAATGGCCAGTTATGCTCATCGGGCATTGATTGTAGTGTCTCTCAGCCTCTGTGGCTGGGTTACCCACCGGAGTCTTCAGCCATCTCCTCGAGGGATAAGCCTATCCGCAAACAACCAACCTTGGATTTCTGATTGCTTCGTGACAAGCTGCAGCACCTGCAATTGCCAAAGGATAAAGGCATCATGGCATCTTCCAGGATAGAGTGCACACACCTGAGTAAAGTGTTTGCTGTGTTCGCACACCCGCTGAACGTTGAGGGAATGGAAACCTTTTCTGTTGAGGAATCTCCCTGACTGGTAGTTGGTGCATTGATGGCCACTTGGGTGTAATCGATGATTCCCCTGAGGGAATCCGGCCATGGAGGCAAATCCCAAATTTGAGCTTGAGTGCCGCTATCCACCTAGAATTCAAAGTGATCTCCTGCCCTCTCGAACAGAGCACATGTTACCTCTGTAATGCAATGATGTGCTGCTGTCTGTGAGATACCACTATCTGCTGCCACTGCTTAGAAGGTCCCAGTTGCAAAAAAGTGCAAGGCCATTGTGACTTTTACAGTCACAGGAAGGCCATGGCGATGATTCCAGCGAACTCTCGGATGACCCTAAACGAGGGCACGCAAATCAGCAACTATCTGCCTGTACAGGAGCAACCTTCTGTGACATTGATGCTCCGACATGTCCAGGTAGCTTCTCCTTTGGTGGTAGATCCACTGTTGAGGGTATTGCCTTTGTTGCCTTCCTGCCCCTCGTTCCTGACTCCTGTGCCCCTCTTGTCCAGGGGCCTGTCTCTGCCCCTGCAGATACTGTTCCTCATTGCTAATTGATCCAATCTCGGAGTAGCTTAATCCCTTTTCTTGTTATGTCGCTCGTTCCTTTCTATTGGTACGTGCAGTCTTCCTGAACCTCCCTCTCATGAACCCATGAGGCCCCTAAGCAGAGGGATCCGTCCACACCACCTGCCCCAAAGGCACTGTCCGTGAAATGCCCTTGTCAAGAGTGAAGAGATATGGCAGATAATTCTCCTGACTCTGTATAACTGGTTGCCTGTGGATGAGGGTCTTTTCTGAGCCTTCGATCCTTAAGGGAGTCTCTTGCTGTTGTCTCGCCATTCTGAATAGCTCCTCATTTTGTTTGCGCCTCCTCCTCCTCCCTGTGCTGGTTGAGACCTTGCATGGATCCCATGCCTTCGAAATAAAATTCAAAACTGGCCATTAACAAGCTTGGTAAGTGGCTTAACTGCCCCTTTATCGTTCTCGGGCAGGTTGTCTCCTCTCGGCCTTTTAAACTTCGAGCATGCCGATTTTGCATCATGAAATCGCCACGCCGACCAGAGGGATGAGTTTAAGTGAGCGCCCGCCCCCATTCCCACCCTATCATTTAAATAAAAATCCCGGTCCCAACGTCTATAATACGGTGTAAGCAGATAACCTTCTGAATCAGAGGTGAGAGTTAAGAGGGCACTGAGCTATGATGGCACTTAAAGAATACAATGACTTTTCAGCACTTTAAGTGATTACTGGAGATAATTATTGGAACTGGTATTGCATTGGTTACCCCATTGTGTGATCATTATAGTTCACATCATCTCGTCTAAACAGAAAGAGTAAGACTGTGGGCTAATAATGCTGAAACACCTTAAGCAACATTCAATTAAACCTTGATTACTGCAGAAAAAAAACAGCTTTTAAGTTATATTTCCCTTAGCACACAGCTTGAAAGGCTTCTTCAAGCACGGAGGTGAAATTTTTAAAATTCATTCTTGGAATGCGGACATCACTGGGGGCCAGCATTTATTGCCCGTCACTAACTGCCCTTGAAAACATGGTGGTGGACCTTCTTCTTGAACCGCTGCAGCCCATGTGGTGAAGGTGCTCTCACAATGCTGCTTGATAAGGTGTTCAAGCGACCATGAAGGAACAGTGGCATATGTCCAAGCCGGAATGGTTTGTGACTTGGAGGGTAACTTGGAGGTGATGGTGTTCCCGTGCACCTGCTGCCTTTGCCTTTCTAGGTGGCGGCGATTGTGGGTTTGGGAGGTGCTTCTTGAAGAAGCCTCGATGAGTTAAACATTACTCATTGCAGCCACAGGTGGAGGGAGTGAATGTTGAAGGTGGAGGATGGGCTGCTGATCAAACAGACTGCTTTCTCTTGGTTGGTGTCAAGCTTCATGGCTTGTTCTTGCAGCTGGACCCAACCAGGCAAGTGGAGAGTATTCCATCACACTCCTGACTTGTGCCTTATAGCAAAATGAACAGCAACTGGCTCAGGGATTCAGTCATATTAAAAAAACAAACAAAATTAGACCATAGCATCACCCAAAGGGGAATATATACTGGAGAAGCTGGGGTTGTTTGCCTTAGAGTGGAGGAGGTTAGGAGGACCGTTGATAGAGATGTTCAAAATATTAAAGGATTTTGATAGAGTAAGTAAAGAAAAACTGTTTCCAGTGACAGATGGATTGGTTATCAGAAGACACAGATTTGCAGTGATTGGCAAAAGAACCAGAGGCAACATGAGGAAACTTCTTTTTACATAGCAGCCTGTTGTGATCTGGAAGGCACCACCTGAAAGGGCAATGGAAGCAGATTCACTAATAACTTTCCCAAAATAGAATTGGATAAATTCTTGGAGGGATAAAATTTACAGGACTTTGGGGAAAGAGCAGGGGAATGGGATTAACTGGATAGCTCTGCCATAAAGGCGGCACTGGCACAATGGGCTGAATGACCTCCTTCTATGCTTTTTGAATCACAGAATAATACAGTGCAGAAGAGACCCTTCAGCTCATCGAGTCTGCACTGATGCATTAAAACACCTGACCTGTCTACCTAATCCCACTTGCCAGCACTTGGCCCATAGCCTTGAATGTTATGACGTGCCAAGTGCTCATCCAGGTACTTTTTAAAGGATGTGAGGCAACCTGCATCTACCAGCCTCCCAGGCAGTGCATTCCAGACCGTCACCGCCCTCTGGGTAAAAACGTTCTTCCTCAAGTCCCCCTTAAACCTCCCGCCCCTCACCTTAAACTTGTGACCCCTCGTAACTGACCCTTCAACTAAGGGGAACAGCTGCTCCCTATCCACCCTGTCCATGCCCCTCATAATCTTGTATACCTCGATCAGGTCACCCCTCAGTCTTCTCTGCTCCAGTGAAAACAACCCAAGCCTATCCAACCTCTCTTCATAGCTTAAATATTCCATCCCAGGCAACATCCTGGTGAATCGCCTCTGTACCCCCTCCAGTGCAATCACATCCTTCCTATAATGTGGCGACCAGAATTGCACACAGTACTCTAGCTGTGGCCTTACCAAAGTTCTACACAACTCCAACATGACCTCCCTGCTTTTGTAATCTATGCCTCGATTGATAAAGGCAAGTGTCCCATATGCCTTTTTCACCACCCTATTAACCTGCCCTTCTGCCTTCAGAGATCTATGGACAAACACGCCAAGGTCCCTTTGTTCCTCGGAACTTCCCAGTGTCAGGCCATTCTATGACTCTATGATTCTATTTACCTCACAGATTCCCCAAACTCCCCTTGTCACGACCTCAATTTCCTACGAGGGAGACTGAGCAGGCAACTTGCAGTTGGGCAGCAGATGACGGTCTGGAGGTGGAACCATTGACCACGCCAGCAATCAAATGACCAAGAGAGGAATCCCTCAAAATCATCGGCATCAGAGCAGTGGACTGAAACTGAAACAGACAATAAAACTGAAAAAATTAAAATGGTAGTAACAGTAAAAATCAGTAATTCCTGAAGCAAACAGGACAGCAACACAGACAACAAGTACGAGAAGATTCAAAACAAGCCAGAGAGACCCCTTGACAAAAACGTACCTATCTCAATTTTGCTCAGTTATGAGAGTTATTGGAAAACAAAAGGGGGAAGGAAAGAGCCACAGTCAAGACTAGGAACAGTGTTGACCAATAATTATATAGCCAATAGAGCAGATTGGAGGCTGTGTGTTCTGTGGTGAGCGACTCACCCCCTGACTCCTCAAAGTCTCTCCATCATCTACAAGGCACCCTTTGCAGCAACTTCATCAGTAGTGCAAAGCGAGTGATAACAAATCAACAGCCTGTTTTATCCCCCTTCCAATCTCCTTTTCCACAAACTTCAATGAAAGATAAAATCTAGCAGTTGGTAAAACAGGCTGTCAATTCATAATTGCTCATTGTTGCTGAAGATTCAAGATAAATGAGGGGCCTCCCAATAACGTGATCAGAAGCTGGGAGCAGTGCCTGATAGGCTGATCACCTGTTTAAACTAGACATTGCTGGGAAAGTCCGTCTTGTTAAAGGAGCATTGTGAATCTTGCTGTATATCTATGTATAGCTTTGTTTCTGCACCATTATGACCTTGTAGTACAAGAGTAATTCTTGGAATTAGTCATAGATTTCCTGATAGCTACTCTAAAGCTATACTGACTCTTTTTGCTATAGCTATAGTTGTTAGACAGCTTTATACCTTCCAGGTATGGATATTCCCAAGGGTATACTGCTGTATTTGCATTTTCTGAAGGAGGATGGGGATCAGGACAGCCATGAAAGACAGGTGAGATTGTACCTCAGACACTCCCTGCAGACATGTCCTTAAACCGACACTCGTTCATTACCTGTAATGAAGAGATTTGCCAGTGCAAACTTTGATTCATAGAAAGCCATCACTGATCTCTGCAGACTCCTGCAGCCAGACTTCAGAGACCAGTTACAGCCCAGGAGCAGCTCTGTCTCTGCCTGTCAAAGTTACAACTGCTTTGGCCTTTTATGTGGTCGACTCCTTCCTGAAACTGTAGGAGATCTCAGTCACATCTCCCAACTTTAGGCCCACAATTGTATCCAGCAGGTAGATAATACATTGTTTGCCAGGGATTTCACCATGTTTCTCATAGAAAGCAGCCAGTAACAAGAAAGAGTCCTTTACTTGTACCACATGACACAATTTCCACAAGATAGGCCATCACCCAATGCATTCATAACCATATGTACCCCAAGTTCAAAAAGGTGTGGGATTCCTAAGGATTCTTGTGGATAAAGGCAGGTGCCGGTATTATAGCACTATGGAACCATTCATGGGGTTACACAGAAAATTTCTCAATTTCCCATATGGCCAGTTAACCCTTGAATACACCCCATGTATCTCCAGGGGTTAGGATGAAACAAAGCTTCAACATCGTTAAACAGCAATTTGGATGCCTGGATGGTCTGCAGCATAACCTAGTCAAGAACAGTAAGATTATTGTTGGCTGCTGTGTCCTCCACATCTTTCCTTTGGGAAGGAGCCTAATAATGGAGCAGCCAGAAGAAAGGCAGCAAAAAGCTGCCAACCATAAGGGAGCAGAATTTTCTGCTGAATGAACTGTGGAAATTGTTGAATCATCAGCCACTATAATAGTGCAAACATTTCAGCAATAACCTTTGCTGACCAATGCACAAAATTCCTCTACAGGTCCCCACTATGCACAACTTCCCCTCCATTGAATCCATCTGTATATCAGCATCAATTAATGCAATGTAATTTCTCCACACCAACTTAGCATATCTCAGAACAAAAGGAAGTGCAGCCCTCTGCACTCAAGGACTCCCTGACAAATGCTATATTATTGGATGCCCCATGCCAGTATCATTGTTACCCTGTCTTAATCATCAAATACAAGTTCTCTGACTGATCTGGAATCTACTATATTTGAGAGCTACACGTTATTAGTTAAAATGGCTAAGCAATAAACAGCAGAAGGGTGACTCCGTCACTGGAAGTACGGCAGAGTGAGTATCGAGGATGTATGCTCCTAACCCCATCAGGGTTTCTAAGATCAGGAGAGGTCACCTCATTTTACATGATTAGATGGAAGGGACCTGCACCACTATGAATGTGTAAAAGGGGCTTTGGCCAGTTGCTCGCTTGGTAGCCTGTCATTGATTTCAAATCAGCCTCCTTTATATAGAGACTGATAGTTCCACAATCTGTCAGCTTTTCAATGGGGCATCCAAGCTAGACTCCACTCCCAGACATGTAGGTGGGGTCCACTTCTGCCAATCCAGTGATCTGTCTGTTGGGTTTATCCAATGTCCAGGTTGCTGGGCGTTAGGATGGTATTGAGGAGATTACCAGTATGGACATATGCTCTCTTCTCCCTGTCTTCTTTTTCTATTATTCATTCATGGGATGTGGGCATCGCTGGTTAGGCCAGCATTTATTGCCCATCCCTAATTTCCCTTGAGAAGGTGGTGGTGAGCTGCCTTCTTGAACCACTGCAGTCCATGTCGGTTAGGTACAACCATATGCAGTTAGGAAGGGCGTTCCAGGATTTTGAACCAGCGACAGTGAAGGAACGGCGATACAGTTCCAAGTCAGGATGGTGTGTGGCTTGGAGTGGAACTTGCAGGTGGTGGTGTTCCCATGCAACTGCTGCCCTTGTCCTTCGAGGTGGTAGAGGTCGTGGGTTTGGAAGGTGCTGTTGAAGGAGCCTTGGTGCATTGCTGCAGTGCATCTTGTATATGGAACATACTGCTGCCACTGTGCGTCGGTGGTGGAGGGAGTGAATGTTTGGGAATGGGATACCAATCAAGCGGGCTGCTTTGTCCTGGATGGTGTCGAGCTTCTTGAGTGTTGGAGCTGCACCCATCCAGGCAAGTGGAGAGTATTCCATCACACTCCTGACTTATGCCTTGAAGATGTGGACAGGCTTTTGGGAGTCAGGAGGTGACTTACTCACCACAGGATTCCTAGCCTCTGACCTGCTCTTGTAGCCATTGCATTTATATGGCTACTCCAGTTCAGTTTCTGGTCAATGGTAACCCCCATGATATTGATAGAGGGGGATTCCGCAATCGTAATGTCATTGAATGTCAAGGGGAAATAGTTAGATTCTCTCTTGTTTGAGATAGTCATTGCCTGGCACTTGTGCGGTGTGAATGTTACTTGTCAATTATCAGCCCAAGCCTGGATATTGTCCAAGTCTTGCTGCATTTCTACATGGACTGCTTCAGTATCTGAGGAGAAACGAATTGTGCTGAACATTGTGCAATCATCAGCGAACATCCCCACTTCTGACCTTATGATTGAAGGAAGGCCATTGATGAAGCAGCTGAAGATGGTTGAGCCTAGGACACTATCCTGAACAACTCCTGCAGTGATGTCCTGGAGCTGAGATGATTGTCCTCCACAACTATCTTCCTTTGCGCTAGGTATGACTCCAACCAGTAGAATGTTTTGCCCCTGATTCCCATTGACTCCAGTTTTGCTCCTTGATGCCATACACTGTCAAATGCTGCCTTGATGTCACTCTCACCGCACCTCCTGTGTTGAGCTCTTTTGTCCCTGTTTGAACCAAGGCTGTAATGAGGTCAGGAGTGAAGTGGCCCTGGCGGAACTCAAACTGAGCATCACTGAGCAGGTTATTGCCAAGCGAGTGCCGTTTGATAGCACTGTTGACGACACCTTCCATGACTCTACTGATGATTGAGAGTAGACTGGTGGGGCGGTAATTGGCCAGGTTGGATTTGTCCTACTTTTTGTGTACAGGACATACCTGGGCAATTTTCCACATTGCCAGGTAGCTGCCAGTGTTGTAGCTGTACTGGAACAACCTGGTTAGGGGCGCGGCCAGTTCTGGAGCACAGGTCTTCAGTACTATTGCCGGAATATTGTCAGGGCCCTTAGCCTTTGCAGTATCCAGTGCCTTCAGTTGTTTCTTGATATCATGTGGAGTGAATCAAACTGGCTTAAGACTGGCGTCTGTGATGCTGGGACTTTCAGGAGGAGGCCCTTCTCTGCTGTTAGAAGCCATGTTTGGGGTACTTCCAGCCAACGTACAGTGTGAGTATACGATTGGACCTGTGGACATTCGGGTCCCACATGTCCTTGACCATGATGTCTTTTGTTGGTTCTTATCAACTGGCCCATAATAACAAATACTATAAGATGTCAGAATTGGAATTACTTCACTCTGAAACTACCAGAAGGTTTTGGATGGTAATAATGATGAACATAAGGAACATCCAAAGGTGAAAAAGTCAGTCTCCTACAGTTACATGTGCTTTTCAGCAAAATTGATACTCTACTTATCCTGTATGTGATTGATTCTACAATGCTTTTAATTGACTGTAACTTATTTTGTATGATAGCATCAGCAGTAAAATCATTGAAGACAAAAAATGTCTAAATATTAAGCACTGGGAATTCTACCATGATCTATTACTCAAAATATACCGGGGTAGAGTTTCTGCTTTGGGCACAAGGGTGATTTAGGTGCAAATTGCTCCCAAAATTGCACCAGTTTTGAGAAGATGTTTTTCTTGAGATTCTGCCAGAACTCATTTGCATATCGCCAAACATAAAATCTGCCATGTGCCAGCACAATTGGACAGTGTTTTGGAATATAATTGTTTTTAAAAAGGTGTTTGCTTTATCAAAGATTCCTTGATGTACTTAAAGGTGATTTCCTGGTGCAGTTTTATTAATACAGTTGAAAATAAGCATTTTAATCAGAGTGTCTAACTCACTACTGATTTTACCTGATGTTAAATGACTGAAAATGACTTCAAAAATTGCATTTTTATCTGAAATTATACCAAATTAGTTACTTCGTTGTCAGCAGTCATTTTCTTAATAAATTTTTTAAATATTCATGGGGGAGAAACTGGGTTCTGTGGTGTCTGCTTTTTAGGTGTTATGCTGCTTCCTTTAGAACATGTCATCTGAGATGCACTCACACAATTTCAAAGGATTTTCCATGCACAAACCTCTTTACCAAGATTCCAATGCCATCTTGGTAAAGGGTTTGCTGCGCATGCAGAGCAGGCAGATTATCATGTCCGTCTGTGGCAACACTAATTTGACACCAGCGTTGCCATTTTCGATTGCCACATTCCAGCCTATTGCCTGTCCTAACCTCACACGGCTGACCACATCTTAAACAGAATGAAGGACCCAACCCCGCCCCACATCAGTGCAATTTAAAGGGATCATGAACTACTTTGCAGGATAATTGCTGGATTATTTCATCTAGCTGCTGGTGTAATTGTATGCATTTTTGGAGCTTTCTTATACTTGTATAAAGTTTGAGAAGCCTACAGGGAGTGGTCTGTCTGGTAATGAAGTACTGTTTTATTGATTTAAAAGGTTGTACAGAAACACATTGCTTCCAGACATGGGTGGCCTGGTAGGGTTTCTTCTGGAAAGTGAGCTTGACTGGGAGAATGAAGAGAGGCCTTGCAGAGAGGAAAAGCTTCTAGAAGTGGGAGGAGGAGCCTGGGGAAGAAGGGCTCGCAGCAGGAAGCCATATCCACTAACAGCCTTTCAGGAGCAATTCTCTTACCTCAACTTCAGTGAGGACTAGTGCTTGTGATGTCTTTGCTTCTTGAAAGAGGTTGTGACTGAAATCTGTCAACTGCCTCAGCTCAACTGCAACCTTAAAGTAGGGCAAGGCCAGCATTGCCTGTGGCTGTGAAGGTGACGTGGCTTTTAACTCTTATGCGTCTGGCTGCTACTGGAAATATAAGCAACATCTTGCCCCCCAGTGAGCTAACACCTGTGCTATCCTTTTGCCGCATTCTGGCTCCTGTGCACTTGTGCTGGCTATCTCACCTGTACAGAGCCCTCCTCTATCCTAGTTCTAAAAGATGAGCGGTGTCAGTCTCTGAGCTGGTGGTTGCGAGTAGAAGATTGAGTGATAGTGTCTCTTAGTCCTCACTGTCTTCTTCCTCTTCCTCCCTGACTGGGAAGGTTCCAGTTCTTGGGTTACTGAAATGAAAAAGTGACATGGGTAGTGATGAGGGGAGCGGAGAAAGTAAGAAGTGTGTGTGTACACCATCTGTAGTTTGTAAGTCAGAAGAGATTGTGGGATGAGGGAGAAGTGGGATAAGAGGAGAAGGATTAGGTATGCAGATCCCTCATCATCAATCCCGCCAACTCCTCCAATGGCCACGGCCTCTGTGATGCCGATTCCCACAATAGCCAGCACTGTCTCCTCCATTAAGGTTAAAACATACAGAGGCATCTGTTCTCCTCCAGTTCTTTCCTGCTGTTATGCAACATCTTCTCCTCCAAGAGGGAAGTATGTCAGTGAGCGTCCTGCAATATGTTTGGGTGATATGGCTGTCATGGTTGAATAGCTGCCAGTGTGTTGGGTGATATGGCTGTCATGGTTGAATAGCTGCCAGTGTGTAAGCTTTGAGTTGTGGGTGCGAGGCTTGGAACAGTGCTAAGTGTGTTAGGATGAGGCAAAGCAGATGAATTTTAGGGTTGAGCACTGATTGATAGAGATTGTTGATAGGTGGGTGATACAGCTGTAGAGAATTGAGCAGCAGACGAGGCTAGTGGTTTAGTTGGTAGGATATGCTATTTGAAGATGAACTCACTCACTTTGATAACTCGTTTGAGATCATTAAACTTTTTCCTGTATTGCATCCATGTTCTTGGAACAACACTACTGGCATTGACTTCCACCACTGCTCCTTTCCACCATCTCCTGAGCATATGCCTGGAAGGCTTCCTGCTCGCCAATGGATATAGGATGTCTCTCCTTCTTCCCACCTCTTCCACCACACCCTCCAGTGCATTCTCTGAAGACCTTGGTGCTTGCATGTTCAGCTATTGCTCAAAGTATCACAGCCGAAATTGACTTTTGAAAAATTTCCCACCACTTCTTGCAGCCACAATGTTCCGCCTGTTTAAAAGATGCAGGCTGCCTTTAAGTAACGCTAGCCATTCGACATATCAGTCCCTCTTGCTGATGTGTGCAGTCAATGAACAGCACGCATTCTGCTGACTGCACGCATCAATCATTTAGGAGAGCAAGCAGCACAAATTTAACATGCTGCTTGTAATGCAATGAATGGAAAAGGGTTAGTCATGTACTGTGATCCCCACATCTGTTTTTGGGGGTTGGCCAATTTCTCCGTTTTTAGCTTTCAAAATGTGCCTAATTAGTTTCTGCCAGATTCGTTGATTTTCAACTGTACCGGCAAAAAACAGCGCAACTGGGCGGAAACTCCATGCCAAGATTTTCAGCATAACTATAAATGGCAGGAAGTATAGCAAGCAATTGCAAAATCAGTAGGAGAATATATTCAAGTTTTTGGAGAATATTCCCGATTATAATATTGCATTGTGTCTCATTAAGCAGTGAAAAGCTGTCAAAGCTGCTACATTAGTTATCAGTATTGGCAGGAAGGCCCTAAAAATACCAGCTGGTCTTTGGTTTATCTTTCTCTGATAATAAACTAGACAATGATGTTGTTCTCACCACTTCCGTGATGGAGAGACTAATGAAACCTATGAAAGATACATTTTCAACAGTTCGGACCATGGGCATAATAATCATATGCAACTCCAGAGAGAATCCTGTAAAGAGACATAACAGTTATTGGGAACAATGTTACTAGGAGGAGACCTTCACAAGAAGAAAACTGACATTGACAGCCTGTTTCATGATATGTAATGCAGCTGAAAGATGAAATGCAATATTGAGCAAAGCGAAAGGAGAAAGTGACTCTGTAAGCTGAATATTCAAAATGAACAATGCTGGTTTGGGCTTCGACTGCTGGAAGTGCATATTGAGAAGATGCATGGACCTGTGGCTCCTGGCAAGCGAGCTTCCATTGCAAGACCATGCATTTGTAGAATCAGTTCTCAGATACAAGGCGCCTATTTATATAGTTTCTTTGTCTGTAATGGTCACTCATACAAGCTAGATTTTCCATTTGATAACATACCAAAACTAAACCGTTGAAGATGTGGCAAGTCTTTCAATTGTACATTGTATCTTTGTGGTCTGCTTTGCTGAGGTAAGGCAATGTATGAAATGCAATACAATTGTTGTAAGGTTGCATGAAAGCTTGGCATGGGTGAGTAGTAAATGTGAAACAGGCTGATACACTATACTTGGTGGCATGTACCATCTACCTAGTTCGTGATATTCCTGGTTAACCTTCATTTATCACTTCTTAAAGTGTGCTAACTTCTCCCAGGTCTTTTAGATACTGGAGACAGCATTCAGGTTGGCCACTACCTCCTTTCACAAATCGAACACTCCAGTCTTCTGTGGAGGGAACATTGGTGTGCCAAATAGGGAAAGTTTATTCACACACCCATTGAATGCCTGCGTCGCCAAACAGAGAGGTCTGATGTAGCACCAATCTGCCATCTGTGCACAATCTCTTTTCACTCTCATCCACCATTTCTTCATGACCACCTGTAAAATCTTTGAAAAAGTCTGTAAAACTGGTGTGTTGCATTTTCTAACATTTAGAAATATCTATCCCCATAGACACAGCTGCTTTCTTTTAATGTGTGTAGTTCTACAGGACCCAATTTATTACATTTCCTCCACAAGGCTCAAGCTACACATAGAACGTATTTAAACGATATCCATGACCTTGCATTATGCAGCCAGGTTGGCTAAGGGGTGTGCTGATTTGGGATTGTACAGCACTCCCAATGGCTGCTTTGCTGGGATCACTCAATCAGCGCTGACATACCAATGTGCTGAGAAACAATAGGCAAGTTAGGTTTCAGCCAATCTGTATTTCTATGGTCAATGTTCTAACAGAAAATTAATACTCTTGATTGTTTGATGACCCTGGTGGAAGAGTGCTTTAGAATTTTAACGTTTTGTTGCTCATGTTCAACAAAACAGAAATAAAACCATTGGGCAAAGGGAGTTGATGTTCAAAAGTCCAAGAATAACAAAAATATGGCAGGCACTCACAGATAATTGTTTCTAGTAATTTCCAGACTGGAACCTAGAATGTATATTGTAGATAAAATGAAGCATCACAGAGTGTACCAAAACAACCTGCAGAAATTTCCATCTACAGTAACTTACATGGTCATTTTATACCATCCTATCAGTTGTAACTTTAACATTGCCCTTCCATACAGAAAAAGATATATGAAAGACAAATAAAGTTCTCCCACGCCATTGGGTGATCCTTACATAGTAATATTCCTTTATTGCTTACCACTGTGCCTTCCTTCAGTGACCCAATAAAATGTGATTCTCCTAGTGATTGCCCTATTATTACGACTAAATAATCACTTAGTGAGATGAGCATGTATGGTAGCAGGAGATAAAACCACCTCACCTGTTCCTTTTCCTGCCATGCCCCATGTGCTATGTACGCCTGCAGGGGATAGTACAATCTGCCTGATAGTAAGGCATCACTAAAGTTTGTGAAGACCACCAACATGGCTTTACGATCCAGCAGCAGTAGATTGTAAGTTGAAGCTCTAGGTTTTTGTTACCCTAGTCACAGTGTCCATGATGGAAACTGGGCATGGTCCTTTTCTCCTGTGGGGCTTTTCTGCAGTCCCCATGAAGTAGCCACTAGATTTAAGATGCTCTGCACTTGTAAAAATCATTTACAAATCACTGCAGAGATTCACTTATGTACATTCACTGCTAAACCTTGTAGGCTGTTCTGTGCTGCCCCAATGGATGCAATAAATACCTTATAGTCTTCTGAAGGCAGGCCCAGTCGTGAATCACTCATTTGTCTATGCATCTAAGGAATGCCTCAGCTGGAAGCCTGGGATGCTGTTTGCTATTTCTCTGCTGGTATCTCCACTTGCGCACTTGCTTCACCTGGTGCTCCTTCCTCACCTTATTATCTAAATGCCTGGTGTGTTTGGATCTGTGATGGTGCTCGTGGCAAGTAGAATATGTGATGTTGCATGCTGTGAAATATTCTGCTTCTGTCTGTCACCATCTCGGGAACCACCTGTAGGAGGAGAAAAGGAAGATGTGCCTTGAAGCAGAGATAATATGTAAATACATTAAATTCTAAGCTACTGTTGTGCAACATATGCCACTATGCTACTAAGTGAGAGAGTGAGCAAGGGTAGCAATGAGGGAAAAAAAGAGGATACTCGACCTCTCCTTTTCCTTCCATGGACTCAGGATTAAATATGCCACCGGCTAGCTCCTTACATTGGTTCTGTTGTTTACATTGTCATGGCCACCTGCATGTGCATAATTATTAATTGTGGGTTGTGAGTAACCATTTCCTTGATGCGCATAGAAGACAAAGGAGCAAAACATCACAGAAAGCCATTCTGTGGCCAGTTTCACACCTATCCTTGTGTAAAGTGTAAATGCTATCCAATGCAGAATATATGTCAGTTCTGGTGGTCGTGTAGGTTCAGAGCTATCAATATTTTGGATGTCATATACCAAGCTATTTGGATGCCATTCAAAATTGTAATCTGGAACCTTTCTACAAAGGTAAAGTTTGTTTGGATACTTTGCATGTCACCTCCCTAAAGGCTACAACTCTCAATTTTGAATTCTCCTATGCAAGATAGGCCCAAGTATTAATTGTCATGACTTCCTAGCCAATTATGCTTCCCACCTAGTTCTCAACAACCATTTCAAGGCCATTACAATTAGGAGAAGGGATTAGCCTCAGAATATCATGGAAGCCAATCCTATCCACTGCCAGAATAGATGGGCCCAAGCCACAGGTGAGCACAACCCCGAAGCTGTTAAGATTGCAATTTTGGAACAATCCTTTCCTCTTCCCAAATAAGTGCCATAAGATTTCCTGGAAACCCTGGATTCAAACAACTATTTAAACCACCCAGGTGCTAGTTCATTACAGAACTCTGGATATCTAGCTGACTAGAATGCTCAGGTACCAGAATACATAGCACTCATTAAACTGCCAGGAAACTGACACAAATATCCCCACCAAGGAGCACAAGTGACATAAATAGAAAGAATGACAAGGAGAAAGAACAAGAAAGACCATTATCTATCTATTTTTGTAATCTTTCCTAACCACTGATACTAATTAAATATGAAAGCAAATGTTGTCACACATTTACTTAAAGATATTGCATTTGTGGAAAAAATGACACAAACCAGCAAACTATTTCAATATGCTTTCTTGTGAAAGTGACAAACACATCTAAATTTGACTGCTTTAGTTCAAAAATGTTGATTTTTTTTTCAGTGTTTCAGCATTTTGACATGATTTCAAAAAAAATTACAAATGGAAAATGATTTCCTGCTCCATCTGCTGTTGGAGTGGACAGGTAGATTTGCCAATCTTTCAAAAAATACATCACAAAATCAGTTTCAGAAGAGGGTTGTGGCCACCTCCATGAATATCAAGAAGCGGAGAGGTGGAAGGAGCTGATGAAGAGCAGAGTATGGTCAGGAAGTGACCAAAAGAGAAAAGGTGAGGTTGAGGGCTACTCAGGTCAGGGTCATAGTCAATAAATACACGTGAACACAAATGGAGACCTGAGATTACTTGGACCAGTAGCAGAGACTTAGGTAGAGCAAGGAGCATGATTCTCTGGGGGAGGCCCTTAATATGAGATGGTAACCAGTTAAACTTTACACAATAAAATTGAGAGAGACTGACAGAGCTTTGGCTGCCTGCAGTGGAACTGAAATCACATCCGCAATGATGGTTGAAAGTTAAATGTAAATAACTAAGATTAAAAACAAGCATTCAGTGGGGAATACATTTATTCCCCTTTATTCCAGCTGGCTTGTGCCAGATGTATCAAAATTTAGTATGTACTCAGGGGATTACATTACTGTGGGGGATGGGGCAGGAGCGGTGGAAGGCGGTAAGTGTGTAAGTGTCTAGTAATGATGCTCCAGTCATCATGGTTTGTGGGGCAGGCTTAATTGACCTGCTGGTCTTTTGCTGCCCACCATTTTTTTCATATTCATTTGCCATATCTTAAATGTTACAATATCTAATTCGTCAACTATTAAAATTAGGGGCTAACGTGCAATGGTTGATTATGCCTACTAAACACCAACCATCCGTTTTATAAAGCAGGGTTGTAGAAATAACACAGTGATTATTTCTTGTAGTGAATTATCCGTGATTGGTGCCTGAAGTACGCTTATCCCGTGGGCACTAAATGGAGCTGAAACCCCATGACAACAGGTTCCAACCCCCTTGACGTTCCCCAGGCAGGGAGGCATTGACTGCTTGCACTTAAGGGATACACAGAAGGAGGAAACCTTGCATCCAACTCTTCTCCAATAGGAGGATCGGGGAATTATAAGATGGCATTCTGCAGCCCTGCAGGTGAGTACTTTTCTGTTTTTCAGGAATTTGGCTGTTGTTGTTTGCTATCCATAGATCTATCAGTGTCAGATGTGCATTATTCATCAGGGCCATTAACTTCATGACCTTTTCAATTGGCATCCATGAGGATCCAGTTTTAAAAACCAGCAAAGGATGAATAAAAAAAAGGGAGAAAATAGATTATAAGAGTAAAATAGCAAGAAATATAAAAACAGACAGTAAGAGCTTCTACAAGTATATAAAAAGGAAGTGAGTAGCTAAAGTAAGTGTTGGGCCCATAAGGATGAGACTGGGGAATTAATGATGGGAAACAAGGAAATGGCAGAGACTTTGAACAAATATTTTGTATCTGTCTTCACAGTAAAAGATGCCAAAAAAATCTCAATGATAGTAGAAAGCCAGGGGGCAAGAGGGAGGGAGGAACTTAAAGCAATTATTATCACTAGAGAAAAAGTACTAGGCAAATTTATGGGATTAACGGCTGACAATTTCCCTAGACCTGATAGCCTGCATCCTAGGGTCTTAAAAGAAGTGGCTGCAGAAATAGTGGATGCATTCATTGTAATTGTTCAAAATTTCCTAGATTCTGGAAAGGTCCCAAAGGATTAGAAAACTGCAAATGTAACACCAAATTCAAGAAAGGAGGGAGACAGAAAGCAGGAAACTATGGGCCCTACTATTCTGCCCTTGAAAGTGGGCATGGAGGTGGGGGGGGGGGCGCAAACTAAATGGCAGAGGACAACGTTCCCTATGTGTCTCGGGCTCCCTGATGGCCTTCCAGCCCCTGGCCAATTGAGGTCCTTAAAGTGACCAATTAATGGCCACTTAAGGGCCTCTTCCCGTTTCCACTTCAATTTTGTTGAAGGTAAAGAGGCCTGCAGTCAAGGGGAGATGCCACCAGATTAAGCAATCTATGGCCCCTGGAGGGCTCCCCCAGCAGTGATGGCCACCCCTGCCCCCTCACACCACCCTCCCCCTTTCCCTTTCCCAACCTCACTAACACCACTCCCACCCTGCTGCTGGCGCCTGCCTGAATGGCCTCAGCGACCCCAACCCCACTTAACTCTCCCTGGGCCTTCAGTTTTATCCACTGCAGGGTGTCATGCAGTACCGGCAATGGCTACCACTCATAGTGACGCTGCTGGTCCTATAGAGCCGCCGGCTTTCTGATTGGCCGGCAGTTCTGGAGGCAGCAGCTTGTCCCTTAAAGGGACAGCCTCGCCGATGGTGGGCAGTTAACTGGCTGCCACCATGAAATAACAACAACAGCCCGATGGAGGGCCGAGGCAGGGTCTCCCCCTTGCCTTCCAGCCCACCGCTGGGCCCCCTATCGTTGGAATAAAATCTGGCCATGTAGGCCAGTCAGCCTAACAACTGTCATTAGGAAAATGCTGGAATCCATTATTAAAGAAGTAGTAGCAGGACATTCAGAAAATCATAATGCAATCAAGCAGAATCAACATGGTTCAATGAAAGGGAAATTGTGTTTGACAAATTTATTAGAGTTCTTTGAGGATTTGTTAGGGGAAGGTCATGTCTTACTAACTTAATTGAGTTTTTTGAGAAAGTAACAGGGAGGATTGATGAGGGTAGTGCAGTGGATGTGGTCTATATGGATTTTAGTAAGGCGTTTGACAAGGTCTCACATGGCAGACTGGTCAGTAAAATGAAAGCCCATGGGATGCAGGGGAATGTGGCAGGTTGGATCCAGAAATGGCTCGGGCAGGAAACAAAGGATAGTAGTTGATGGATTTTTTTTTGTTTTTGCGAATGGAAAGCTATTTCCAGTGGCGTTCCACAGGACTCAGTGTTGGGTCCCTTGATGTTTGTGGTATATATTAATGATTTGGACTTAAATGTGGGAGGCATGATTGGGAAATTTGCTGATGACACAAAAATTGGCCGTCTAGTTAATAGTGAAGAGGAGAGTCGTAGACTCCAGAATGATGTAAATGGTTTAGTTGAGTGGGCAGGAAAGTGGCAAATGGAATTCAATCCAGAGAAGTGTGAGGTAATACATTTGGGGAGGTCAAATAAAGTGAGGGAATACACAATAAACGGGAGGATATTGAGAGGGGTAGAAGAAGTGAGAGACCTTGGAGTGCATGTCCACAGGTCCCTGAAGGTGGCAGGACAGGTAGATAGAGTGATGAAGAAGGCATATGGAATGCTTTCCTTTATTGGCCGAGGTATAGAATACAAAAGCAGGGATGTGATGCTGGAACTATATAAAACGCTGGTTAGGTCACAGCTGGAGTATTACATGCAGTACTGGTCATCACGTTACAGAAAGGACGTAATTGCTCTGGAGACAGTTTCGAGGAGATTTACAAGAATCTTGCCAGGGCTTGAAAGTTGCAGCTATGAGGAAAGATTCGATAGGCTGGGGTTGTTTTCACTGGAACTGAGGAGGCTGAGGGGAGACTTAATTGAAGTATACAGAATTGTGAGGGGCCTAGATAGAGTGGACAGGAAAGACCTGTTTCCCCTGGTGGGGAGGGCAGTTACCAGGGGACACAGATTTAAGGTGATTGGTAGAAGGATTAGAGGGGATATGAGGAGGAACCTTTTCACCCAGAGGGTGGTGGGTGTCTGGAATTTGCTGCCAGGAACGGTGGTGGAGGCAGAAACCCCCAATTCTTTTAAAAGGTACCTGCGCATGTACCTGAAGTGCTGTAACCTGCAAGGCTATGGACCAGGTGCTGGAGGTGGGATTAGATTAGGTAGCTAGTTTTTATGGCCAGCACAGACACGATGGGCTGAATGGCCTCCTTCTATGCCGTAATTGTTCTTGCGGTTCTATGTAACAAGCAGGGTGGATAAAGGGAAACCAGTAGATGTAGTGTATTTGGATTTCTAAAAGGCATTCGATAAGGTGCCACATAGAAGGTTACTGCACAAGATAAGAGCTGATGGTTTTAGTGGTAATATATTAACATGGATAGACGATTGGCTAGTTAACAGAAAACAGGGATAAATGGGTCATTTGCAAGTTGGCAAACAGTAATTAGTGGGGTGCCACAGGGATCAGTGCTAGGGTCTCAACTATTTACAATCCATATTAATGACTTGGATGAAGGGACAGAGTGTATCGTAGCCAACTTTGTTGACAATACAAAGATAGGTGGGAAAGCAAGTTGTGAGAAGGACACATTAGCCAAAATTTTCCGGGCCCTTTGGGCATGGGCTGGGAGGAGGGAAGGCTGGCAAAATGATGCAGGAAGGCATCAGGGGGGTGTGCAACGTCTTCCAGTCACCGTGTCATTTGACAGTGATGGGAAAGTTGCGGCTTGGATGCTTTCTGGGAGGTCAGTTGAGCCAGTTCAGAGGCCAATTAAGGGACACTTCCCGCCTCCACGGGTATTTTGCCTGCATCAGGAGGGCCCCCTGCAGTGTGGGGAGTCTGCCGGGTGAAACCTGTCGGCCTCCCAGCGGGCTCCAGCATGGGGAGATTCTCCTTTTAAGGGCACTCCATGACCCACAGAGGCCCCCCCCCCCCCCCACCCCACCGGTAGCAATGACTGCCCATGGGCAACGACACTGCTGGTGCTCAGTGACCACCCCCCAACGATAACCTGGCCCCAGCGACCCCCCAACCCCACTTACCTGCCTTCGAGGGCGCCCAGCCATTGTGGCGCCCACTCCCTGTAGCTGAAGCCTCAGCAATAGCCACCACTAGCAGTGGCGCTGCTGAAGCTGCCTAGCTGCCAGCCCTCTGATTTGGCCTTAATTGGACGGCGGACCCAATGCTCGACACTTACTTAGCTGCTGCCGGCAAAATGCTGCCCCAAGTCCTGCCACCCACTAAAATGGGATCACCTCCTGCTTTCAGCCCTGGCAACGGGACTTCAGCCGTCTCCATAAAATTCAGCCCAACGAGTCTACAAAGAGATATAGATAGGTTCAGTGAGTGAGCAACATTTTTGGCAGATGGAGTATAATGTGGGAAAATGTGAGGTTATCCATTTTGGTAGGAAGAATAGAAAATCAAAGATTATTTAAATGTAGAGAGGCTATTATATGCTGTAGTGGAGAGGGATTTGGGTGTCCTCATACATGAAACACAAAAAATTAGCATGCAGGTACAGCAAGTAATTAGGAAGGCAAATGAAATGTTGGCCCTTATTGCAAGAGGGATGGAGTATATAAGTAGGAAAATCTTGCTACAATCAGTGCTGGGCCCTCTGTTGTTTGTCATATATATTAATGACTTGGATGTGAATGTAAGGGGCAGGATTAGTAAGTTTGCAGATGACACCAAAATTGGTGGTATAGTGGACAGTGAAGAAGGTTGTCTAAGGTTACAACAGGATATAGATCAACTGGGAAAGTGGGCAAGGGAGTGGCAAATGGAATTTAACGCAGACAAGTGTGAAGTGATGCATTTTGGGAAGTTAAACCAGGGCAGGACATATACAATGAATGGCAGGGCCCTGGGGCATGTTGTTCAGCAGAGAGACCTTGGGGTGCAAGTACATAGTTCCCTGAAAGTGGCAACACAGGTAGACAGGGTGGTGAAGAAGGCGTATGGCATGCTTGCCTTCATTGGCCGAGGCATTGAGTACAAGAGTTGGGACGTCATGTTACAGTTGTACATAACGTTGGTTAGGCCGCATTTGGAGTACTGTGTGCAGTTCTGGTCGCCGCACTACAGGAAAGATGTGATTAAGCTAGAGAGGGTGCAGAAAAGATTCACAAGGATGATGCCTGGTTTGGATGGCTTGAGTTATAAAGAGAGATTGGATAGGCTGGGTCTGTTTTCCCTGGAGCAAAGGAGGCTGAGAGGGGACATGATAGAGGTATATAAAATTATGAGAGGCAAAGATAGGGTAGATAGCCAGAGTCTGTTTCCCATGATAGGGGTGACTAAAACTAGGAGGCATAGATTTAAGGTGAGAGGGAGGAGGTTTAAAGGGGTAAATTTTTCACACAAAGAATAGTGGGTATCTGGAATGAGCGGCCTGAGGAGGTGGTGGAGGCAGGAACAGTAACGACATTTAAGAGGCATCTGGACAGATGCCTTGAATGAGCAAGGCATAGAGGGATATGGAATTAATGCAGGCAGGTGGGATTAGTATAGATAGGCGTTATGGTCAGCATGGACGCGGTGGACCGCAGGGCCTGTTTCTATGCTGTACGACTCTATGACTCTATGACTCTAACTAAGCAGGAGGCATTGGTGAGACTGCACCTACAGTACTGCATACAGTTTTGTTCTCTTTATTTAAGGAGTATATACTGGCATTAGAGGCAGTTCAGAGAAGGTTCATTGAGTTGATTCCTGGGATGTAGGGGTTGTCTTATGAGGAAGGGTTGAGCAGGTTGGACAATATTCATTTGAGTGTAGAACAATGAGAGGTGATCTTATTGAAACATATAAGATTCTGGAGTGGGCTTGACAGTGGTAGATGCTGAGAGGATGGGGCTGGATTTTACCAGTTCTCTGAAAATGGGCTAGGAGGTGGGAAGCCCAATGTCTTCCCACCACCACGGAATATTCTGGAAGGCAGGAACTGCAGTGGCATGGCCACCCACTGATGGGTGGCCAATTAAACCAATTAAGAGGCCAATTAAGAGCCACTTTCTGCCTCACTGCCATTTTACTGGTGTTGGGACGGAGCCCTGCCACATGGGGAGACCACCGGGTAAACCATGGCAGCCTCCCAGCTTGTTCCGAGCTTGGAGGTGGGGCACCTTCCTTAATTACCGCTCCATGGTCCATGGAGGCACTCCCTGGTGACAATGGCCCTCCCACGGCTCCGACTCCACTGCTGGAGGGTTCACCCTTGCAAATGCTGGGGCCTGCTGCCTGGCCCTGGCATGTTAAATAAAATAGAACTTACTTGGCCTACGAGGGCACCTCAACTTGGAGGCCCCCTCTTCTTCTTCCTGCAGCCTCAGCAGCTGCCACCTCTATTAGTGGCACTGCCAAAGTTGACCAGCTATCTGATTGGGCTGGCAGCTCTGAGAAGCGGGCCGCCGTCCTCAATTGGACAGTGGCCGCCAGTAAAATGTTGCCCAGAGTCCCTCCACTCGTCCATGTGGGCTCGTGATGCATTTCATTGCCGGCGGCAGGACAACCCTGGAGTTGAGAGGATTCTGGCCGATATTTCTCCTTTTTAGGGGAAATCTAGATCTAGGGGGCAGAGTTTCAGAATAAAGGGTCACCCATTTAAGAAAGAGATGAGGAGGAATTTCTTTTGTCAGAGGTTTGTGAATCTTTTGAATTCTCTATCCCAGGGAGCTGTGGAGGCTGAGTCATTGAACATTTTCAAGGTTGAGATAGACAGATTTTTGAACTATAGGAGAATCAAGGGTTATGGGGAAGAGGCAGGAAAGTGGAGTTTAGGGTAAGATCAGATCAACCAGCATCTTATCAAATGACAGAGCAGGCTCAAGGGGCCATATGGTCTACTCTTGTTCCTATTTTTTTAAGTTACTATTTTCTTGTGAGGAGCTGTGGGCCATCAACAGCAGCATAATTGTATACTAGCACAATTTTTAACATCATACCTGGTATATTACTTGCTCCTCCATCACCATCAAGCAAGATGATCAACCCTGGATCAAGGAGGAGTGTAATGGAGCATGCCGGGTACAGCATTAGGTCTACCTAAAAAATTAAGTGCTAACTTGATGAAGATACAACCCAGGATTACAGCCATGCTAGAAAGTGGAAGCATGTTATAGACAGGACTAAGCAATCCCACAACCAATGGATCAGGACAAAGCTCTGCAGTCCTGCTGCATACAAATTAAGCAACTAATGGTAATGGAAAGAGAAGACTGCATGAAACATCCCCATACTCAATAGTGGAGCCCAGTAAAAGATAAGGCTGAAACCGTGTTTGTAACCGTCCTCAGCTAAAAGTGCTGAATGGGTAATCCTTCTCCTTCTGAGACCTCCACTATCACAGATGCCAGTTTTCAGCCAATTCAATTCACTCAACATGACATCAGGAAATGGCTGACTGCAGCAAAGGCTTCAGGCCACCACAATATCCCAGCTGTAATGCTGAAGACCTGTGCTCCAGAACTAGCCGTGCCTCTAATGAAGCTGTTCCAGTAGAGCTACAACACAGGCATCTACAATGTAGAAGATTGCCCAGGGGGTTGCCCAAGCTACTATGACCACATCAATGTTCCTATTGACCCCTTGAGGAAGGCTTTAAAAAAAAATGTCCTGCCTCTTCAAAGGTCCAAAACCATCCAAGTGAAGCTCACATACTACATTATGGAGGCCAGTTCACTTCCACTCACCTGGCATTCTGGCAACCAGGCAAACATCATGTCTGAATGAATAGTAGGTGTAGGAACTACCAGTTTAGGGAATCCACCACTACTGGCTCTGCCTCCTTCTGTCATATTCCTTGCAAGGGGTGAATGGAGGTATCACCCCTTACAAGACAGCAAGGGAACTCCTGAAAATGGTAGAAGCCCAGTGCAACCAGGTCTCTGCTGGTTTCCTGGTGGTATCTCCCACTGGTGGTTCATTAGGAGACTGGTAGAATCTTAACCGCACTACATTTTCACTTACCCCACGTTTAAACTCATGATCATCCTGTTAAAATTCTGGTGTTATACTTTCTCTCTAAAGCTGTAGATTAAACTAGTTGGCAAATATGGGCACTTCAAGGCTCTCATTGTGTTCGTCAGACCATTGTTCATTGCATATATTTGCTTGCCATCAGTTTGAAGTTATTAATCTGTTTCCAACAATTGTTTGCATTCATTGAATATTTTAAATTCTGTCTTAAGTGATTGTTGTTAATAATGATTTTTTGCCAAAAAGCACCTTTGAATTTAATGAATTATTTTACTAAACTAAAGAGTTCTAATTCAGTAAATGTGTTTGTTTTTCAGAGTTCATTTTGCTTTCTTTACCTGCACCAATACATGATTTGAGATTCATTAGTGTCCATAACTTAGGCAATATATCTCATTAACACTCTTTGAGATGTGTATTTCCTTCTGATTATGTGTACTAATTTACTGCTGCCATGTACAAGAATGAACAGGCTTTGTGACTGGAGTTACCAAAGATATTTACTGTTACATGACTTTCTAAATTGCCTTAACACCCATGATTTGAGATATTACCCTCTGATTACCTTCGAATTGCCATATCCTTGAACAAAAGTTATACTGTGTAGACCCAATATACAATTCAATTTTCTAGAAACTATGGTCAAACTAATAGCTAAATGATTTTTATTGTTGTGAAATATTGCTGATTATTGACATTCTCATCTCCAGGCTTGTGGCTATGTACAGTATATCTCTTAAAGATTCATAACACCCCATTGTTTGGCTGATCAGCCATGGATTGCAAAATACTTGCAGGCTATATCAGATGACCTAAATGGGTTATATCAAGGCCAAGATAGAGCACTGAAGATCTATAATCTAGCAACTGAATGAGGAAAACCAATCAATTCATGTTCTTTGATGCCTGGAAGCCTATCTGAAGTAAATAACAATTGGTAAGTCTTTCATCTTGTATGTATCTAAATCCTTTAAACCTTTTCAGCTTAGCACCAGCAGCGGTTCGCTGTAGTGTCTTAAGTAGTATACTTAAGTAGTGTCAGCTTGACTCAGTTGGTCGTACTCTCACTTCTGAGTCAAACAGTCATGGGTTCAAGTCTACTCCAGGATTTGAGCACATAATCCAGGTCGATGCTTCAGTGCAGTACAGAGGAAGTGCTGCATTGTTGAAGGTGTTGTCTTTCAAGGGAGATGTTTTATAGAGCCCATATCTTACCAATTCAGGTGGCTTTAAAAGATACCATGGATACCATTTGTAAATCAACAATGAGTTCTTGTAGTGTGACCAAAACTCACCCCTCAACCTCCACTATCAAAAAAAACCAGATTAACTGATAATTTACCACCATTTTTGTAGGATCTTGCTGTGCACAAATGGCTACAATGTTTGCTTAAGTAATGGTGGCTGCTCTTCAAAAATAATTAATTGGTTATGAAGTTCTTTACATGCTATATAAATACAAAGGGGGCACAATAGGATAGCCCCCAAAAACAGGCATGGGGAATGTGATGCGCAGTTATCCCGCACCGTTCATTCCTATGCAGACAGCACACAAACTTCATGGTGCCTGCTCATTTACATGTTTGCAGTGTGCAGCCAACATAAGCACACTTTTGAATG
Source organism: Heterodontus francisci (assembly GCF_036365525.1). NCBI lineage: Eukaryota > Metazoa > Chordata > Chondrichthyes > Heterodontiformes > Heterodontidae > Heterodontus > Heterodontus francisci. The sequence continues at coordinate 47,954,753 of NC_090390.1, forward strand.
TTCACCCAGGGGGTGCAAAATCATGAGAGGTTAGCACAAGTTCATGCTAACCTGCACTAAAATCCACATCTTACAGGGAGGTGCATTTTGACAGGAGCAGGTGGAATTCATTCTAAGAATGAGTTTGAGCTGGGAAGGAGACAAGAATGACACAATGTGGCAGAGAGCAAGTTCAAATTTTCTCTGACTCAGCACTGAAAGCCTTGGTGGAGCAAGTGGACAGGAGGAGAGTGATCCTCTACCCAAAGGGGGCCAGGAGGCCCTCCAGACAGACACTGCAAAGGCAGTGGCAGCTGATAGCCCTCGTGATCAGTGCCAGGACTGTAACCCCAAGGTCCTGGATGCAGTGTCGCAAGAAGTTCAACAACCTCACAAAGCCAGTAAATACATCTTCACATGCCATATCCTTACCAATGAATCACAAGCCTCACACACTGCTCAATTCATAACCACCGCACCCCCCCCCCCCCCACCCCCCAACACTTCACTCACCAACCAGCATTCTCGAGCAACATTCATAGCTTCAGCTCACCCTTACACACTTAGCACGGTGTCAAGCCTCACACCCACATCTCACAGCTTGCACACAACTGCTAACTATGACAGGCACATCACCCAAACAGATTGCACCACACTCACTGACACTCTTCCCTTTCTCTTACAGGACAAGGTGGCACACAACAGAAGGTAACAGGAGCTAACTGGTAGGGTCAGACACAGTTGCATGTCCTCACTCCGATGGAGGAGACGATGCTCACCATCATTGAAAAGACTATTGTTGAGGCTGTGGTCAGCTGCTGGGCTGACAGGATCAAAGTTGACCGTATGCTCATACCTACATCTCCTTCTCACTTACCCCTCATCCTACAATCTCTTCTGCTTTAGCTGCAGAAGGTGTAAGCATGCACCTTTTTCTTCCCCTGGCCCTCCCCTCAACACAATCCTACCCTTGTGCCTTTCTCCTTTCTCCTTTCAAATACCAAGAACTGCAACCTGGCCAGGCAATGGTGCAGGGGCTAGCAGTAGAAGAGGAAGAAGAGTCTGATGATGAAGAAACTCCATCATGTGATCTCACACTGGCGGACACCAGCTCAGATATTGACACTGCGTGTATTTTAGAGAATAGCTTAGAGATAGGATCTGTATATGGTGGGTCACCGGGAATGAGTGATCTGCAGCCAGGGCAGGGGGAAAAGATAGCACAGCTGCCAGCTCCCTGGAGAACTAGGTTGCACACAAATTCTGCTGCAGAGGACTCAAATGAAAACTTTGATGGGGCAACATACAGAAAAAAGCTGATGGGTATGCACACAGAAAGGCTTGATGTATTGGCAGGCCTGCCAGAAAGCCTGCGGTTAATGTCTAGGAGCATGGGGGAGTCTGGCACCAACCTTGCATAAGACTTTGCACAGACCTTGCAGCCCATCCGTTCCAGTATGGAAGTGATCAACTCCAATACACTTGTGTACCCAAACATTATGCAACATTTGATAGCCAATATCTCAGCTTCCATTGCAGCAGAAGCAGAAGCCATCCAATGTGCTGGAGAGGGGTTCTTCCTGCTGCTGAATGCAGGTTCAGCTGTGTGAGGTTAAGAGAGAGCATTAGCTGAAGTGTTGAGGTTGAAAATGACACTACTAGAGTTAAATCAGCATTACATGTTGACTGATTCATAATTTACCTACTCTGCATACTTCTACACATGCTCCCAGTGCCCATGCTAATGACGTAATGACCTACCCAAAATGGTGTTTGCCATGGCGAGAAGTTTGCGTGCACAGGCGGGTGCCATTTTGATAACACTGAAAGTACGTGCGCAACACAATCCAGTTTTGTGACCAAGTTCTTTCTCTCTTACGCAAACCATTTATTATCCCTATTAATACATTACTTTTTCAGTTAGATTTGTTGCTAACATCCCTGAATAGGGCCTAAATGTTACAGCTGTCTAGACTGTAAACAGGTAGATTTCCAGCAAAAAGAAATTACATTTGCTCTATTGGCCAAGTTTTGTTTGATGTGATGATTGATTAGAGAAATGATTAATGAAAAGTTTACTATGAATAAAATCATAAATTGTAATCAGTTTAGCTGAGTGCATGCGCCACTGTATGTCAGCAAGTCTGGTCCAGATAATGGTGTGTTACAGTCAGATCCATGGATTAATTTCAAGCTGTATACTTTAGGAAGATCAACAGCTGATAAATGTAATCTTGAAGACAAATTCTTACCATCAGTACTACTTTCAGAAATCCATTATTGAAAATAGCTGTAAATGATGTATTTGTTGACTTTTTGTTTAAGTAAAGAATGCTGATGACAAGTGAAGTTACTGGGTACTATTTCCACAATTACTAGGAATTTTTACTTGATATTCTGCACTGCAATAGTGCTATTCTTCTGCTTCTGAATGATCCAAGACCTCAGAGTAGGATGTACATTTTCATTGGCCTATGTAGTATGTCATCCAGCAACATGCCACAGGTGCAAGATGAGGATGTACTGCCCTGGTGTTCTATATGTGGCCTTTTGACTTGCAATGCAGAAGCCAGAATGAAGACCCTGTGGCAGTTCTTGGCAGTGTAATCACCTGTTTGGACATAGGATCCTGTGAGTGTTTGAATTGGTCCTTTGCATTATTGAGGGCCTTCGACATCTGAGTTTATGATACCTTCACTGTCGACAAATATTGTAGGTCCACATTGACCCTGCAGTGGAAATAACTGACTCATCTGTGAAAACAGAAGAAATAGTTTAAAGTAAGAAACTTTGAACTCCAGATTGACTACAGACATGTCTATTGTAGAAAACATGTCATTGAAATGCAACAAAATAAGGAAGAGAGATTATGTTATTATCTCAGGGCTTAAAAGACCTTATTGTTCTTATTTATATGCTTATATTAGATTTCATAGACTTCATAGTTGAAAAAATGCATACAACTTCACTAACAGAAATTATCCTATCACTTAGTGGGTTCTATAGCAGTATGAGAGGAGGATATTATCTTGTTGACACACTTCACTTGGAATATCTGCTGGAATATCTGCTGAATCCCCCACTATCAACATCCTAGGGGCTACCATTGACCAGAAACTGAACTGGAGTAACCATATAAATACCGTGGCTACAAGAGCAGGTCAGAGGTTAGGAATCCTGCAGCGAGTAACTCACCTTCTGACTCCCCAAAGCCTATCCACCATCTACAAGGCACAAGTCAGGAGTGTGATGGAATACTCTCCACTTGCCTGGATGGGTGCAGCTCCAACAACACTCAAGAAGCTCGACACCAGCCAGGACAAAGCAGCTCGCTTGATTGGCACCCCATCCACAAACATTCACTCCCTCCACCACCGGCGCACAGTGGCAGCAGTGTGTACCATCTACAAGATGCACTGCAGCAACGCACCAAGGTTCCTTAGACAGGACCTTCCAAGCCCACGACCTCTACCAACTAGAAGGACAAAGGCAGCAAATGCATGGGAACACCACCACCTGCAAGTTCCCCTCCAAGTCACACACCATCCTGACTTGGAACTATATCGCCGTTCCTTCACTGTCGCTGGGTCAAAATTGTGGAACTCCCTGCCTAACAGCACTGTGGGTGTACCTCCCCCACATGGACTGCAGCAGTTCGAGAAGGCAGCTCACCTTCTCAAGGGCAATTAGGGATGGGCAATAAATGCTGGCCTGGCCAGCGACGCCCACATCCCATGAATGAATAAAAAAAATCTGCATAATGAATGACCTATAAGTAACTTTTGTAATCAGATGCTTTTTTAGTTTATAGCTTCTGGAATATTTCAAGTTGTGTTTCATTTTTAACAGGTATAACATTAACAGCAACATTTAAATGGTAAAGTTTATGGCCTTGGTTTCTTGCTCTTTCTTCAGTGGATCTGAGATGGCATGCAACAGGACATAGATAGGCTAGCAGAATGGGCAGACAAATGGCAGAAGGAATTTAACACAGAGAAGTGTGACATGATTCATTTTGGCAGAAGAGATAGGAGAGGCTATATAAACTTAATGGCACAGTTCTAAAGAGTGTGTAGGAACAGAGGGATATGGGGGTTCATGTGCACAAATCCTTGAAAGTGGCGGGACATATTGAGAGAGTAATTAGCAAAGCATGTCGGATCTGAGCTTCATTAGTAGAGGTAATGAGTACAAAAGCAGGGAAGTTATGCTGAACCTTTATAAAGCTCTTAAATGTATTTAAGGAGGAGGTAGATAGATTTTTGAAATCTTGGGGAGTTGAGTGTTATGCGGAGCAAGCTTGATAGAGGAGTTGAGGTCTGGGACAGATCATCCATGATCTTATAGAATGGTAGGGTAGGCTTGAGGGGCTGAATGGCCTACTCCTGCTCCTATTTCTTATGTTCTTATGCTCTCTAGTTAGGCCACAACTAGAGTATTGTGTCTAATTCTGGTCACCACACTTTAGGAAGGATGTGAAGGTCTTTGAGAGGGTGCAGAGGAGATCCACCAGAATGGTTCCATGGATGAGGGATTTTAATTACAAGGTTAGGTTGGAGAAGCTGGGGTTGTTCTCCTTGGAACAAGGAAGATTGAGAAGAGATTTTACAGAGGTGTACAAGATTATGACAGGTTTAGATAAGGTAGACAAAGAAAAGCTGTTCCCATTACCTGCTGATAGAAGGACTAGGGAACATAGGGCTGGGAGGCGGGAAGGCTGGCAATATGGTGTAGGAAGGCATCAGGAGTGGAGCCTCACATCTTCCTATCACCCTGCCATATTGCCACTGCCAGGCAAATTGGCTACTTGGCTGCCTGCCAGATGGCCAATTGAGCCAATTAAATGAATTAAGGGCCACTTCCCACCTCTTCTGGATTTTGCTCACATTGGGAGGGACCACCGCCAGCTGGAGAGACCACCTGGTGAAACCTAGCAGCCTCCTAGTAGGCTCCGAGAGGAGGACTCCTTAATGGTCACTCCAGGGCCCATGGAAGACCCCCCCCCAGTGGCAATGTCTGCCTTCATGGCAACGGAGCCACTGGTGCTCAATGAACCCACCAACCCGATTGCCAGGGACTGCCTGCCTGGCCCCGGCTGCCCCCAACCACACACACGTCTTCAAGGGCCCTGCCATTGAAGTGTCCTCTTCCTGGTGTTGCAGCCTCAGCAGTGGCCACCACTAGTGGTGGTGCTGCCAAGGCTGCTGAGCTGCCGGCCCTTTGATTAGGCCGGCAGCTCTTCAGGTGGACCACCGTCCTTAATTGGACAGCAGCCCCGGTGGCAGCCTCTTAATTGGCCAACGCTGACAATATGCTGGTCGGGTCCCACTGCAGGCCGAAGTGGGACTGGCTGCTGCTTTCAGCTTTGTTGGCCGGACTTCACTGTCAGCCACAAAATTCAGCCCACGGATTAGGGTTTTGGGCAAGAGATGCTGCAGGAATGTGAGCAAGAACTTTTTTATGCAGCGAGTGGTAATGACCTGGAACTCGCTGCCAAGAGGGTAGTGGAAGCGCAGACATTCAATGATTTCAAAAAGAAATTGGATAGGCACTTGAGGGAAATAAACTTGCAGGGCTACAGGGGTGGGGGGGGGTGGGGGCGGCGGTAGAGCAGGTGAATGGGACTGACTGGATTGCTCTACAGAGAGCTGGCATGGACTTGATGGGCCAAATAGCCTCCTTCTGTGCTGTAATGACTCTATGACTCTATGTGGACATGCTTCAGTGTGTCACCTCCTCCCCTCCCACTTTTCCTGGCAGGTAGACCCAGTGCCACAAAACACACCTATTTGCATGTGTAGCTGCAAGCAAATTATATTGAAAATAGGGAATTATGGCTTCTGCTGTAATTCCTGGCACCTGCCCTATAGTTATGCAAGATATCAGAGCCATGCTTTAGGCCCTGATGTTCAGTGTTTAAAGGTTGGTGGAAGATAGAGAAAGACGGTACCAGCCGTCACAGCCTGTGCTGCAGTTCTCCAAAGATTGCCTCCAGAAAATAGAAGGTTGTGATTGCCAGCACTCACATGCTCCAGACCTCCCTAGCCTACCCTTTCTGATTTCCAAACTGATTGTGAACGAGCTACCCATCCGAACTAGGGAGTCTGCCTTAATTATGTTACTGACTCCTCCAAGAAAGCTGGGTTCGGTGTCCTGACAAATATATGCCATGGAGCCAGATGAATCTTTAATTTTTTCCTTTAAAGCCTTACCAAGGAATTGTCTGGGGCTTTACCTCCCAGTATAGTTCTAGGGATGAATGATGCCTGATTCAGCTCATTGAATTGTCTTACATTTTACCTAGTTCGGATCAAAATGACTGGAATTTACTAATTCTCAGTTAGGTTACTCTAATGCTGCTAAGTGAATGTATAAACTTTTTCTTGCCAAATCATCAAGGAAGAAGCCAGACCACAAATAATGCACAAAACACTATTTATCGGTTACAAATCACAACAAAAAGTTAAAGTTGGGTATGCTAACACTTAACAAATACGCTTCAGTCTAATCAGAGTTATAGTTCAGCAGCAAATCATTAATGGACAACAGTAACTTAACAAAACAAGTAGCAAAGGTTACACAGGCATCTCACAGTAACGGTTGCTGAGTATTAACTCTAATGGTGACCAGTAATTGGTGAGATTACTTTTAGAGTAATTTCTTTGATAGTGACAAGTTAACAGCTTTGAACAGTCAATCTATCAAATAGCTCAACATTACTTCTGTGATTAACAATGTTCAAACCTCGTCTGCTGGCGACTCTAACTGCCCACCCACCCTGATAGGGTTAAAATCACCCCATAAAAAAAAATATAAAACTAAGTTGTATCTTCCATTCTTCACCAAGCATCTCAGCAACAGCAGTTAGTTTTGCCAAGAAGGTTCTATTTATATACACTGGGCCTAAACATCCATCTCTGCCACTGCAAAGTGGCACTTCCATCGGCAGGCTCCTCTGATCCTGTCAGAATTCCAAGGATTGGGGTATTTACGTGAAGTGTGTGTCCCTCCATGATATTATCAATACAATTGAAGTGCCCACTAGGCTAGGGAAAAAGAAATTTGGGGGTGATTTTTGCCAAATACTTCAGACGCTCAAGAAGCAAAGGGAAGCCCAAGGTGGGATCTTAAGCTGAAATGTCAGTTTAGCCTGTGTTTTGCGCAAGATGTCACATTGGTAAAGAAGTTGGAGCCAGCACTAGGAATGGCCACCTGACGCTTATTAAACAGCTGATTGCCACTAAAATGCCTGATAGAGTTCATAAAAAAGGCTGCACGACATTTTGGTGGCTAGTGCTTCAATTAACACCCACTTCTAACATCAACCATCTGTTTGGGAGTAAACATGGCACTGATGTCAATTTCAAGCTCTACCTAAAGGAGAGTATCCCTTTAAGTGATGAGTATCCCATTTTACAGTCATTGCTGCTGGAGCTGTGAAGAGGACCCCTGGGACACATCGGGACACTTCCCGGCTTCAATATTCGGGCAAAACTTATTCCAGAAAAAAAGTAGGAAATGTGCAGCTCCACCTTATTTGGCATCTTTAAGGAGTCACCAGGGGCAAGGTTGGTTATCTTCTGTTGGTCACGGGCATCTTGCTAGGGGTCCCCTTTGGTCTGGACAAAGAATGAGAGGAGAACATGAGGCCAGGTGGAGCAGCACCAGCTGCTGCAGGAGAGAATCGCAGGAGGCCAAGGTGGCCTCCTTTCCCCCATTCCAGGTACAGGACATTCCTCCTCCTCTGGACCTCTAGTACCACATCTGAGAACCTGTGCTCCTTCTCCCCGAGCCATCTGCAAACTGTCGCTGTGTACCAGCCAGATCACTCCACAACTTCAGTGGAAGTGGATGCGAGGAGCACACATAGACTACAGTACGAGAATTGCATCTAATCAGCAGTTGACTACGAAAGTTACACGGAGTGATGAAACAGGTGTCTGGATAAGCACTTCCAGGCAAGGTCAATTATGGTAATCAGTAATCAGGACCAAAACTGTGTGCTAAATTCAGACTTTCAAACAGATGCAACTTATTGACACTGTACCCATTTAGCGCCAGTTTCACCCTTTGGCCAAGATGACCTCCTCAGTGTCTAGACTAATGACTGGTAATGAGTGCCAGCAGTGCTGGATGAAAGTGCTGATTTTGTGGCAGAATTGGCCCTTTTTCAAAAAGTCTAATGTCCTTAATAGCAGCTAATTGCCTCATGACTGGCTAATGTAAGGAACTTACCATTTCCAACTTTGAAACCAGAATGCAGTCCTGGCAAATCATACAAGCATAACTAGAAGCATAACTGAGGGAATTCTACAAATGATATCATTCCACCAGTCCCTGATGTTACCAGCCAAGAGGACAGTTGCAAGGAGCATTCACCACCACTTCTTGAGGAAAGCCTGGTACAGCCCAAATGGAACAGTGACCCAGTATGACTAAACACCTCTCCAAATATCACTCTATTATTCCCAATTGTGTCCTGAATTTGTTTAAATATAGGAATTTCGACCCAGAAATTCCTTTCTTACTGGAATGATAGTGCAATCATTCCAATGTTTCCCTTATTATAAGAACCTTTTTGTATTCTCTAAGATACATATAACTAAGGGATTTAACTGCCTCCAACCATTCAGGGCATAACGCAACATATCAGACAATGCTAAATTTTAAGTGTAAAGTTTCACTTGGCACACTGACCAATTAGCCATTTGGCATGACCAGAGTGCAATTGCTACTTAGTAACAAATATTTTATTATTTTGTATTATACCGAGTATGTAATGTTTCATTGAAGTGTATTATTTACTGCATTTACACCTCAACTGCAGTATTGGTTCAAAGTGGCTTTTTGTCACACTGCGAGTGCTAAAGGTTTACCTGACTCCAGACTCCAGCACCAATGTAGTAAATTATAACAGTTCAAAAGTGTCCAACAATGTCTGGGACAAAAATTAACATTTAAAGTTCAAATGACAAGGTTACAGAAGGGAGCTGGATTAAATATTGCATCTTCTCTTGTTAGTCTTTTTCCTTTACACCATTCCCTTAATAGCTTCACCAAACCAATCCCACCTTATCACCATCTTATCAGCAGCATTTTGTTTAACCAAAAACCCATTGGAAAAATGAAACAGATATAGAAAGAGAAAAGCGAAACAATGTTAAATTGAATTGTAATTCCTTGTCTTTTTGATTCTTAATATAAATTACTGATGGTGAAGGTTTGGTTAGAAACTTCAAATACGAAGGCTAAAAATTCATAAGATCCCTTTTCAGGCATGGGGTTGTGATTCGCGATCTACCCACTCCCGTTCCCATTGAGGCAGGCAGCACACAGCTTCGTGCCGGCTCCTAATTTAAATGATTGTACCCTGAGGCACAGTGTGGCTTTCGTGCAGAGAGATCGACTATTGACATGCTGTTCTCCCTTCGTCAGATACAGGAGAAATGCCGTGAACAACAGATGCCCCTCTACATTGCTTTCATTGATCTCACCAAAGCCTTTGACCTCGTCAGCAGACGTGGTCTCTTCAGACTACTAGAAAAGATCGGATGTCCACCAAAGCTACTAAGTATCATCACCTCATTCCATGACAATATGAAAGGCACAATTCAACATGGTGGCTCCTCATCAGAGCCCTTTCCTATCCTGAGTGGTGTGAAACAGGGCTGTGTTCTCGCACCCACACTTTTTGGGATTTTCTTCTCCCTGCTGCTTTCACATGCGTTCAAATCCTCTGAAGAAGGAATTTTCCTCCACACAAGATCAGGGGGCAGGTTGTTCAACCTTGCCCGTCTAAGAGCGAAGTCCAAAGTACGGAAAGTCCTCATCAGAGAACTCCTCTTTGCTGACGATGCTGCTTTAACATCTCACACTGAAGAATGCCTGCAGAGTCTCATCGACAGGTTTGCGTCTGCCTGCAATGAATTTGGCCTAACCATCAGCCTCAAGAAAACGAACATCATGGGGCAGGATGTCAGAAATGCTCCATCCATCAATATTGGCGACCACGCTCTGGAAGTGGTTCAAGAGTTCACCTACCTAGGCTCAACTATCACCAGTAACCTGTCTCTAGATGCAGAAATCAACAAGCGCATGGGTAAGGCTTCCACTGCTATGTCCAGACTGGCCAAGAGAGTGTGGGAAAATGGCGCACTGACACGGAACACAAAAGTCCGAGTGTATCAGGCCTGTGTCCTCAGTACCTTGCTCTACGGCAGCGAGGCCTGGACAACGTATTCCAGCCAAGAGCGACGTCTCAATTCATTCCATCTTCGCTGCCTTCGGAGAATACTTGGCATCAGGTGGCAGGACTATATCTCCAACACAGAAGTCCTTGAAGCGGCCAACACCCCCAGCTTATCCACACTACTGAGTCAGCGGCGCTTGAGATGGCTTGGCCATGTGAGCCGCATGGAAGATGGCAGGATCCCCAAAGACACATTGTACAGCGAGCTCGCCACTGGTATCAGACCCACCGGCCGTCCATGTCTCCGTTATAAAGACGTCTGCAAACGTGACATGAAATCGTGTGACATTGATCACAAGTCGTGGGAGTCAGTTGCCAGCATTCGCCAGAGCTGGCGGGCAGCCATAAAGACAGGGCTAAATTGTGGCGAGTCGAAGAGACTTAGTAGTTGGCAGGAAAAAAGACAGAGGCGCAAGGGGAGAGCCAACTGTGCAACAGCCCCAACAAACAAATTTCTCTGCAGCACCTGTGGAAGAGCCTGTCACTCCAGAATTGGCCTTTATAGCCACTCCAGGCGCTGCTTCACAAACCACTGACCACCTCCAGGCGCGTATCCATTGTCTCTCGAGATAAGGAGGCCCAAAAGAAAAAAAAAAGAAGAATGTTGGGCCGAGCAGGTCCTGTGCTGCTGGTTGGCTGGGGGCTCAGCAGCGTATGCTGATAGACATGGTGTAGTCAGCCTGCTCCTCTTAAAGACAGTTGTCTCTCTTAAAGGAGAGCCACATTCATTGGAAGGAGGGTGCTGCTGATTGTCTGTCCTGAAAGTGGCTGCAAGTGGAGCTGCACAAATGAAGCACAAGGAAGAGAGGGGGGCTCCTAGCTTCATGAATGCGGTACTGGAATTCTTAGTGGTGGAGGTCAACATGAGGAGAGAGGCCATGTTTCCGTGGGGGGCCAGTGGGCCCTCAAGGATCACGCTCCGAAGGGAATAAGAGCCAGTGGCCAGGGAGGTCAGTGCCACAAGATGTCCAATGACCTACATGGGTGGTCAAGGTCAAGGTAAATACATCTTCACATGACATCCCCTACCCACTGCTCCACCAAGCTCTCACTTTATTAACCAATTATTAATTAACTATTCAATGCACCACACTACCATCACTCATACATCAGCAGTCCATAGCAGTCAGGTCTCAGCCTGACATTAACATGCTCCACCTCACCCTCACATACATCCCAATGACTACCCACCTTCCACTGCTTTCACATACCTGCAACTATTCAGCATTGGCAGGCACATTACCCAAACAAAATGCAACACAACCACTGATATTCTGCCTGCTTTCTTGCAGGACAAGGCTGCCCACAATTGAAGGGAGCAAAGCTGAACCAATGGGAGACAGGCACACGTTCACCTCCTGAGCCTGACGGAGGAGATGGTGCTGTGCATCAGGGGGCTGTAATGAGTTCTTTATGTTGCCTGATGCAACATAAATGAGGTGCATGGAGTCCAGTTATGCTGAAGATCTCAAACAGATTTATTAAAGCTAAGCTACTATATACTGTACAGAGCAAACTATTTACAGAAATAAAAACAAGAAATGCTGGAACCACTCAGCAGGTCTGGCAGCATCTGTGAAAAGAGAAGCAGAGTTAATGTTTCGGGTCAGTGACCCTTCTTCGGAACTGACAAATATTAGAAAAGTCACAGGTGATAGGCAAGTGAGGTGGGGGTGGGGCAAGAGATAACAAAGGAGAAGGTGTTGATTGGACCAGGCCACATGGCTAACTATTTACAGAACCTTCTTCTAAGTGTTACAGTTGCAGAGTGACTCTGGCTTCAAGTCACATGACTGCATCCTGGCACTTAGCTCATTTGCATATTAAGATCTTAAAGGGACATCACTCTTGAAGGCAATCATACAACAGAGGCCGGCTGTGACAGAGCCTATAGTATCTGCCGTCACCGAAAGAATTCAAAATGTCAATGTGTTACCGTTTTATAACCAGTCTAACATCCTACCTAACTCTCATCCTGTTATCTGGCATGATATACATGCTGCAAATGGTGTGACCAAGGACCTCTTGATTTACACTCTACTCCACCCCAACCCTCCACTTCTGATTTTGTACTTTCAAATTCCCAGCCTGCCCAGCCATTGCAGCCTAGGAGATAGAGAAAAGAGAGCAACACCACACCACTGCTAAAGAATCACCATCACTTGATCTGACACTTGCAGCCACCAGCTCAGATATTGACACTAGAGTCGGGACTTGCATGTGGTGAGTCATTGGGCACGAGCGGGCTGCAGCCAGGCTGGGGCAAAGTATAGCAAACCAGAAGGTGAGGTTGCAGATCAGTTCTGCAGCAGGGGACTCAGATGAGAACTTTGATTGGGCGACATACACGAGAACTGATGAATATACGGGCCTGCCAGACAGTCTCATGTCACTGTAAAGGATTAGGGAGGAGCCCAGCTGCAACATGGCACAGATTATCATGCAGAGCTTGGAGCCCCTCCTGTGCCCGCACAGAAGTGGTGGCCAACTCCTCGTTGGCACTTGTGGACCCACCCGTGATGAGGCATCTAGTGGCTGAAGTCTCAGCTTCCACTACAGCACAGGTGGCAGCCACCCAATGCCTCAGTGCTGCAATGGAAGCACAGATGGCGTCATGATATCCATGCTTGTTGCCATGCAGGCTGAGACTGCTGCCATCATGGCCGCAGATAGCGCTCAAAGGGGCATACAGGCTCGAAACTGCCCTCAACAGATTACTAGGATTGCTGAGGTGGCACCCCAGGGGACTGACAGTGGCTCTATGGATGGCTGTGTGGATGGCTCTCTCAAGATGACTGCATTTGTCCTCCCACCACTGCCATTCAGCCAATGCCCTTGCTAATGCCTCTCAGCCAGCCAGCCCAAACTGCTGCTGCCTACACCGAGTTGGTGTTGTCAAGTTCCAGCCACTCAAAGCCCAGAGCTGCTCAAGGTCATCCTGCAAGGCCATTTGCAGATCTCTGTCACTGAGAGTCAGCAGCCTTCCACCAGCCATGCTGCAGCCACTGGGTAGTACTGTGTAGGAACACCAGGCCAGACAAAGGCACTTTCAAGACAGGACCAAGGGAATGCACAAGGGTGAATAGTTCATTTTTGTCTGCATAATTGGTGTGTTGTTTGATAAAGCTCTTATGGCAAGGTTTTTGTTGTTGTCTTTTGGCCGAGAGGACGCTATGATGGAATATTGCAGATGAATGGGAAGATGGGGTAGAGTGGAGCCATGGTGGTAAAGGGATGGATGTCCTAAAGGAAGTGAAGTCTGAGTAGGAGCTCATGTGCAGCCCATCGAGAGGAATGGCATCCCAGATGCCTCCTCCCCCTTTTCCTCTCTCCGTGCAGAGCTTGCCCTCACCGCAGCTTCTGGTCCAACTCCCTGTCGTGTTACAGACCCAGAGGCTCTGCAACTACAGCCCCCATTCAAGTTGCAATCTTTTTATGGTGAGGTCACCAAATCCTCCACCCTCCCTGTAAGCATGTAACAACACTCCCTAGCAAATCCAGAAACTCAACACCACACCTCCAAAAGCACTGCACAATACTTCCACAAACTTTGCAATAGCAAAAATTAAAAAAATTAGTTAATATTACCTTATCTACAGGTTGGATGGCTGGCCCTTTCAATAGTGCTAGTGGGGTGGGGGAGCGGTCCCTCTTGCAGCTGGAAGCAAGTGACCAGGGAGGTCAATTCCTGGGCTCTGGCCCCAAGGACCTGGCAGCGATGCCACAAGAAGTCTAATAACCTCGTGCGGGTGGTCAAGGTCAGTGAATGCATCTTCACATAGCGTCTCCTACCCACCACACCACCAACCTCTGACACTGCTCAAAGCACCATACCAGCATCACTCATCCATTAGCAGTCTCTGGCACTCAGGACCCATGCCTAACATCAACATACTCCACATCACACTCAAATAAATTTCAAAGCTGAGAGCTCACACCCAGCTCCCACTGCTTTTACATACCTCCAGCTATTCAACTATGGAAGGCACATCACCCAAACACAGTGCAACATAATCACTGACATTTTGCCAACTCTCTTGCAGGACAAGATGGCATGCAATAGAAAGGAGGTGAGCAGAACTGCTGAGGGACAAAGTCACCTGCATCTCTTGAACCCTACAGAGGAGATGGTGCTCTGCACCTTGGGGCTGGCTGCAACAGAGCCAGTAACATTGAGGATGATGGTATATTCATGCCTTCTGTTTGAGGGAGGGAGCAGAAATTGATCATCTTTGACGCCACATAAAGGACCTCTTAAAGGGAGATGCATTCTGGCCACAGATAGCAGGGAAACACATCAGGACACAGGAATGGTTGCAAGACCTGCAGATCGGCTCCCCAGGTCTCTGAAGCTCTTTGGAGTTCCTGGTCCAGGCTGTGGACGAGGAGGGAAATCGCTTTCCCCTGGGTGACAGAAAGCCTTCCAGGGACACCTCAATCACCTGTGGAAAGAGGGCATGGCTACAATGCCTGAAAACTTTCAATTACTTTACCAGAGTTGTCAAGGTAACAATTCTGCTCTCTAACTCACTTGGGCAGCCCAGTATCACAAAAGGGCTCTCGAACAAGAATATGACCCTTATTTAAATATGAAGCATCAATCAACAACAGCGTCACCAAATTGCATTATATAGCACCTTTAACCTGGTAGAATGTCCCAAGGCACTTCACAGGAGTGTTATCAAACAAAATTTGACACACAGTGTCACATTAGGAGATATTAGGAATAGTGATCAAAAGCTTGGTTAAAGAGGTAGGTTTTAAGAAGTACCTCAAAGGAGGAAAACGAGGCGGAGAGGTGGAGAGGTTTAGGGAGAGTATTCCGAACTTGGGGCCTAGGCAACTGAAGGTGCAGCCACCAATGGTGGAGCGATTAAAATCAGGCATGCACAAGAGGACAGAATTAGAGGAGCGCAGATATCCCAGAGGGTTGTGGAGCTGGAAGAGATTACAGAGATAGGGAGGGATTTAAAAACAAGGATGAAAATTTTAAAATCAAGACATTGATTGACTGGGAGACAACATGGGTCAGTGAGCACAGGGGTGATCAGCGAATGGGACTTGATGTGAGTTAGGACATGGGCAACAGAGGTTTGGATAACCTCAAGTTTATGCAGGGTAGACTGTAGGAGAGCAGCCAGGAGTGTGCTTGAACAGTGAAGACTAGAGGTAACAAAGGCATGAATGAGGGTTTCAGCAGCAGATGAGCTGAGACAGGGATGAAGTCAGGCGATGTTACGGAGGTGGAAAAGGCCATCTTAGTTCAAGGACTTTGGCGAGGAAAGATTTTAGAGATGAGATGGTAATTTAAAAGGATGGTAGGATCAAGGGTAGGTTTTTTGAGCAGAGAGATGATGACAGCAGATTTAAAGGAGTGACAAAGAGTTCCAAGAACTCCTCGCACTTATTGTTGAGGTAAGGGTGGAGGAGACAGGGGAGAGGAGTTTAAGAAGGCAGTTTGCAGTAGAGAAAAGAAGCCGGGGGTTATCTTTGTCTTACAGGATGATACTGGAATAGTGAGCAGTTTTAAGAGATGAGAGCAGAACTCAATAGTGTTGTATGTTATTCAACTAGATGTGGTGGTGGATGGCTAAACCAGTTGTCCATCATATTCTTTCAAGTTTGAATCCCTTTGAACTAAGGGAACAGAAATGAGGGCCGTACCAAGGGACACAGCCAGGGTGAGAGAGTAATGGTTTTATTGTGGACTAGATCATCAAAGGTGGAGGTGAGGCTGCTATTGAGCAAAGCAGTAGTTGCAGAACTGTTGTGGCAAACTGAGTACCAAAGGCTAGACTGTTGGGATTTTAAAAATGCAGTTCTAAGTGAATTGAGGATAGTTTATTCCAGCAGCAGATACAGAAGGAGGTAGGGTTGCGGTGTGTAAGGGAAACGTGGGTGGAGACTGATGCAAGGAAGTGCTCAGAGATGGCCTTATCTGTGATTGATGTGATGGGTCAAAAGACCACATGAGATGGCAAGGTCAAGGGGATGGCCGTGAATATGGGTTGGGGAGTTTACGTGGAGAGAGGGATAAAGCTGTACAAGAAGTAGAGGAGGTGGAGAGATTTAGGAATGTAATTCCAGAGCTCAGGGCTTTGGCAGATGAAGGCATGGCTGCAAATGGTGGGGCAATTAAAATCAGGGATGCACAAGAGGCCAGAATTCGAGGAGCACGGAGATTTCAGAGGGTTGTAGAGCTGGAGGAGGTTACAGAGATAAGAAGGGACAAGACCAAAGAGGGATTTGAAAACAAGGATGAGAATTTTAAAATCGAGGCGTTGCTGGAGTGGGTATCAATATGAGCACAGGGCTGATGGGTGAATGGGACTTGGTGTGAATTAGATTACGGACAACATAATTTTAGATGACATTAAGTTTACGGAGAGTGGAGGCTGGCCAGGAGTGCATTTGGAATTGACAAGTCTAGAGGTAACAAAAGCAGGGATGAAAGCAAACGCAATGCTGAACAATAGGTCCAAAGTATTAGAGTGCAAATCGAGAGGCATTTTTAAATTGTACAATGCTCCAGTCAGATCAGTTTGAGCATTGCATCCAGTTCTGGTCACCAAGTAACATTCAAACTCTGAAAGTAATATAGAGAACTGCCATGAAACTGATCCCATGTACTGAGTAGTGAGGAGAAACTTGTGCTGTTTCGTCTTGAGAACAGGTGATGGAGAGGTGACCTTATAGAAGATATTAAACTGTATAGAAAAGGTAAATTCAGAATGCAATTTCAAGTTAAACTCTGATAACAGAACAAGGAGAATGTGCATACTAAAGGATGATTGGAGTCAGGAAGTACTTTTTCACACAGAATGATCAACACACGGGATGAACTTCTGAGAGAGGTAGTGCAGCAAAAGCTCTGGAATTATTTAAGAAACAATTAGATACTGTGATGGGGACTCTAGGGTCTTTATAGATGGATGAACTGAGATGAGTCGAATAGCCTACTTCATCTGTAGCTAGTGATCTTGTGTAAAATCTGTAGATTGTATAATTGACTCCCTCATGAATTTAATTTGTGTAATCAGCTTGTAACCATTTAAATAGTCAAGGATCAAATATTCACATGAAGGCTATTTTACTGTTTTTCTTTATAAAGTCTATGGATATACAGATGCAGTATATTAATGAATATAAGGATGATAATGCTGTAAACATAATACTGTTACTTTGGACAGTAACTTTGTGTTTCAGTATAATTATATTTGGTGCTATGATCTTTTTGCTACTAGATAAGTAAGATGAGTATCATTTTACCTGCATTTGCACTGCCCTTCCCAAAGTATTAAGAAGGACTGGTCATACAATTGGCAGACAGTATTCCTGAATTTAAAGAAGTAACATTTATGTTTTACATGTACAGAGGACCAATCATGACATTCAGAACTAGGTCCCACTGGAAACTGTGTCCTTATCATTTGTGGCTAACAAAAGAGCAACTGGCTGCATCAAATCTCTGTAGTACCAAATCCTAGCTACTATTATTAGTTTCATTTGATTGTGATGCATATGATTGATAACATTTAAGCAAAATTAGTAATGTCTGCATATTTTCCTGATCTTTTTCCTTCCACTCTCAGCAGTAGAACAATTGGAAATGGAAGGGTTTAGGACAAAAAAAAGGGCAATTTTACCGTGTTGGAAATTTTTTTTGATATTCTGACAATACCCACAGACAGCAATTCTCCAAGCATTGAATAAGGTATCTGCTGTAGTAATGTTAGAAATGGGTTTGCAAACCTGCAGTGAAAATAACAATTAAGCTCATTAAGTTGGAGCAGGATGGCGGATGCAATTAAAGCTGGCACATTGCAGTTTCCAATCACTTAACAGCCTGAACACGTCGCCTATAAGTCTAGCTCAGGGATGGCACTAATGGGAAGAATGCTTCACCAAACAGAGCAATAGGGCAGCAACATGGCTTTTGCATCCTAGTGTGGCTACAATCATTCCTTCAGAATGAAAAATGACACAAATAGAACATGAGAGCATATACACGCAGGACTCTCAAGAAAAGATATAATTACATCTGAATGAGAGGATTTACAAGGCTGGAATTTCATAACTCTCCCTGGCACTGAGGTAACAATGGGGAAGGTGGCTCATTTCTTGCTGATGCTATTTCTCCATATATTTCATTCTCATTATATTTTCTCTTTCTGTTTTTCTCCAGATATCTTCTTTTACCAATCTCTCTATGCCTTCTGTTTCTACCCTTTTTTCTATCTCCCTCTCTCCCTCTTTCAGTCTATTATTTTTTCCTTTTGATTATCTCTAGCTGTTTCTCCATGTACATTTTTTACTCTATGCTTCTTTATGTCTTTCCATTGGTTCCTCACATTTTTTCCCATTAACTTGCTATCTCTGTCCTTTTCTCTCTGTTCATTTCCACTCATCAGTCACTTTCAATGCTGTTTTTCTACATCTTTTTCCTATCTCTCTCTTTGTTTATAGTTCTCACTATTTCTCATTTCCCCTTTATATCTGCCTCTAATGGTATGTTTATCTTGTTGCATTAGTCTGTTTGTTCCCATTCTTGCCTCTCTCTCTCTATTTATCGATTTCTGTTTTTCTGTCTCTCCATTTATGTGCCTTTCATTGTCTGTCCAAGCTGAGGCTCTATTTACATAACAACAGACTTTGTGGTCTTTAATTGATGAAGCTCTACATTTACCAGCAGAATAATATTGTGTATTACACAGTAGCACTGTTCTGTCATTATGATACAGCCTGTCACCCAACTTATCATCAACAATGCCGTGGGAGCTCCACTGATAATATTAATAAACAGTACATTTAGCATGCATTTCCTGCCTGTCATATCATTACTTCTGTCTCGCTTGGTCAGTCAGAGATGGGAATTGTTCTCGTAGCTCTCAACTCTGGTTTCCATGTAGTCTCATGGCTCAAGTCAAACCAGTCCAAGGAAACTTCCTGGTCACCACTGACACCATCCCTCCTCAGCTAATGAATCAGTACTCTTCCATGTTGAACACCACTTGGAGGAAACTCTGAGGGTAGCAAGGGCACAGAATGTACTCTAGGTGGATGACTCCATTTCCAAGAGTGACTTGGAAGTACCACCACTGTCTGATCTGATGGCAGATGAAAATTAATGCAGAGAAGTGTGAAGTGACATTTTGATAGGAAGAATGAGGGGAGACAATATAAATTAAAGGGTACAATTCTAAAGGGGTGCAAGAAAAGAGAGACCTGGGTATATGTGCACAAAGCGTTGAAGGTGGTAGGGCAGGTTGAAAAGGTGGTTAAAGAAGCATGTGAGATCCTGGCATTTATACACAGAAGCATAGAGTACAAAAGCAAGGAAGTTATGAACCTTTATAAAACCCTTGTTCAGCCTCAGCTAGGGTATTATGTCCAATTCTGGGCACCACACTTTAGGAAGGATGTGAAGGCTTTAGTGACTGTGCAGAAAAGACTTACAAGAATGGTTCCAGGGATGAGAGACTTCAGTTACGAGGATGGATTGGAGAAGCTGGGGTTGTTCACCTTAGAGAAGTCTGAGAGGATATTTGATAGAGGTGTTCAAAATCATGAGGGATCTGGACAGAGTAGATAGCGAGAAACTGTTCCCATTGGCGGAAGAGTCAAGCACTAGAGGACACCGATTTAAGGTGAGCGGCAAGTGAAGCAACGGTGACATAAGGAAATCTTTTTTACGTAGGGAGCGGTTAGGATCTAGAATACGTTGCCTCAGAGTGTGGTTGAGGCAGATTTAATCATGGCTTTCAAAAGCACCTGAACAGAAAAAAAATGCTGAGCTATGGGGAAAGGATGGGGGAGTGGGACTAGCAGAGTTGCTCTGGCAGAGAGCTGGCGTGGATATGATGGGATGAATGGCCTCCTCCTGTGCTGTAACCATTCTATGATTCCATGGTCAAGTCCAGAGGAATAAAGCTGCCAGACTGGACCTCTTGATGAGGAAACCAATATGAGGAAGTAATCTAATATAAAATAAAAGCAAATACAAAATACTGCAGATGCTGGAAATCTGAAATAAAAACAGAAAGTGCTGGAAATACTCAGTAGGTCTGGCAGCATCTGTGGAGAGAGAAGCAGAGTTAACGTTTCAGGTCAGTGACTTTTCATCAGAACTTTCATCAGAGGAAGTAATCTACTTATCTACAGTATCACCAACCCACGTGTTTGTCCATGATACCATTGACAGAAGTGACTGCTGTATAGCCCTCGGGAAAACAAAGTGGTAGATTTTGAACTTTCCGCCCAGATGTAAATCTTGCAGATCATTGCTGATTGAGGACCATTATAGGAACCACCCAATTTTCATTTCAAATTAATGGAAAGGCAACTCAGATTGTCTGTATAATGGGCAACTGATCCATTACACCAATTTTAGACCTGCACAGTAAGTTCAAGTTACTTTACTGATTAAACGAGTCCATTTTGTTTAATTCCTCTACCTCATCCAGTGCAATTTGGAACCTGGGCCTTTGTAGTAAAGGGCACCCCTCTCAGTGCTACCAAAATCTGTCATACATACCAATAAGAGTGATGCTGCCATCAGGAATGGCATGGAGCAAACCATCAGCATCCTTAAATAACTATTCTGCTGCCTGGACCGCTCAGGAGGAGTCCTCCAATACTTGCTGGAGCGTGTCTCCAAATTCATGGTGGTCTGTTGTGTCTTCCAAAACCTGCCTCACATGAGTGCACAACCCTTGTCACCAGCCCATTGGCGAGCACCTTGGGAGGAAGAAGAGATGGAGGAGGAAGAGGAGGAGGGACAGAGGAGACATCTGGGATATGATCGCTATGGACAGGCAGTCCATGAGCGGCTAATCAGACTCCAATTCCTCTACAAACATCCCCATATCACCGTTGCTTCACAATTCTCCACCTTTCCATCATTCTGCAATGGACCATCACAGCCTCTTGGCCAAAATCCTGAAATAAAAGACACCACGGAAAAAAAATTCCATAAAGTATTCAACACTTCCAATAATACAAACAAAACTGAACTATTTACCCTTATGCATTCCCTTGTTGCCTGTCTTGCAGGTGGGTTTGCCTATCTTAGTGCTACTTGTAGCGTTACCCCAGTGGATGCAGCATGGCTGGTGGAAGGCTGCTGACTTTCAGTGGGGGAGACTGCAGATGGCCTTGTAGAATGCCTTTGAGTAGCCATGCGCCATGAGGGCCTGGCTTTGGACTGCATCATCTCGGCACCGGCGACAGCAGTCTGAGCTGGCTTACTGACATGCAACAGCAGGGGCACTGGCGAGTGGCAGGATGGGAGCATGAATGCTGTCATTCTGAGAGAGGACAGCAGGGTCGTGTACCACGGAGCCACTGCCACGCCATCAGGGGAGTGCTTCAGCATGCCTAGTAATCTGGTGGAACACAGATTGCTAGATGGCTGTGAGAACCTGCATGTTCCTTTGATTTGGGCTTATAGCAACAAACATCAAACTCATGACCTCAGTCTGAGCTTTCACTGCAGCACTGAGACAATGAATGGATTCTGCCTGTGCTGCAATGGAAGCTGAGACAGCATCACGGCTGGCTTGCCAAGTGCTATCGTGGAGTTGGCCACCACTTCCTTGCTGAAAAGGATGGGCTCCAAGTTCTGCGCGAAGCTCTGTGCCAAATTGGAGCTGGATTCCTTCATTCTCCTTGACAGTGACAACAGGCTACCTGGCAGGCCTGCCAATGCACCAAGTATCGCTGTGTACAAGACCATCAGCCTTTTCTTGTTGTTAAGACTGAGGCAGGAGTAATGCACTGTCAATTCAGTCCCATTACTCCACAGGTCATAGTATATTATTAATGTTTTCCCACCTACTGGAAATTAGCCAAATTAAACACTTTATTAACCCCCAGAATAAAACAGACCAAAGCAGTTATCTTTAAACAACAAAAAATTAACTATTTATCAATAAACTAAATCTTAAGCACTATTGAGATAAACCTATGTCTAAAACACTTTACAACTAATTATTTCTTCTAACCTTCATGCACACACACATATATTCAAAAACCAACAGTTAACCGGTTTCAAAAATGATGTTTAAAAATTAGAGCTGTTTCTTAGGAATTAATAAGTAACTGGGTTGCAAGCCTTTGTGGGATACTTTCTTGGTTTGGTGAGGTATTCCAGAGTCGAATAGATATATGCCCCTCGAAGTCTCCAGGTGAATTTGAAGAACAGTCTTTAATAAGTAGGCGTTCAAAGCACTTAGATTGTAGCAGGCGTCAACACAGTGCTTTCAACAAGGATTAAAGCAAAAGCTCTATTTGGATTTTTAAATTGGCAGTCTATCAGTAG
Source organism: Heterodontus francisci (assembly GCF_036365525.1). Taxonomy (NCBI): domain Eukaryota; kingdom Metazoa; phylum Chordata; class Chondrichthyes; order Heterodontiformes; family Heterodontidae; genus Heterodontus; species Heterodontus francisci. Next base: position 47,977,300 of record NC_090390.1, read on the forward strand.
AAACTTTACTGAGAATTCCAGAACTCCCAGAAACACAAAAAGGCAACAGAAAATCACTACTGAGGCAAAGACTTCTTAGAGACCGGAAGTAAAAAGGAATTTGCTACTTCCAACAATACAAAGATTTCCTTTCCATCTTGAGGTGAAAAACGGCTTATAGACTAAAGTAGATTTTTCTGCTGAGAGAGAGACAACTCCTTTTTCAGAGCAACACGCTTCACTGGTCTCCAGATCAAACTGGTTCTAGCCAGTCTTTTCCCACAGTTAATTAATACAATGCAGCATGTGACCTCATCTCTCCTGCTGTTGCCTAGGAAACAGGCTTGCTGCTGGCACACACTGCGCCCATAGAATCTACAAGCTTCTCTCTGCCTTAAAGGTACACAACCCCCTTTAGCTTTTTTTAAACAGAGGAAAAAAAAACTTTCATGATACCTCCGCTCTTGGCGAAATAAAACATCATTCTTGAATGCCTTTCATTACAATGCGAAAAAGAAATTGAAAAAAATACTTTAAACCTATTTTCACATTCATGCCCCCATTCACTCTATTGGTAATCAACAGGACTTTTCTTTGTACCATCGCCATTCATGTAATTTAACAAGGTTAAATTTGTGACAAAGCATCGGCGATAACATTGTTTTTCCCCAAAATATATACAATCTTCAAATGATAAGGCTGTAACAATAAACTCCATCTAAATATTCTAGCATTTTGGCTTTTAATTTTTTTCACAAACTCTAATGGGTTATGGTCAGTGTATATTAATGTTTCTTTGTAGTTTTGGCGGACCTTTCCCCAGCAAGAGTGTTTGGGTTGCTCCTGTATCCCTGAGTATAATGATAAATTTTTCTGCCTCACTTAAAGGATATGGAGTTACTTTTCCCATTGAGAAGAATTCATTATAACGTTCAGGTATCTTATTCTTAACTTCTACACTCACTTTAGTTTTTTTATCTGGTTTTACAGCCGCCATTAAAGCTACAGCTTGGTCTGCTGTATTGTCAGTCAGAGCTCTTTTCTCTGCATTAGATTTGTGTACCCAACAAGTCCTTTGGGTTTACCTTGCAACTTCCAGCATTCTGAATGAAGATGATCCATCTTGTGGCAATGATAACACTTCGGCTTGTGGACCTCACTTCTACCCTCAGCACCTTCCTTTCTGACATGAGGAGGTGATCCTGGGCATTCCCAGCTGTTACTTCTTGTCCCTGGCTACTTGCCTTCTTTTCACTCTCCCACTTTCTATCCTTCTTGGGGTTATGGGGGTGATGGACAAAAGGTTTTGGCTTATTCACAAGCTCAAAATCATCAGCAATTTCCACTGCTTGCTTCACTTTTAAAACTTTCAGGCTATCTACATGCGTTCTCACTACTGAAGGAATTGAATTTTTAAACTCTTCCAAGAGAATCAATTCTCTAAGATACTCATATGGTTTCCATATTTAATGCCCATATCCAGTGGTCAAAATTAATTTGCTTCACCCTCTCAAATTCTACAAATGTCTGCCCAGCCAATCTCCATAAGTTCCGCAACTTCTGATGGTAAGCTTCAGGGACTAACTCATACGCAGTGAGAATAGTCTTTTTTACCATCTCATAATCCGCAGAAGCCTCTTCAGAAAGCATGGCATAAACTTCATGAGCTCTGCCTATCAACCTGCTTTGCATAAGCAGTGTCCAGCTTTCCTTTGGCCATTTCACTTGTTTGGCTATTCTTTCAAAATATATGAAAAATGCCTCTAGGTCCCTTTCCTCAAACTTAGGAAGAGCTTGTATGAATTTAAACAGCTTTTTGCTGTATCCTGGGCTGAATTCAGATTGTTCCTGATCAGAAGTTTCCCTGGATTCAAGACTACCCTTTGTCTTAGTTCCATCTCTTTTAACCTAAATTCCCTCTTTTCTCTTACACTTTCTCTCTGAAGTTCATGTTTTCTTATTGCTATTTCTTTTTCTTGTTCAAGTTTTCTTAATTCTTTTTCGGCCTCAAGTTTTTTTCTTTCTTATTCCTGCTCAAGTTTTTTCGTTTTTAACTGAATTCCAGCCAATTCCATTGCGTCACTCTCTGACTTATTTATTATCTTCTTTTTCTTCCAATTTTATGTTGAACTATTACATCAAATATCTCTGCTTTTTTAGCACCTGATTTCATCACTAAGCCCAATTTTGCTGCCAAATCTTTGAGTTTATTCTTCGTTAAAGTTGTCAAGTCACTGAGGGACACATTCTCCTTTTCCAGAAACTCTGCAGCCACTGCGAATGCCATTCTGATGATCCAGCCTTTACCATTATATATAAGAAACCTGGTTCCTTTTATTTTTTTCTCTTTCAAATTATTACTCCCCTTATAATTGACATCATTGCCATTGGATTTGGATCCCGGACAATTGAGCCCCCAATTGATATGTTAAGACTGAGGCAGGACTAATGCACTATCAATTCAGTCCCATTACTCCAGAAGTCATAGCATATTATTAACGTTTTCCCACCTACTGGAAATTAGCCAAATTAAATACTTTATTAACTCCCCAGTATAAAACAGACCAAACCAGGTATCTTTAAACAACAAAACATTAGCTATTTATTAATAAACTAAATCTTAAACACTATTGAGATAAATCTATGTCTAAAAGACTTTATAACTTCTTGCACACACACATACATTCAAAAACCAACAGTTAACCGGTTTCAGTCTTTAATGGATAGGCATTCAAAGCACTTCGGTTGCAGCAGATGTCACACAGTTCTTTCAGCAAGGAGTATAGCAACAGGTCTATTTGAACTTTTAAGTTGGCAGTCTATCAGTAGAAACTTTACCGAGAATTCCATACTTCTTAGAGATTGGAAGTAAAAATGAATTTGCTACCTCCAACAATACAAAGATTTCTTTTCCGGAGTTTTTTCCATCTCCAAGTGAAAAACAGCCTGTAGACTAAAGTAGATTTTTCTGCAGAGAGAGAGAGAGACAACTCCTTCTTCGGAGGAACATGCTTCACTGGTCTCCAGATCAAACTGGTTCCAGCCAGTCTTTCCCACAGTTAACTAATACAATACAGCATGTGACCTCGTCTCTCCTGCTGTTGCCTAGGAAACAGACTTGCTGCTGGCACACACTGTGCCCAGAGAATTTAAAAGCTTCTCTCTGCCTTAAAGGTACACAGCCCCCTATAGATTTTTTAACAGAGGGAAAACAAACTCCTATGACACTACACGACCTCATCAGAGTCCTCATCTGAGTCCTCTGCAGCAGAAATCATCTGCAGCCTCACCCTCCGGAGTGCTGATACATGTGCTGTCCTTTCTCCTTGGCTTGGCTGCAGTCCACTCGGGCCGGGTGACTCATCATATGCTGATCCTGCCTCTATACTTCCTTCTAAAGTACATGCAATGCCAGTATTTGAGCTGGTGGCTGCAAGTGTCAGATCAAGTGACAGTGCATCTTCATCAGAAGTGTGCTCTTGCTCGCATCCTTCGTGAGGAGGCTGCACTGGCTGGTCAGGCGGAAGTTCTTGGGTATTTGAAAGCATTAATCGAGAAGGGGCGTGTTGGGGTGAGGGAAAGGGGTGGGAGTTTGAATGGAAAGCAAAAAGTCCATGGGCACATTATCTGCAGCTTGCACATCATGCCAGTTTGAATAAGCAGGAACATATTGTCATTCAGGATGCCCTTGGTGATGCTGGTTATAATGGCCTTTGTCATGCTGGCCAGTAATTCACAGCACCATCTCCTCAAAGGGACTCAAGAGATGCAGCTGTGCCTGTCCCCCATCAGTTCTCTGCTGTTACCTCTTGTTATGTGTCACCTTGTCCAGCAAGAGAGAGGGAAGAGTGTCAGTGAGTGTGCTATAATGTGTTGGGTGATGTACCTGTCATTGCTGTCAGTAAGTGCAAACTGTGAGACGTGGGTGTGGGCTTGCAGCAGTGTGGTTACACATGAGTCTTGATTGCTAGAGACTGCTGATGGGGGTACGATGCATTGAGCAGTGTGTAAGGTTTGTGGTGCAGTTGGCAGGAGATAACATTTGAATATACATTCCCTGCCCTCAACCAGATTGTTGAACTTTTTGCGGCACTGAAGCCAGGTCCTCGGGGCCAGACTCCTTGAATTGACCTCTGTGGCTGCCTGATCCCATTCACTTTGCAGTGTGTGCCACCTGGCACCCTGCAGAAAAATGACCTCTCTCCTGCTTTTCACCTCCTGGACTAAGGCCTGCAGTGCCCTTTCTCTGGCCTGCTGCTCCATTGGTACCGTTATTCCTTCTGAGAAAGGCTTTTGGAGGCAGTTTGACCACCTGCTGCAGCCAGAATGTACCCTCCCCCCACTTTAAGAGGTGTAGTCTAGCTGTAACTTGTACTAGCCATGCACAAAGCTGGACCCCTGCTAACCGTTTGGTCATTCAGCAGCGTGTTTAACGATGAGTTGCATGCCACAATCATGCCAAAGGGCAGGCAGCACGCAGTTTGCCCTGTGCCCAAAAATCGGCACTATCCAATTTTTTGGCCATAGTCTGGTATCTCTCTCTCCATGGCCACAGCCCAAGTCTTTCTGTGAGAAAGTGGTTTCAGTAGGCATATCCAAGTAATTGTAACTGCCTGTATTTGATTAGTCCCTGATTAGAAGGACGCATCATAAAATGACTAGTTTTTTTTTAACATTCCAAAGAAAGTCTCGGACAGGCAGACCTCATGGTCATCTGCCTGCAGTGCAAATGCAGTCTCCTCTGGGGGAGCTGGTTTGATCATGGCCTGATCCACTACACATTCATGGAAACTGTAGGAGTCTGTCACCTGAAACGGCCCTGTCTCTCTGACCTCCTGCGGTCTTTCTTTCACTACTGGGGGTGCTATCACCTTTACACCGCCAGATCATTCCCTAGGAGCAGGTCAACCCCGTCCACAGGCAAACTAGGGACAATCCCTATAGTCACCGGTCCTGAAACTAGGTTGCACTCGAGGTGCATCCAATGTACAGGTACAGGCATACACTGCCCTCCAATACCATCCACCACAATTTTGGCATTCACTGCACTCTCTGGGGAAAGGTCAGGCCTTTAGGCCCCTGTGTCCCTGAGAATCACTACGGGCTTGCTTGGCTCACTCAAAGGGTAGGGAGTTACTTTCTATTCAAACACAAAACCTGATATCCCTCAGGAATCCTATTAAAATTTTCCTGCACTTGCAGCCATAAGCTTCCTGGGTTTCACTCCTACTGCAGTTAAAGCCATAGCTTGCTCTGCTGTGCTTTCCATCAGGTTCCCGTCTTCACTGGGCGGGTGTGCCCTGATTAACCCTACTGGTTTTCCCTTTAGTTTCCAGCAGTCAGCTTTTAAATGCCCTGCTTAATTACAATTGAAGCACACAGGTCTCCGGTCTCACTCTTGCTCACAGCACCTTCCTTTTTGGCTAGAGGAGGGCCCCTGTGTCTCCTGCTTTCCTTTCTCTCCCAAGACTGCCTGGGCGGATATCCCCTTTCCACCCTTTGTCCTTTTCGGATTTGTGGGGGTGATTAGGAAAGGGTCTCCCCTGGGTAACCGACTTATAAATTAAAGCAAACTCATTGGCCAGAATGGCCGTTTGCCGGGCTCTCTGGACCTGCTGCTCCTCTACATGGGTCGTTATTGAGAGTGGGAGAGAATGTTTAAATTCCTCTAACAGAATTACTTCCCTGAGATACTCATCGCTGAGCTGTACCTTAAGAGCCTTCAGCCACTGGTCAAAAGACACCTGCTTACTTCTTTCAAACTCCAGATAAGTTTGATTAGCTTGCTTTTTGAGGGTTCTAAACTTTTGGCGATAGGCTTCGGGTACTAATTCATATGTCTCGAGGATAGCATTTTTGGTCAGTTCATAAATTGATGAACTCTCATCTGGCAACAGGGAATAACCCTCATGGGCTTTTCCAGTTTGTTTGCTTTGCCGTTAAAGAGACCAGGTCTCAGCTGGCCATTTTAGCTGCCTTGCCAGTTTCTCAAAAGACACAAAAAATGCCTCCACATCTTCTTCATTGAATTTTGGGATTAAATGAGCTAGTTTTAACAATTCTGTACCCAGCCCTGATTTACACTTCTCCATATTGGCCATTTTTTCACTGGGGTTACTCTGTCACCCTCTAGTTAACTCAAGCTGCTTCAACTCTCTTTCTTTGCATTCTTTCTGGAATATTCTTTCTCTCTCTCTCCTCTCTCTCTTGTTCCTTCTCCTAACTTTCTTTCTTTCTCTCCTCTCTCTCTTTCTGTTCACGTTCCTTCTGGAAAGCTCTCTTTTTTCTCCCTCTCCTGCCTCTCTCTCTCTCTTTCTCTTTCTTCTAATTCAAGTTTCCTCTGTTCCAATTGTATCTTTGCTAACAATACCCTGTAGGAGTCTGCTTCTAACCCTGTTTCTGCTTCGTCAGATTCAAGGGAAAAATGGTTGGCCACTAGTCTTAGGAGTTCAGTCTTCCTAGCCTTGCCACGTACAGTGATCCCACACTGCTCACCCATTTTCCTCAACTCCTCCATAGACAGTGCTTTTAACTTATCCCAATTTACTTCACACTGGCTTGGAGAGCTACTAACTTCAATTGCAGACATGTTAGTATTCAATCACACACAAACACAAGAAAACCTGTATTAATCTTGCTCTTTTTTGATTGGGAACAATTTGGCTTCCACTTCCAATTTCTCTTGTTTGTCTGTGGGTAAAATTCTGGATGCTCGCACCCAGGTGAGAAAGAGGTCTTGGATTCCCTTTCAGCCTTCACCTGGTCTTACTGTAACAGGGTTTTATTTTTAAAAATACTGTGTTTTTAACTCCCCCTTGCTGAATCCTTGTTCACCGCTTTCCAATTGTAAGGCAAAGAAACCAGCACACACACACACAGGTTTTCTTAGGTTTAAAGAAGAAAGATTGAAATTTATTAAACTTAAACTCGAATTCGGTTACCACCTATGGATACATGACACACCCACGCTAGCATGAATACGTGATACACACATGCAGATAGGGACAAAAAAGAGCAGAAGAAATAAAGTGGAAAAGTTTGAGGCAATATCTGAAGAGTTTTTTTGTTACGGGTCCTTGAGCTCACTGTATAGTCCTTGCTTGTAGGTAGATCTTGCTTTTCATTGGGGCCCAGTATTCTTCTTAACCCTTGCTCACTGTAGGAGACTTTTCTCTCTTGGGGTTCATGTGTCTTCAATGGATTCCAAAGCTGATGAGAGATGGGAGCCAACTGGAGGAGAGGAGGTCTGCTTCAGTCCTGGAGCATTCAGCTTTCTGCCTGTTCAAACACTGTCTCTACAACTTAGAACTCTCAAATTTGGCCAGCAGAGTGCTCACGTGACTGACTGGTTTGACCAGGTCTGTTCTGTGTATTGTATGGGAGCAGGGGAAAGCTCTTTTGTTTCAATACTGTCAGCTAATGTGCAAAAACGTCTTTCCAACCAGGGGCCTGGCAATTCCTTGCAACAGGCCGTCTCTTCTTTCCAGCAACAATTTGAAATTTAATGTCTATGTGGCAAAATTAATGTGCCTCATTTTTAGCAGGTGGGCGCCTGCATGATCTGCACCCTTGAAGATAATAGGGGCAGGCATTTTAGCCATTTAAAAAAAACTGTAAGTTGTTCTAAAGCTACAGAGAAGTGAAAGTCGATGAGCCACTTACATTGTATGAGTTAACCAAAGTAACCTTATTGGCAATGGTAATGGTAAAGAAATGCTTCTCTTCACTATTTTCACCAATGAAGGAAAAGTGCATGATTAAGCATAAGCCATCTTTGTACTTTTTTTTCCTCATCAGAGTGGGACTCATCCTTGGTCTCTTTTGCCAGTGATCTTTTTAACCTATGGCAGTTGGATTCATCTTTGTCCCCTTTTGCTTCTACCTTCCAATGTTTATTTGAGAATTGGAATTTTCCTTGTCCTCTGTTGCCCATTTCTCCTTGGACAGGCTCAAGGGAACCTTTGAAGAACCTCTGTGACTAGAATATTCATCCTTGTCAGCATTGCATGTAAAATTACCCCCGTGAGAGTTCAGGTGCATTGAATAATGGACAAGAGCTTTTGACGGTAGGCGCACTAGAAAAAATCCTTTTTGGTTTGGCCTGATGGGTTGAACAAAAAACACTCCACAGGACTATAATCTGGGTCAGAGAATTTGACATACAGGAATCAGACTCTAAACAGGGTTTATCTACTATATAAAAATCTCCTAATGAATTCAGTACAGAACAAAAAATGTGTTAATAAATGTCTAATAGCATCATAATTATTATTTATAATAGAAACAGACAAAATAGCTTGATTATAATTAAAGTTGTACATTTATTTAAAAAAATGTGTGCTTTACAAATCAAATAATTGTACACTGCAAGAATAATTATTCTATTTGGTAGCCAACTGGGAAGTAGTTAATAAATTCTAAATGAACATACAAATGTTGATGGGACTTGGAGTGTGGAAAGCCTGGTTAAACTTTTAATATAATTTGTACTATTTCTTTAAATGAATGGGAAGTTGCTTAGTAGAATGAATCATTTATTGCAAGACAGCATAGTCAGTAATTAAGTTAGATAAAAAGCATTTGTATGATTATAGAAACAGTACTTATGATATTACTAAGGCACTCTAGCCAATCACAAAGGAGAGGTTGTCTATAATGTGAGACATTTATGTAGCTCTGAAAGTGGAAGAATGAAAGAAAAATAAATTACCTTTAACTAATAGAGAAATTGCATCAAAAAAGAGAATAAAGGCTCAATTTTGGTAAAGCCAGTGAAATACTTGTTGCAACCTGAGGGAAGGTACCTTTGCTTTATAAACCAGTTGAAAACTCTTATACTAATTGCACAATGCAGCATTGTACATTGGATATGGAAACTAGAGAAGATTGAAAGTGAGTCAGGTACCAACATAGCTGTAAGCACATAAATGCAACACATGCTCAAGGATTCCAAAGGGAAGGTGGCTGATAGTGGTAGTTGATTCTCATCAAACTGTAGAACCTAACTGTGGTATGGCTTCCACCTGACTTTTCAGATGAGATCAGGCATAATAAAAAGATAAAGACTGGAGTTTTCCCCTCTTTCACTCACTGTGTGATTTGTCTGTGATTTTCTGCCCATTTACTTTAAGGGGCAAGGTGGTGAGAGTGGATGTGGAAAACCCAGGCCAATGTAAATATCGAGACATTTTTTTGTTCATGTATCTGAGGGTCGAATACATGGCAGGAGGAAATAAATGATGATGGCCTTGAAATTCATGGGACCTCCTCTGCTAGTGCAAGTGTTCTTGAGAGAAACCCTTGAAGACTTGCTCTTGAAGACATAGACCCTCATTCCAAATTGTTGAAACAGTCATTTAAATGATTGGGATGGGCACATTGTGATGAAAAGGGCGCATCAAAGCTGCCTGTCCCGATCTGCCAACCACAATGTCAGAATAACACACACCCACTTTGTCAGGAGGACCCTAAAGCTCTTCCAGAACCAAAGAAAATTAGGAGATAAGTTTACTTTTTGGTCTTAAGGAAGTGATTTTTGGGCATTTGAAAGATGATCGATCCCTTCTAGGATCCATTAACATTTGGCTAGAAACTTCTGGAGCCTATGCTGGCATCTCAGCGGCATTCGTACTATTAAGGAATTTGAAAGTGTCCAAAAGAAATTCAGAGCAAACTAGATTCAAATTTTTCCTTGAGTTATTTACCCTTGCAAAAAATATTCATTTTTACTGTCTTCAAAATGTGCATGTATGGCAGTTTGAAAAGTCCACATTTGCTTGACATCTATTCACATAATGTTACCATACAGAAAGAGGCCACATTGCCCAAGTGTGTGCTGGTGTTTTACTCCACGTGAATCATTTAATCTAATCCCACATTCCTGTTCTGTCCCCATACTCTTTAATAATCATTGTTTTACATACTATTTAGCTACCTTTATAAAAAAAACTCTACTTCAGTAACAGTATGTGTTAGAAAAGTTCACATTCTAACTATCCTGTTGAAACTGGAAGTGGATTCTCTTACTGCCAGTTTGATTTGTGGATGTTATAACTGTTTTGTACACATTGTTCTGGCATTAAGTAGTAGTTTTTGCTTGATGGAGAAGGCTGCAATTTTCATGTAGCAGCACCTTACTTTTCAATTGTTGATAGATAAATCACTCAATAGGATGGTATAATATTTAGCATCTCTGTGAGGCACTTTACGTATGATGATATCTGCTAACAACACAAATAAATATGATATCATATACTGCTGATAGTAAGAGCACAAATGACATCCAGAAAGAAATGGCACCATGTTCTTTATTCCAGTATAAACTTTGCAAGTAAAAAAAAAATATGTTTTTTTTTACACAGCTATATTGCTACCAACACCCAAAGGGAAATCAAATGCATGGACCATGATAGTGATGATTGATTGATCATTCACCTCATGGCTGTTTGTTGGTCATGCCTGCTGCACTTACTTACATAACAGGCATCATACTTCAAAAATAATTAATTATGCAAAGCCCTTTTGAAACATTTAACATGAAAGGTAATATATAAATGCAAGTAATGTTTACTAATGATTTTGATCAACTCCAATGAAATGTCAAAAGTATTAATGACCTGAAAAGGGTGGTGAAAAAAATTGATTCTAAGGTCTAAAAGTTTAATGGAGTTTGTCCAGAGGCAGAAACACCGAAGAGAACTCATGGCTAGAGAATAGGATTGCAAAGATCTTCAAAATCATTCAGGAAAACAAAACTTCTGCCCTAGAGTCGTAGATGCCTAGAATGATAAAACTATCATCTGCTTCCATGCAATCTCCCAATGGACCAAAAGTAGTTGGAAAGGAACTGTGCATCAATTGTACCTTGAGCAACATGTTTCAAAAGATTTTAAATTCACCAAATTACATGCAGAAAGTCTTTCTACAATAGTCTAATTATCAGAATGATTATTCCTTTGAATATTCTTTTTTAATATTCTCTTTAAATTAATTTCAGAAGTATATAACTGTTCTAAATCTATACCACACAGCAACAGGCTAATTAACACTCATACTGCCTCCAAGTATATTGGAACCAACCTGCAAAATGCACTATTAAACCCATCTTTTTTAGCCTCTTGCTTAATTTATTTCACCCAATTCTTCGCCAGATTAAATTTTAATGTATGGTAAACACAGAATACATCACATAGACCTGTAGGAATTGATTTATATGCCATTCACGGCACTGAACATAATTCAGTCATGACTGCCTACATGTGGGATATAAATCAAATCCCTTGTGTGTTCGTTACATTTCCTCTGTATCTTCTTCTCTTTGTGGGGTATGGTAAATAGTATGAGAACACTGGCCATCACAAATTTCAACTAAATCAGTGCAATGATGCACTTATCCCCAGCAAGAGAAAAGATTGAACTGGATGATATGGGTAATGGATGTGTTCCTATAGTGGAGGGCGGGGTGGAGGGGGGGGGGGGGGGGGAAGAGACAGAGCATGAAAAGGTTGGTAAAAATCATATAATAAATAGGTGGAGGATGTGGATTTGCAAATCATTTCCTTTGAGTTCAGAGGAATGTTGAAGTTGGTTAAAGAGGAATCACAGGGGTCATTTTGAAATGTTCATTCTATGAAGGTAGAGCACTTGATATATTCATGTTGCACCAATGATTTTAATTGTGACTGAGTAGGCATTTGAGTAATTCTTTGCTTTGAGGCAACTGGAAGGAAATATTAAAGAGCCAAAGGACTTAGTACATGTAGGAGCCTTTCTATTATTTGGATGATGAAAAGTGGAAGAAAAGTTGGACAAATAATGAATTGATTAATAACTAAGAGCAGCAATCCAATGTCAGAGGGCTGAGATAATAGGAGGCCAGATGCAAAACAGCAACTGAACGCAGAGTGAATGGAAAAATTTGTATTAGGAAGCCAACTTGTATGACTTACAACTAAAGAGAAATTTAGAACAAAATTAGGAAACATAAAATAGATAAAAATATGCCCAGAGGATTGGCAGTGGTTCTGGTGTAAAATATGTTTTAAAACTTTCATTTTTGTGGATGTGTGCAGTACTGGCCAGGATGGCATAATAAAATAATAAAAGGACAAAACTAAAGGTTTTGTATCTGAATGCACGTAGCATTCAAAACAAAACAGATGGACTGAGAGCATAAATAGAAATAAATAAGTACAATCTGATAGCCATTACAAAGATATAGCTGCAGGATGACATAGATAAGGACTGGAATATTGAAGGGTATATGACATTTAGAAAGGACAGGAAGCTAGGTAAAGGTGGAGGGGTAGCTCTGTTAATTAATGACGGTATTAGCGCAAGAGCGAGCGATGGCCTAAATTCAGGAGACCAGGATGTAGAAGCAGTTTGGGTGGAGAAGAGAAATCATAAAGGCAAGAAGTCAGTTGTGGGAGTGGTGTACAGGCCACCAAACATTAACCACACTGTTAGATGGGGTATAAAGGAAGAAATAATGGGAGCTTGTCAGAAAGATACAGCAATAATTATGGGGGATTTTAATCTTCATATAGACTGGAAAAATCAGATGAGCAGAGATAGCCTAGATGAGGAGTACATAGAAAGTTTTTGGGATAATTTCTTGAAACAATATGCTCTGGAGCCAACCAGAGAGCAGGCTATACTAGACCTGGCATTGTGCAACTAGATAGGATTAATTAATGAACTCATAGTTAAGGCGCCCCTAGGTAGCAGTGATCATAATATGATTGAATTTTACATTCAGTTTGAGGAAGAGAAGAGTGGGTCCAAGACCGGTATTTTAAACTTAAATAAAGGCAATTATGAGAGCATGAAAGCAGAGCTAGCTAAAGTGAACTGGCAAATCAGGTTAAGGGATAGGTCAATAGAGATGCAGTGGCAGACATTTAAGGAGATATTTCAGAATACACAGAATAGATACATTTCAATGAGAAAGAAAAATTCCAAGGGTGGGGCCCACCATCCGTGGTTAACTAAAACAGTTAAAGATAGTATCAAACTTAAAGCAAAGTGGGGAGGCAGGTCAGAAGATTGGACAGAATATTAAAAAGACAGCAAAGATTGTCTAAAAGATTGATAAGGAAGGTAAAATTAGAGTATGAGAGAAAGCTAGCTAGAACTATAAAGACAGATAGTATGAGTTTCTATAGATATTTAAAAAAGAAGAGTTAACAAAGTAAGTGTTGGTCCTATATAAAGTGAGTCTGGGGAATTACTAATGGATAATAAGGAGATGGCAAATGAATTGAACAGATATTTTGCATCAGTCTTCATTATTGAGGATATAAGTAACATCCCAGTATTAGCTGTAAGTCAGGAAATGGAAGGGAGGGAGGAACTCAAGAAAATTACAATCACCAGGGAAGTGGTACTGAACAAATTGTTGGAGCTGCGGGCTGACAAGTCCCCAGGTCCTGATGGACTTCATCCTAGAGTGTTAAAAGAAGTGGCTAGTGAGATAGTTGATGCGTTAGTTTTAATTTTCCAAATTCCCTAGATTCGGGGAAGGTTCCGTTAGATTGGAAAAGAGCCAATGTAACTCCTTTATTCAAAAAGGGAGGAAGACAGAAAGCAGGAAACTACAGGCCAGTTAGCTTAACATCTGTCTTAGGGAAAATGTTAGAAGCTATTATTAAAGATGTTATAGCAGGGTATTTAGAAAAATTCAAGGTAATTAGGCAGAGTCAAATGGTTTTGTGAAAGGGAAATCATGCTTAACCAATTTATTTTTGTTGAAAAACAAAACCTCTAGTGATAAGGTGAGCACTACGAAAGTATTTTTTTTATTTCAGTGTAACTTATTAAGGACTTTAGATTGTACTGGATAGAACAAGGCCCCTAGTGTAATTAGTATTTTTTAATTAAGGGAGTAACTAATTAATCTAAGGGTAAGTCATGGCAGGAGAGCTCGCACCCGTGATATGCTCCTCCTGCGCTATGTGGGAAATCAGGGACGCTTCCAATGTCCCTGACGACCATGTGTGCAGGAAGTGTATCCATCTGCAGCTACTGGCTACCCGCATTACGGAGCTGGAGCTGTGGGAGGATTCACTGTGGAGTATCCGCGATGCTAGGAACAACGTGGATAGCGCGTTTAGTGAGGTGGTCACACCGAAGGTAATGGCTGCACAGGCAGAAAAGGGATGGGAGACCACAAGGTGAAGTAGTAGGCGCAGGCAGGTAGTGCAGGAGTCCCCAGTGGCCATCCCCCTCTCAAACAGATATACCACTTTCAAAGTGAGAGGGGAAAAGTTTAGGGGGGATATGCGTGGAAAGTTCTTTACACAGAGGGTGGTGGGTGCCTGGAACGCGTTGCCAGCGGAGGTGGTAGACGCGGGCACGATAGCGTCTTTTAAGATGTATCTAGACAGATACATGAATAGGCAGGAAGCAAAGAGATACAGACCCTTAGAAAATGGGCGACAGGTTTAGATAGAGGATCTGGATCGGCGCAGGCTTGGAGGGCCGAAGAGCCTGTTCCTGTGCTGTAATTTTCTTTGTTCTTTGTTCTTTGTTCTTTGGATACTACTGGGGGGGGATGACCTCCCAGGGGAAAGCAGCAACAGCCAGGTTTGTGTCACCACGGAGGGCTCTGCTGCACAGGAGGGGAGGAAAAGGGGTGGAAGAGTTATAGTGACAGGGGATTCTATCGTAACAGGTGCAGATAGGCATTTCTGTGGCCGCAAACAAGACTCCAGGATGATATGTTGCCTCCCTGGTGCTAGGGTCAAGGATGTCATGGAGCGGCTGCAGGACATTCTAAATGGGGAGGGTGAGCAGTCAGAGGTTGTGATACACATTGGTACCAACAACATAGGTAGAAAGAAGGATGAGGTCCTGCAACAAGAATTTAGGGAGCGACGTAGCAGATTAAAAAGCAGGACCTCAAAGGTTGTAATCTCTGGATTACTCCCTGTGCCATGTGCTAGCAAGTATAGGAATAGGGGGATAGAGCAGATGAATGCGTGGCTGAGGAGATGGTGCAGGAGGGAGGGCTTTAGGTTCCTGGATCACTGGGTCTGTTTCTGGCAAAGGTGGGACCTGTACAAGTTGGACGGGTTGCACCTGAACCGGAACGGGACCAAAATCCTTGCTGGGAGGTTTGCTGGTGCTGTTGGGAGGGGTGGGGTTAAACTAATTTGGCAGGAAGATGGGATACAGAGTGGAGGTACAGTAGGGGGTGAGGCACAGCCAAATATAGAAGAGAAACTGAGTCAGTCTGGAAGGCAGAGCAAATATAGACCTGTTAAGGTACAAGTGAAAAATGCAAGGCTGGATTGCATATACTTTAATGCAAGGAGTCTTACTAATAAAGCAGATGAATTGAGGGCATTGATTAGCACATGGGATTATGATATTATTGCTATCACAGAGACATGGCTGAGGGAGGGGCAGGACTGGAAACTCAATATTCCAGGGTATAGAATCTTCAGGTGTGATAGGGGAGAGGATAAAAGAGGAGGTGGTATTGATCAAGGAGTCAATTACTGCAGTAAGGAAAGATGATATCTTAGAAGGTTCCTCAAATGAGGCCATATGGGTAGAACGTAAGAACAAAAGGGGGGGCAATCACTTCACTGGGAGTGTACGACAGGCCTCCAAACAGTCAGACAGAGATAGAAGAACAGATATGTAGGCAAATCTCAAAGAAGTGTAAAAATAATAGGGTATTAATAGTAGGGGATTTCAACTTACCTAATATCAGCTGGGATAGTCTTAGTGCAAAAGGCTAAAAGGGGGCGGAATTCTTAAAATGCATACAGGAAAGCTTTTTGAGCCAGTACGTAGAAAGTCCTACAAGAGAAGGGGCAGTACTGGACCTAATCCTAGGGAATGAAGCTGGACAAGTGGGGGAGTATTTCAGGGATAGTGGCCATAACTCTGTAAGATTTAAGGTAGTTATGGAAAAGGACAAAGAAGGGCCAGAAATAAAGGTACTGAATTGGGGAAGGCTGATTTTAATTTGATAAAAACAGGATCTGGCCAAAGTGGACTGGGAGCAGCTACTTGTAGGAAAGTCTACATCCGACCAGTGGGATTCATTCAAAGAGGAAAATGTGAGGATTTAGAGCCAAACCGTTAAGGTGAAGGGTAGGACCATCAAGTCCAGGGAACCCTGGATGTCAAGGGATATAGAGTATTGGATCAGGAAAGAAAAGAAGACTTATGGCAGATTTGGAGCACTGAAAACAGCGGGGGCATTAGACGTGTATAGAAAGTGTAGGGGGGGTATTTAAAAAAGTAATTAGGAGAGCAAAGAGGGGACACAAAAAAACACTGGCGGGCAAGATAAAGGAAAATCCTAAGGCATTTTATACGTATATTAAGGGCAAGAGGATAACCAGGGAAAGAATAGGGCCCATGAGGGACCAAAGTGGCAATCTGTGTGTGGAGCCGGAGGACATAGGTGAGGTTTTAAATGATGACTTTTCATCTGTGTTCACTATGGAGAAGGACGATGTAGGTGTAGGGATCAGGAAGAGGAATTGTGATATACTTGAACATATTAGCATTGAAAGGGAGGAGGTGTTAGCTGTTTTAGTGGGCTTAAAAGTGGATAAATCCTCAGGCCCAGATGAGATGTATCCCAGGCTGTTATGTGAGGCAAGGGAGGAGATAGCAGGGGCTTTGACATAAATTTTCAAATCCTTTCTGGCCACAGGAGAGGTACCAGAGGACTGGAGGACAGAGAATGTGGTACCATGATTCAAGAAGGATAGCAGGGATAAACCAGGTAATTACAGGCCGGTGAGTCTAACATCAGTGATAGGGAAACTATTGGAAAAAATTCTGAGGGACAGGATTAATCTCCACTTGGAGAGGCTGGGAATAATCAGGGATAGTCAGCATGGCTTTGTCAGGGGGAGATCGTGTCTAACTAACTTGATTGAATTTTTCGAGGAAGTGACTAGATGTGTAGATGAGGGTAAAGCAGTTGATGTAGTCTACATGGACTTCAGTAAGGCTTTTGAAAAGGTCCCGCATAGGAGATTGGTTAAGAAGATAAGAGCCCATGGGATCCAGGGCAATTTGGGAAATTGGATCCAAAATTGGCTTGGTGGCAGGAAACAGAGGGTAATGGTCGAGGGTTGTTTTTGCAAGTGGAAGCCTGTGAACAGTGGTGTACCACAGGGATCGGTGCTGGGACCCTTGTCGTTTGTAGTGTACATTAATGCTTTAGACATGAATATAGGAGGTATGATAAGTTCACAGATGACACGAAAATTGGTGGTGTCGTAAATAGTGAGGAGGAAAGCCTTAGATTACAGGACGATATAGATGGACTGGTAAGATGGGCGGAGCAGTGGCAAATGGAATTTAATCCTGAGAAGTGTGAGGTGATGCATTTTGGGAGGACTAACAAGGCAAGGGAATATACAATGGATGGTAGGACCCTAGGAAGTACAGAGAGTCAGAGGGACCTTGGTGTACTTGTCCATAGATCACTGAAGGCAGTGGCACAGGTAGATAAGGTGGTTAGGAAGGCATATGGCATACTTGCCTTTATTAGCCGAGGCATTGAATATAACAGCAGGGAGGTTATGATGGAGCTGTATAAAATGCTAGTTAGGCCACAGCTGGAGTACTGTGTACAGTTCTGGGAAGGATGTGATTACACTGGAGAGGGTGCAGAGGAGATTCACCAGGATGTTGCCTGGGCTGGAGCATTTCAGCTATGAAGAGAGACTGAAAAAGCTCGGGTTGTTTTCCTTAGAACAGAGAAGGCTGAGGGGGGACATGATTGAGGTATACAAAATTATGAGGGGCATTGATAGGTTAGATAGGAAGAGTCTTTTTCCCTTAGCGGAGGGGTCAATAACCAGGGGCATAGATTTAAGGTAAGAGGCAGAAGGTTTAGAGGGGATGTGAAGAAAAAGGGTGGTTGGAATCTGGAATACACTGCCTGAAGAGATGGTAGATGGAGGAACCTTCAGAACATTCAAGAAGTATTTAGATGAGCACTCGAAATGCCAAAGCATACAAGGCTACGGGCCAAGTGCTGAAAAATGGGACTAGAATAGTTAGGTGCTTGATATTCGGCACAGGCACGATGGGCTGAAGGGCCTGTTTCTGTGCTGTATAACTCTATGACTCTATGCTTCAGCTATACAGGGCATTGGTGAGACCACATCTGGAGAACTGTGTACAGTACTGGTCTCATTATTTAAGGAAGGATGTAAATGCGTTGGAAGCAGTACAGAGAAGGTTTACTAGACTAATAACTGGAATGGGCGGACTGTCTTACAAGGAAAGATTGGACACGCTACGCTTGTATCTGCTGGAATTTAGAAGAGTAAGAGGTGACTTGATTGAAATATACAAGATCCTGAGGGTCTTGACAGGGTGGATGTGGAAAGAATGTTTCCCCTTTTGGGAGAATCTAGAACTAGGGGTCACTGTTTAAAAATAAGGGGTCGCACATTTAAGGCAGAGATGAGGAGAAATTTTTTCTCTCAGAGGGCTGTGAATCTTTGGAATTCTCTTCCTCAAAAGGCGATGGAAGCAGAATCTTTGAATGTTTTTAAGACAGAGGTAGATAGATTCTTGATCAGCAAGGGGTTGGAAGATTATCGGGGGTAGGTGGAAATATGGAGTAATTAGTTCCGCCATGAACTTATTGAATGGTGGAGCAGGCTCGAAGGGCCGAGTGGCCTACTCCTGCTCCTAATTCGTATGTACGTATGCATTCATTTCCCATTTCTAGTTTTTCTGCGAAGGTGATGGTGAGCCTCCTTCTTGACCACTACCTTGTTAGCCTTTGTAGGGGTTTTATACAACTGAGTAGCTTACTAGGACTCTTCAGAAGGTAGTTAACAGCCAACCATATTGGTTTGGAAATGCTGTCACATCTAAACCAGACCAAGAAATGATATCCTTTAGGGAAGAAAGCCAGTGATATTATTGAATCAGTTGCCAGTGATATTGGTGAATCAGTTGCCAGTGATATTGGTGAATCAGTTGCCAGTGATATTGGTGAATCAGTTGGGTTTTACAACAATCTGATATCTTTGTGGTCATACAAAGGCCATTTATATTTCATACCATTAGATAGTGAATGAGGCTTGCTAGAGATACAAAGAAAGCGGACTGGATTTGTTTCAGGTTTTGGAGTATATGGCAATGTTATTATTCTGGAAGGGTTGCTGGAAGAATTAGAAAGGTTTTTAGGATCAATTAGCCAATCTCAGCAAGGACATTAACAAGGGGCACTGCAGTCAGCTTCAGGTTTCCTATGATAATCAATCGATGGGAGTTCATGTGAACTCCTATCCAGTGATTTGCTGCTGCAAGTGCTTATGTGTGGCCATTGTATTAAAAAAAAATGAACAACGGCAGTTATGAAGTCTTCCATAAACAAATTGCCACATTGCTTAGGTACAAGTTCAGACATGAAGATTTTTATTTTGTATTCATTCTCAGGATGTGAACATCACCAGAAAGGATGGCATTTATTACCCATCCTTAGTTGTCCTGAGAAGGTGGTGGAAGTGGGTATTATTTTTCATCCACAGGCTTTCTTTAGTGGTTTGATACAACTGAGTAGCTTGCTCGGCCACTGCAGAGGGCAGCTAACAGTCAACCATACTGGTGTGGGACCACATATAGTACACACCTAAAAGATTAAGGATGGCAGGTTTCTTATTTAATTCTCATCGACACACTGCCCCTTGGAGACATTGTGCGAAAACTTAGCTGAGAATACCGAGCTCTACTACCTCACCACCACCTCTGTTGACTCCTCCACTGTTGCTAAATTACTAGACTGCTTGTCTAGACATCCAGTACTGGATGAGCAGAAATGTTCTCTAATTAAATATTGGGAAAACAGAAGCCATTGTTTCCAGTCTCCATTACAAACTCTGTTGCCTGGCTACTGACTTCATCCCTCTCCTTGGCAACTGTCTGAGGCTGAACCAGATTGTTTGCAACCTTGGTGTCATATTTGACCCCGAGACCACCTTCCGACCACATATCCATGCCATCACCAAGAATACCTATTTCCATCTCTGTAACATTGCCTGACTCCAGCCCTGCCTCGGTTCATCCATGCCTTTGCTACTTCTAGACTTGACTATTCCAACATACTACTGGCTGGCCTTTCACACTCTACCCTCTGCAAACTTGAAATCTTCCAAAACTTTGCTGCCTGTAACCTTACTTGCAACGGTCCCTTTCACCCTGTGCTCGCTGACCTGCATTGGCTCCCAGTCAAGTAATACCTTGATTTTAAAATCCTCATCCTTGTTTTCAAATCTCTCAATTACTTTGTCCCTTCCTATCTCTGTATTCTCCTCAAGCCCCACAACCCTTCGAGAAATCTCTGCTTATCTAATTCTGGCCTCTTGAGCATCCTGGATTTTAAAAGCTCGACCATGGGCACCCATGCCTTCAGCTGACTAGGTCCTAAGTTCTGGAATAGCTTCAGTAAACCTCTCTCCCTCTCTACCTCTATTTCCTCCTCTAAGTTGCTCCTTAAATCAACCTTTTTGACCGAGCTTTTGGCCATCGGACCCCAATATCATCTTATGTGGCTCACTGTCAAAATTTGCTTTATAACGCTCATGTGAAGCTTGTTAGGGCATTTTATTATGTTAAAGGCACTATATAAATACAAGTCATTGCTGTGTTAGTTGTTTCCTTCCCTAAAGGATATTAGTGAGCCAGTTGGTTACTACAAAAATCTGGGAACTTCAGGGTCATTTTTACTAAGAGCAGTTTTTTATTTCCAGATTTTAAAAACTGAATTTAAATTCTCAAACTGCCCTGGTGGAACTTTTGTTATCTGATTATTGGTCTAGGCCTCTACAGTGAAGAACTTGGGCGAAAGTGCTGCCACCTGTTGAACCATACTCCAGCAGCCAAGGTTGGAAGAGTAAAGGAGAAAATCAGCAAGAAAATCGAAAGGGTAAGAAAAAAATTGAAATTGGGCTTCCAGAAAGATTTTCTATTAGTCTTCTGGGATTTTTTTCACAGAGATATGCAACTCAGGAAAGATTGGGGGCAGGATTTTATCCTGGCCTTGAAGACAGAAGCAGCGGCTGGGGGGCAAACAAAATGGCAAGGGGTGTTGCTCCTGACATTGCTAGGGCTCTCTGCCATTTTGTCTGGGGTGGGGAAGGCCAAGGATGACCTTGGTGGCCACTGCTGGGACTGCGCCCAGGGGGAGGAGCAAGAGGGATGCCAGCCCTGGCAAAAAAAATAAGTTTGTGGGGCCTCGCTGGGCACAATCGGCCAGGCCCCAGTGAGGCAAGGGGAGTTCGGTTGTGGGGGGTGCTGTAGTTTAGTGGGGGCGGTTGGGCCTTGGGTGACCCTCTGTAGGGAACAGGGTGCCCAATCAGGAGGTTCCCCTGTCAGCCACAAGGAGGCTGCCAGGTTTTACTGGGCAGCCTCCTGGGCTACCTGAGCTGTCCGCACCCACTGCTGGTATATTACCAGTGGCGGCTGGAGGCCCTCAAGTGGCAGTTAATTGGCCACTTAAGGGCCTTAATTAACCTTGGGCATGCAGGTTGTTTCTCACCGCTGCCCCTAGTAAAATTGCAGCGGGGACAGAAAGGCAATGGGAACATCACCCCCCTCTCCCCACCCCCCCCCCCCACCCCCCCGCCACCGCCTCCCACTCAATTTTATGGCCTTCCCCCTCCCCACCGTTGCCCACAAACCTCCACCCCGCTCCTGCAGACGGGCGTAAAATTCTGGCTAACAGAAACAACTTCCATCTGACACATGACAATCCTTAGTTTTTTGCAAAATAGCATCAAATGCTAAAATATCTTTCATCAGAACTCTGATGAAAGGTCACAGACCTGAAACGTTAAATCTGCTTCTCTCTCCACAGATGCTGCCTGACCTGCTGAGTGTTTCCAGCACTTTCTGTTTTTATTTCAGCCTCCCTAATCATTAGATAAAAATGTCTCCAAAGTCCAATTCTTTTGACATCTGAAACAGATAAGGTCATTCATCTCTGTCAAAAGCACTGTTGGCATTGAGGAAGATGGCATTTGACATGCACCAATACACTGATTTTTAAAAAACTTTTAAACCATCAACATCATAATTACCTATCCTAAAGCCAAACTGGTCAGGATTTATCAAGTTTGAGCTTATTCAAGACAATTTGCCAGAGTGAAATACAAAATATTAGAATCCATGCTCATATAAACAGGTCTTTAGTACACTGTACAATTGGCATCTTTTTCAGGATCACTGAAATAAGGATTATACACAGTGAATCAGAACATTTACCTTTGGCTTAATTTATATATGTAAAACTGAATCAGAAGAGTAACAACAAACATAGCTGATCATTTTAAAACCCTTATGAAAACCTCATACATCAGATTCATCACATCCTTTATTCTGCACATTTAAGTAATTTTGACTTGGGTCTCACTCAAGTGGATCAGGATATATCAAAGACTAAAGAATTACACAAATGCTGCTTTTGTGGAAGATCAGTTAAGAACCCTCTGTTCAATATATGTGCAGTAATTTGGTTATGATTGTTAATATCCCCAGCTCAAGTAATATTAATGAGTGAGAACTTTTCTTGAGAAACAAATTAGCCTTTTGTCACACAGCTTTTCAATGCATCCCAAAGAGTCACCACCAAGAATTTAGGTTGGCCGTTAAATTTAAAATAAACCCTCAATTTATTTTTAAAACCTTTTTATGCATTCAAAATTATGCAACAATAGCCTATTTAGTCTCCATCAATATTATGTACAGTGCAGGAACTATCAGTCCAATTTAACTGCATAAGAACGTAACAATGGATCCAAATTCCATTTGACAATAGAGCTTGAATGAATTAATAAAAATGCACTATTCAGGAAATAGGAACAACTAGCATTTCTTTGTTAGTGCTGTTATTTTGAAGGTAAGGGCCAGCTTACACCCAGGCCACACTCTCCCATGCCAGAAGGTGTTGGGTTCAAGCACCACCATAGATTTGAACATTTTGAGTGTAGTACTGAAGGAGTGTTGCACTGTTGGAGTGTTGGATTTTGGTTAAGACCCTGTTCTGGATCGCTGCCCGAAGGGTTTCCCTGCAGATGGCCATGCAGCTGCATATGTCAGATAGTGATCTGCAGGTCTGTGAACCCATCTTGCACCAGTGTGATGATATCAGGCACATATCTCTGAATATTGTCTGACAATTTTTGCAGGCTGCTATGAATAACCTCAAAAGAACTGAAAGAAATGCTTCCACTGATCAATGAGGGTTTTCCATAGGCAGTCACTGTGAGTTGAGCATCTACGAGTCT
Organism: Heterodontus francisci; assembly: GCF_036365525.1. Classification (NCBI taxonomy): domain Eukaryota; kingdom Metazoa; phylum Chordata; class Chondrichthyes; order Heterodontiformes; family Heterodontidae; genus Heterodontus; species Heterodontus francisci. Next base: position 48,000,561 of record NC_090390.1, read on the forward strand.
TGCAGCAGAGGAGTATCTGGGGCTGGTCCTGCAGCCAGCTGGTTTGGGTTTCTCAGCTGTCATCTCCCCATCCTCTTCCTCACTTGGACATGCTGGTCACGTGGTTCTTCTTCTTGACCTTCGCTCTGCATGTCTCCAGTGGGATATCTCTGAGCTAGTGCCTACGTGAGGTTATTATGAAGCAGTGGATCCTGTTCATCACAGGACCTGGTCCCTCATCTTACATCTCAATAGATAAAGGAAAGAAATGTGTTACAATTTTTATAATATGAGACGGTCTTTGATGCTGATAACATGCCAAGTTACTGTGGCTAGAATTTTTGTGTGAGGAAGGATTTTGGCCCACATGACAGATCAGCACTGATGCTGGCAAAGTTTCTAGGGTTACTGTTGCTTAATTATTTCCAGCAGGCTCCTGCCTGTGCTTGGGAGCTCATTACTGGAGGGTTGGGATCTGCATGAATTGGTTGCTGCTGCAGCATTCCAATACTAGCAGCAGGTTGAACAGACAGGTAGCCAAGAAGACCAGAGAAACCTTGGACTGAAAAATTTGCAGCTTTAGATAAGTCCATTGATGGCTGTGCTCTTGCTGCCTGCTCAGTTGAGCAGGTTAAAATTGTGATTGACCAGCTCCAGGGTGTGTAAATAACCTGGCAGATTTTAACTGCCCACCTGGCTGGTTTCCAGCAGGTGGATAGGGTTAAAATCACCCCCTTGCCAAATAATGATGGATTTGTGCCACATCTGACCTTGGTATTATTAGGTAGCATGTTCTATAGGAAGCTAAACATTTAGTTTTAATAAATGATGCAGATAGAGGAAGATGGGTAGCACTTCCATATTAAAGGACATGTTTATCATGATTAGGAAATATTATTTCATTCAGACTATTTTAGATATAAGAGATGAATGATACTAGGTCTGGACATTTCTACACCATAAAATCGTTCCTTTTCCCTTCCAATGTTTTTATTGGGCAGTCTTTGCTTTCTTTAGTAATATGGATCTACAATAACAGATGGATTGAGTTTCCCCACAATGTGGGCGTCTGTTTTGCTTGTAGCCCCTGTGCTCATAAATATCAACTGCAACACCATATTTACATCATTCATGATAGAAACAGAACTTTTACACTACAAGTAGCTTTTCATAGTTTCACAATCTACATTGGTCCTTTGCTTCCTCATTTACATATTAGCATTGGTTTATCTTTGTACTTGACCTTTTTGCTGACCTCATCTGGAGTCAGGTGAACAACCTCTTGCAAGGCAGAATGGCACCTGGTCTTGTTGGTATTAACACCTGCTGAGCTGAAAAGGGCCCCTTTCCTCTTCAGGGCCACATCTGTGATTGAGACAGAACAGCCCATGAATCAGGCTTTTCATTTGAGCAGCTAAGATATTATAAGTTCGGAATTACTTGCAGCTGGCTAAATGTTGTTGGGTGTTACATGTGTTCATTAAATGGCTGTAAAGTTCATTCAGAAATGTGAACCAAAACACAGGCGAGGGATCTGGAGGTACTGGGGGAAACCTCATTAAAATTGTCCATGCTGTGTGCAACACCAGTGAAGAAGGCAAACAAGACCTTACAGTGTGATGGTAGAGAAATAAAACAACTGTTTATGCTTATATAGTGACTTTAATATACAAAATGGCTCAGGTACTTAACATTGGAGAAATGAACACCAAACAGCAGTGGAAGAATTAGAAACATGATCAGAAATGTGCCCCTCCTCCATAATATACCTCCACAGGCTTGCTATCTTCTCAACCTGTGCAGTCACATCTGGTGTACTCCAAGACTTACCCTTGCCTCCTTATTTTACTCATGAACATATTACCCATTGGTGACATCATCCATAGGCATGGTGTCAGTTTGCATATGTATACTGATGACATCCAGCTTTACCTCTCCACTGCTTCCCTTGACTGCATGACTGTGGATGAAGTCTAGTTGTCAACAAATTCATGAGAGAACGAGATTGTCATTTTGGTGATTTTTCTATGATAGTCCTTTTCAGTTATGTATATTCCTGCTGACAGCAAAGTAATAAGAACTGCTATCTCTGAAAAACTTGTGTGAATCCACATGGAAGAATATCAGTGTTAGTTAATCCCAAAACAGAAAACATCTGACATAGCACACATGGGCCTTGCATTTCAGTGGGGTTCTCATGACTCCATTTGGAACTTTGGCAGAAATCCTGGAGAACTGGTGAAATAGCCATAATTTACTGACTATTATTTGTCTCTGGGGCTCCTGTTGATCTCTGACCTGCGAACCTCTGTGGCAATGATATTTAGATGGCTTAGTGGTAATTATAAAGTTATTCTCTGAACTGATGGGAACTTATATAGTCGCTGTTATGAGGATGTACTTTGGTCTTCTGTATATAATAAATCTCGTGAACTGTTCTTTGTATAGTGGAATCTGATGAATGTAAAAGTTTTGATTCTGGCTCTGAAGTTTGTTCTGTCCACAAGCCCTTATCACCAGGAACGGAGTGCAGGTTGTAAGCAGAGTGTGGAGATACAATTTTGGTGAGTGGGGAGTACAGTGAAGGGGGCAGGGAGGAGGTGCTCCTTTTTTCTACTTTTTTTTACCCTCCAGCATTTGGTTCTTAATTCAGTGCAGTGGAAGGAGCTGGTAAGCTATTCTACTTATAATAAATAGTCTGCAAAGTTAAGGTATGGCAGGGCAGCTCGGCCAAGTGGAATGTACAGCCTGTGGCATGTGGGAAGTCATGGATGCACCATGTGTCCGAGACAAACACATCTGCAGGAAGTGTCACCAGCTACACAAGCTTGAGTTTCAGGTTTTGGAACTTGAGCAGCAACTGGAGTCACTGTGGTGCATCCACAAGGCAGACAACTTTATGGATAGTACGTTTAGGGAGGTGGTCACATCACAGGTGAGGAGCATGCAGGCAGATAGGGAATGGGTGACCACCAGGCAGGCTAAGAGAACTATGCAGGTCGTGCAGGAGGCCCCTGAGACAATCTCACCCACTAATCGGTTTTCCATTTTGGATACTGGTGAGGGGGATGGTTCCTCAGAGGAGTGCAGTTAGATCCAAGTTTGTGGCACCACAGGTGGTTCAGCTGCACAGGAGGGGAGGAAGAAGAGTGGAAGAGCATTAGTGATAAAGGATTTGTTAGTTTGGCGAACAGACAGGCGTTTCTGCAGCCATAGATGTGTCTCCAGGATGGTGTGTTGCCTTTCTGGTGCCAGGGTCAAGGGTGTCACAGAGCAGCTACAGGACATTCCTCTGGGGGAGAGTGATCAGCCAGAGGTCGTAGTCCACATTGGTACCAATGACATAGGTAGAAAGGGGGATGAGATCCTGAAAGCAGATTTTAGGGAGCTAGGAACACGATTAAAAAGCAGAACCTCAAAAGCAGTAATCTCAGGATTACTCCCAGTCCCACATGCGAGTGAGCATAGGTATAGGAGAATTGAGCGATTGAACACGTGGCTGGAGAATTGGTATAGGAGGGAGGGCATCAGATTTCTGAGGCATTGGGACCAGTTCTGCAGCAGGTGGGACCTGTACAAGATGGACGGGTTGCATCTTGGAAGGACTGGGACCAATATCCTCGCAGGGAGATTTGCTACTGCTGTTGCGGAGGGTTTAAACCAGATTGGGAGGGGGATGGGAACCTGAGAGGGAACTCAGATTGGAGGGAGGCAAAACTGGTAACTTGTCAGGGGTGTGGGAACCAGGAGGAAATATCAGAGAGGAATATCAAGGTGCACAGAATACTGAGAGAGATACATAGCACTAGAGTAGGAATAGTAAGTAATTAGGTGGGGTCAGAATAAGGGAGAAAGTAATAAAGTCTAAATCAGGGTCAATGTGCATGTACATGAATGCACAGAGTGTGGCTAATAAGACTGGTGAGGTACAGGTGCAGATTGCCATGTGGAAATATGATGTTGTGGTTATAACAGAGACCTCAAAGAAGGGCAGACTGGGTGTTAAATATTCCTGGATACAAGATGTTCAGGAAAGATAGGAAAAGGAAAAAAGGAGGAGGGGTGGTGGTATTGCTTAAGGAGAGCATTGCAACGCTGGCGAAAAAGGATATCCCAGAGTGGTCAAGGACAGAATCAATTTGGCTAGAGCTAAGGAACAAAAAGGTGCAGTTATAATGCTCAGTGTTGTCTATAGGCCACCAACTAGTGGGAAGGGCATGGAGAAACAAATATGCAAGTAAATTGCAGAGAGGTGCAAAAATTATCGGGTAGTTATAATGGGGACTTTAATTATCCAAATATAGACTGGGATATAGTAATGTAAAGGGCAGTGAGGGGCAAGAGTTCCTAGAGTGTGTTCAGGAAAATTTTCTACAGCAGTATGCTTCCAGTCCAATGAGAAAGGAGGCCCTGCTACACTGCTTACCTTCCAGGAGGGGAAAGGAGAGGACCTGTGGGGTGAACGCCAAGAGCGGAGCCGATAAATACAGCCCGAGGATCGCCGCCCAGTCACTTACCTTCCGGGAGCGGAGCGGACCTGTGGGGAGAACACTGAGAGTGGAGCCAATAAATTGAGCCCGAGGATCGAGGCCCAGTCACTTATCTTCCAGGAGCAGACCTATGTGAGAGGAGTCCAGATGCGCCGGAGTTTGAAAACAAAGTGAGCAGTGACGTCACAGGAAAGCTGCAAGTTGATTGGTTGGTGAGTAACTGCTGTTAGGGAATAACTAAATAGCTCGGTAAGTAACTAAAAGTAAAGGGAAAGGTCTACAGTTTTTAAAAAAAATATAGTAGGTAGTATTTTATTTTTGGAAATCAAGGTCCCTAGTGTAAATAATCTAATTTTTGGGTAATTTAAGGGGATAAATTAAGGGTAAGTCATGGCAGGGCAGCTCGGCAACGTGGAATGCTCCTCCTGTGCAATGTGGGAAGTCAGGGACACTCAGTGTCCAGGGCGAACATGTGTGCAGGAAATGTCTCCAGCTGCAGCTCCTCAAAATTCAGATCTGGAGCGGCAGTTGGAGACACTGTGGAGCATCCGTGAGGCTGAGATCATCGTGGATAGCACGTACAGGGAGGTGGTCACACTGCAGGTAAAGACTGCTTGGGCAGAAAGGGAATGGGTGACTGCCAGGCAGAGTAGAAGAACTAGGCAGGTGGTGCAGGAGACCCCTGGGTCCATCTCCCTCTCTAACAGATATTCCAATTTGAATACTGTTGGGGGAGATGGCTTCTCAGGGGAAAGCAGCAACAGCCAAGTCTGTGGCACCAAGGGTGGCTCAGCTGCAGAGCAGGGGAGGAAAAGGAGCGGAAGAACTATAGTAGTAGGGGTTTCTATTGTAAGGGGTACAGATAGGCGTTTCTGTGGCATCAAACATGACTCCAGGATGGTATGTTGCCTCCCTGGTGCTAGGGTCAAGGATGTCACGGAGCGGCTGCAGGACATTCTAAAGGGGAGGGTGAACAGTCAGAGATCATGGTACACATTGGGACCGACGACATAGGTAGAAAGAAGGAGGAGGTCCTGCAACAAGAATTTAGGGAGCAAGGTAGCTGATTAAAAAGCAAGACCTCAATGGTTGTAATCTCTGGATTACTCCGGTGCCACGTGCTAATGAGTATAGAAATACGAGGATAGAGCAGATGAATGCATGGCTGAGGAGATGGTGCAGGAGGGATGGCTTTAGTTTACTGGATCCCTGGGTCTGTTTCTGGCAAAGGTGGGACAGGTACAAGTTGGACAGGTTGCACCGGAACTGGAACGGGACCAACATCCTTCCTGGGAGGTTTGCTAGTGCTATTGGTGGGTGGGGGGGGTGGTGGTTAAACTAATTTGGCAGGGGGTTGGGATACAGAGTGGAGGTACAGTAGGGGGTGATGCAAAGTCAAATATGAAAGAGAAACTGAGTCAGTCTGAAAGGCAGAGCAAATATAGATCTGTTAAGGCACAAGTAAAAAATGCAAGGCTGGATTGCATCTATTTTAATGCAAAGAGTCTTACTAGCAAGGCAGATGAATTGCGATGATTAGAACAAAGAACAAAGAACAGTACAGCACAGAAACAGGCCATTCGGCCCTCCAAGCCTGCGCCGATCTTGATGCCTGCCTAAACTAAAACCTTCTGCACTTCCGGGGACCATATCCCTCTATTCCCATCCTTTTCATGTATTTGTCAAGATGCCTCTTAAACGTTGCTATCATACCTGCTTCCACCACCTCCCCCGGCAGCAAGTTCCAGGCACTCACCACCCTCTGTGTAAAGAACTTGCCTCGCACATCCCCTCTAAATTTTGCCCCTCTCACTTTAAACCTATGTCCCCTAGTAACTGACTCTTCCACCCTGGGAAAAAGCTTCTGACCATCCACTCTGTCCATGCCGCTCATACCTTTGTAAACCTCTATCATGTTGCCCCTCCACCTCCGTCGTTCCAGTGAAAACAATCCGAGTTTATCCAACCTCTCCTCATAGCTAATGCCCTCCAGACCAGGCAACATCCTGGTAAACCTCTTCTGCACTCTCTCCAAAGCCTCCACGTCCTTCTGGTAGTGTGGTGACCAGAATTGCACGCAATATTCTAAAGTTCTAAAATGGCCTAACTAAAGTTCTGTACAGCTGCAGCATGACTTGCCAATTTTTATACTCTATGCCCCGACCGATGAAGGCAAGCATGCCGTATGCCTTCTTGACTACCTCATCCACCTGCGTTGCCACTTTCAGTGACCTGTGGACCTGTACGCCCAGATCTCTCTGCCTGTCAATACTCCGAAGGGTTCTGCCATCTACTGTATACTTCCCACCTGCATTAGATCTTCCAAAATGCATGACCTCACATTTGTCCGGATTAAACTCCATCTGCCATTTCTCCGCCCAAGTCTCCAACCGATCTACATCCTGCTGTATCCTCTGACAATCCTCATCACTATCCGCAACTCCACAAATCTTTGTGTCGTCCGCAAACTTAATAATCAGACCAGCTACATTTTCCTCCAAATCATTTATATATACTGCAAACAGCACTGATCCCTGCGGAACACCACTAGTCACATCCCTCCATTCAGAAAAGCACCCTTCCACTGCTACCCTCTGTCTTCTAGGACTGAGCCAGTTCTGTACCCATCTTGCCAGCTCCCCTCTGATCCCGTCTAACTTCACCTATTGTACCAGTCTGCCATGAGGGACCTTGTCAAAGGCTTTACTGAAGTCCATATAGATAACATCCACTGCCCTTCCTTCATCAATCATCTTTGTCACTTCCTCAAAAAACTCAATCAAATTAGTGAGACATGACCTCCCCTTCACAAAACCATACTGCCTCTCGCTAATAAGTTTGTTTGTTTCCAAATCGGAGTAAATCCTGTCCCGAAGAATCCTCTCTAATAATTTCCCTACTACTGATGTAAGGCTCACCGGCCTATAATTTCCTGGATTATCCTTGCTACCCTTCTTAATCAAAGGAACAACATTGGCTATTCTCCAGTCCTCTGGGACCTCACCTGTAGCCAATGAGGATGCAAAGATTTCTGTCAAGGCCCCAGCAATTTCTTCCCTTGCCTCCCTCAGTATTCTGGGGTAGATCCCATCAGGCCCTGGGGACTTATCTACCTTAATGCTTTGCAAGACACCCAACACCTCCTCCTTTTTGATAACGACATGACCCAGACTATCTACACTACCTTCCCTAGACTCATCATCCACCAAGTCCTTCTCTTTGGTGAATACTGATGCAAAGTACTCATTTAGTACCTCACCCATTTCCTCTGTCTCCACACATAGATTCCCTCCTCTGTCCTTGAGTGGGCCAACCCTTTCCCTGGTTACCCACTTGCTCTTTATATACGTATAAAAAGCCTGGGGTTTCTCCTTAATCCTGTTTGCCAATGACGTTTCATGAACACTTTTAGCCCTCCTGACTCCTTGTTTAAGTTCCTTCCTACTGTCTTTATATTCCTCAAGGGATTTGTCTGTTCCGAGCCTTCCAGCCCTTATGAATGCTTCCTTTTCCTTTTTGACTAGGCTCACAATATCCCTCGTTATCCAAGGTTCCCGAAACTTGCCAAACTTATCCTTCTTCCTCACAGGAACATGCTGGTCCTGGATTCTAATTAACTGACATTTGAAAGACTCCCACATGTCAGATGTTGATTTACCCTCAAGCAACCACCCCCAATCTAAATTCTTCAGTTCCTGCCTAATATTGTTATAATTAGCCTTCCCCCAATTTAGCACCTTCACCCGAGGACTACTCTTATCCTTATCCACAAGTACCTTAAAACTTATGGAATTATGGTCACTGTTCCCGAAATGCTCCCCTAATGAAACTTCGACCACCTGGCCGGGCTCATTCCCCAATACCAGGTCCAGTACGGCCCCTTCCCTAGTTGGACTATCTACATACTGTTTCAAGAAGCCCTCCTGGATGCTCCTTACAAATTCTGCCCCATCCAAGCCCCTAGCACTAAGTGAGTCCCAGTCAATATAGGGGAAGTTAAAATCACCCACCACTACAACCCTGTTACCTTTACATCTTTCCAAAATCTGTCTACATATCTGCTCCTCTACCTCCCGCTGGCTATTGGGAGGCCTGTAGAAAACCCCCAACATCGTGACTGCGCCCTTCCTATTCCTGAGCTCCACCGATATTGCCTCGCTGCATGACCCCTCCGAGGTGTCCTTCCGCAATACAGCTGTGATATTCTCCTTAACAAATAATGCAACTCCCCCACCCCTTTTACATCCCCCTCTATCCTGCCTGAAGCTTCTAAATCCTGGAACATTTAGCTGCCAATCCTGTCCTTCCCTCAACCAAGTCTCTGTAATAGCAACAACATCATAGTTCCAAGTACTAATCCAAGCTCTAAGTTCATCTGCCTTACCAGTTATACTTCTCGCATTGAAACAAATGCACTTCAGACCACCAGTCCCGCTGTGCTCCGCAACATCTCTCTGCCTGCTCTTCCTCTTAGTGTTACTGGCCTTATCTATTACTTCCCCCTCATTTATTTCACTTGCTGTCCTACTGCTCTGGTTCCCACCCCCCTGCCACACTAGTTTAAACCCTCCCAAGTGAAGCTAGCAAACCTCGCAGCCAGGATATTTGTGCCCCTCCAGTTTAGATGCAACCCGTCCTTCTTGTACAGGTCCCATCTGTCCCTGAAGAGATCCCAATGGCCCAGATATCTGAAACCCTTCCTTCTACACCAGCTGTGCAGCCACGTGTTTAGCTGCACTATCTTCCTATTTCTAGCCTCACTGGCACGTGGCACAGGGAGTAATGCCGAGATTACAACGCTAGAGGTCCTGTCTTTTAACTTTCTCCCTAACTCCCTAAACTCCCCCTGCAGGACCTCATCACTCTTCCTGCCTATGTCGTTGGTACCGATGTGTACCACAACCTCTGGCTGTTCACGCTCCCCCTTCAGAATGCCCCCTGTCCGTTCAGAGACATCCTTGACCCTGGCACCAGGGAGGCAACATACCATCCTGGAGTCTCCCATTAGCACATGGGATTATGATATTATTGCGATCACAGACACATGGTTGAGGGAAGGGCAGGTCTGGCAGCTCAATATTCCAGGGTATAGAATCTACAGGTGAGATAGGAGAGGGGATAAAAGAGGAGATGGCATTGCACTGTTGATCAAGGAGTCAATTACTGCAGTAAGGAGGGATGATTTCTTAGAAGGTTCCTCAAATGAGGCCATATGGGTAGAACTTAAAAACAAAAGGGGGCAATCACTTGACTGGGAGTGTACTACAGGCCTCCAAACAGTCAGGGAGAGATAGAGAAGCAAATATGTTGGAAATTCTCAGAAAGGTGCAAAAATAATAGGGTAATAATAGTAGGGGATTTCAACTTCCCCAAGATCAACTGGGATAGTCTTAGTGCAAAAGGCTTAAAGGGGGCGGAATTCTTAAAATGCAAACAGGAGAGCTTTTTGAGCCAGTACGTAGAAAGTCCTACAAGAGAAGGGGCAGTACTGGACCTAATTCTAGGGAATGAAGCGGACAAGTGGTAGAAGTGTCAGTGGGGGAGCATTTCGGGGATAGTGACCATAACTCTAAGATTTAAGGTAGTTATGGAAAAGGACAAAGATGGACCAGAAATAAAGGTACTGCATTGGGGGAAGGCCGATTTCAATATGATAAATCAGGATCTGGCAAAAGTGGACTGGGAGCAGCTACTTGTAGGAAAGTCTACATCAGATTCAGAGCATTTTTTTAATGCAAGGAGTCTTACTAACAAGGCTGAGAAACTAGAGGAGTATAGAAAGTGTCGGTGGGTACTTAAAAAAGTAATTAGGAGAGAAAGAGGGGACACGAAAAAAACACTGGCGGGCAAGATAAAGGAAAATCCTAAGGCATTTTATACGTATATTAAGGGCAAGAGGATAACCAGGGAAAGAGTAGGGACCATGAGGGACCAAAGTAGCAATCTGTGTGTGGAGCCGGAGGACATAGGTGAGGTTTTAAATGATGACTTCTCATCTGTGTTCACTATGGAGAAGGACGATGTAGGTGTAGGGATCAGGAAGGGGAATTGTGATATACTTGAACATATTAGCATTGAAAGGGAGGAAGTGTTAGCTTTTTTAGTGGGCTTAAAAGTGGATAAATCCTCAGGCCCAGATGAGATGTATCCCAGGCTGTTATGTGAGGCAAGGGAGGAGATAGCAGGGGCTCTGACACAAATTTTCAAATCCTCACTGGCCACAGGAGAGGTACCAGAGGACTGGAGGACAGAGAATGTGGTACCATGATTCAAGAAGGATAGCAGGGATAAACCAGGTAATTACAGGCCGGTGAGTCTAACATCAGTGATAGGGAAACTATTGGAAAAAATTCTGAGGGACAGGATTAATCTTCACTTGGAGAGGCAGGGATTAATCAGGGATAGTCAGCATGGCTTTGTCAGGGGGGAGATCGTGTCTAACTAACTTGATTGAATTTTTCAAGGCGGTGTCGAGATGTGTAGATGAGGGTAAAGCAGTTGATGTAGTCCAGATGGACTTCAGTAAGGCTTTTGATAAGGTCGCACATGGGAGATTGGTCAAGAAGGTAAGAGTCCATGGGATCCAGGGCAATTTGGCAAATTGGATCCAAAATTGGCTTAGTGACAGGAGGTAGAGGTGATGGTTGAGGGTTGTTTTTGTGAGTGGAAGCCTGTGACCAGTGGTGTACCACAGGGATCGGTGCTGGGACCCTTGCTGTTTGTAGTGTACATTAATGATTTAGACGTGAATATAGGAGGTATGATCAGTAAGTTCACGGATGACACGAAAATTGGTGGTGTCGTAAATAGTGAGGTGGAAAGAAAGCCTTAGATTACAGGATGATATAGGTGGGCTGGTAAAATGGGTGGAGCAGTGGCAAATGGAATTTAATCCTGAGAAGTGTGAGGTGATGCATTTTGGGAGGACTAACAAGGCTGGGAATACACAATGGATGGTAGGACCCTAGGAAGTACAGAGGGTCAGAGGGACCTTTGCGTACTTGTCCATAGATCACTGAAGGCAGCAGCACAGGTAGATAAGGTGGTTCGGAAGGCATATGGGATACTTGCCTTTATTAGCCGCGGCATAGAATATAAAAGCAGGGTGGTTATGATGGAGCTGTATAAAACGCTGGCTAGGCCACAGCTGGAGTACTGTGTACAGTTCTGGGAACCACACTATAGGAAGAATGTGATTGCACTGGAGAGGGTGCAGAGGAGATTCACCAGGACTTTGCTTGGGCTGGAGCATTTCAGCTATGAAGACAGACTGAAAAGGCTAGGGTTGTTTTCCTTAGGGCAGAGAAGGCTGAGGGGGGACATGATTGAGGTATACAAAATTATGAGGGGCATTGATAGGATAGATAGGAAGAAATGTTTTCTCTTAGCAGTTATTGGGGCAGGAATGGGTCGGTCATTCTTTGAGTCAGGATTCAGGATGATTATCTTCAAAAAAGAGTAACTTCTTTTCAAAGAAAAGGAATAGAACGTGAGAGATGTTGCGCCTTGATTGGGTAGGGGGCTCTCCCAGAAGGGGTGGGGTAACAGAAGGCGTGCCTGCATGGCAATTGACTGCAGCACGGCGGTGCGGCCCTGGATGTTAATGAGCTAAGTGGGTCACGACGGAAGATGTGATCGCAGTCAGCCTTAGGAACCGACAGAATGCTGGTTAAAGTGAAAGTCAGCCCGAGGCTTGCGGCCTAGGCCTGGCAGGAGGGAAGGAGAGACAGACAGAGAAAAGCACACACACACAGACAGGGACAGGGAGAGAGAGACACACACACACACACAAACACAGAGACAGCAAGAGAGAGAAGGAGAGAGACACAGACATCGAGACAGGGACAGAGAGAGACACACAAAGACAGGGAGAGAGAGAGAGAGTGACACACAGACACAGACAGTGAGAGAGAGACACACACAAACACAGAGACAGGGAGAGACAGACAGACACAGACACAGGGAGAGAGAGAGAAAGACAGGGAAAGAGAGAGAGAGAGAGACACACACACAGACACAGAGGCAAAGAGAGAGAGACACACACAAACACAGAGACAGGGAGAGACAGACAGACACAGGGAGAGAGAGAGAGAAAGACAGGGAGAGAGACACACACACAAACAGAGACGGAGGGGGGGTGGTGGGAGAGAGAGACAGACAGATGCCGAGAGAGACACACACACAGACAGGGAGAGAGAGACACACAGACAAGAGACAGGGAGAAAGACACACAGACGTGGGGAGAGAGACACAGACACAAAAACAGAGACAGGGAGAGAGAGACACACACAAACAGAGAGATAGATAGATAGAGAGACAGACAGACAGACAGACGACAGAGACAGGGAGAGAGAGACACACAGAAACAGACAGAGGGAGAGAGAGACAGAGAGAGAGAGACACACACACACAGAGCCACAGAGATAGGGAGAGACAGAGACAGACAGGGGGCAAGAGAGACACACAGATATAGGAGCAGAGTCAGGGAGAGAGAGACAGATAGACAGACAGAGAGGCAGAGAGAGACCCAGAGACAGAGAGAGAGAGAGAGACATACAGAAACAGACAGGGAGAGAGACACAGACAGAGAGGGAGAGAGACACACACACACAGACACAGGGAGAGAGAGACACTCACAGACGGAGAGAGAGACACGCACAGAGATAGACATGGAGACAGGGAGAGAGAGGCACACACAGAGATCGGCAAGGAGAGAGACAGAGACAGAGACAGTGTGAGAGACAGACACAGGGACAGGGAGAGGGAGAGAAGAAATAGAGTGATCAAGATCTCTCCTGACAGATGGACATCTATCTGGAATACTCCATATTGCTACATCAAGTGTGCAGGCAGACATTGACTACCTGTACAAGTAATAACAATGCCAGGTATCTCACTAAATCAATGTTCAACATAGTGATCAGAAAGTAAGTTAATAAATTATTCTTCTCATTTAAAACTTGTTCATAAAAATTTTTTGTTTTGATTAATAGTAAGATCAATTTCTAATGCATTTATCCTTCCCAAATTTGCTCACTGGCCTGCTATGTAGGACAAAATTTGTAATGTGGCTTCACACAAAAAGGTTGGACACCCCTAGTGTAGACCATCAGGTCCAGGGGTTTTGATGGCTTTAAGTGCCATTACTTTCTCTAGTACTTTTTGTTTACTAATGTTAATTATGTTCAGTTCCTCAGTCTCACCGGACCCTTGGTTCACTACATTTCTGGAATGTTCTTTGTGTCCTCTACTGTGAAAATATTTGTTTAACCTCTCTGCCATTTCCTTATTCTCCATTATAATTTCTCCTGACTCTGCCTCTAATGACCCATGTTTACTTTCATTGATCTTTTCCTCTTTACATACTTGTTAGTTTACTCTGATATTCCATTTTCCCTCTCTATCAATTTCTTGGTCATCTGCTGCTGATTTTAAAGCCCTCCTGATCTTCAGCCTTTACTGCTCTTTTTGGCAACATTGTAAGCTTCTTCTTTTATTCTAATACTATATTTAACTTTCTAGTTAGCCATGGCTGTATCACTTTTTCAGTGCTGTTACTATTCCTCAGGACAATGTACATTCATTGAGAATTATGACTTTAAATGTTTGCTATTGCTTATCTACCATTATCTACCTCAGCCCCTCATACCTCTCTGAATTTGCCACACTCCGTTCTCTCAGGTCTAACCCTGACATCGTCATCAAACCTGCAGACAAGGCTGGTGCTGTTGTTGTCTGGCGTACCGACCTCTACCTTGAAGAGGCTCAGCGCCAACTCTCAGACACTTCTTCCTACTTCACCCTGGACCATGACCTCACCACCGAACATCAAGCTACTGTCCACAGGACTGTCACTGACCTCATCTCCTCTGGAGATCTTCCCGTTACAGTTTCCAACCTCAGAGTCCTGCAGCCCCAGACAGCCCGCTTCTACCTCCTTCCCAAAATCCACAAACAGGACTGTCCCGGCAGAGCCATTGTTTCAGCCTGTTTCTGCCCCACTGAACTTATTTCTTCCTATCTTGACTATCTTTTCTCCCCTGGTCCAGTCTCTTCCCACCTACTTCCGTCACTCTTCTGACACCCTATGTCATTTTGACAATTTCCAGTTTCTTGGCCCTAACCTCCTCCTCTTCACTATGGACGTCCAATCTCTCTACACCTCCACCCCCACCAGGACGGTTTGAGGGCTCTTCGCTTCTTCCTTGAACAGAGGCCCAACCAGTCCCCATCCACCACCACCCCCCTCTGCCTGGCTGTACTTGTTTTCACATTGAACATCTTCTCCTTCAACTCCACTCACCTCCTTCAAGTAATAGGTATTGCTATGGGTACCCGCATGGGTCCTAGTTATGCCTGTCTTTTTGTGGGATATGTCGAGCATTCCTTGTTCCAGTCCTACTCAGGCACCCTCCCCCAACTCTTTTTCTGGTACATTGATGACTGTATTGGTGCCATTTCCTGCTCCCATCCGGAACTAGAAAACTTTATCAACTTTGCTTCTAATTTCCACCCTTCTCTCACCTTTACATGGTCCATCTCCAACACTTCCATTCTCTTCCTCGACTTCTCGGTCTCCATCTCTGGGGATAGGCTATCTACTAATATTCATTATAAGCCCACCGACTGCCACAGCTACCTCGACTACATTTCTTCACACCCTGCCTCCTGTAAGGACTCCATTCCATTCTCCCAGTTTCTCCATCTCCGATACATCTGCTCTGATGATGCAAACTTCCACGACAGCGCTTCTGAGATGTCTTCTTTTGTCCTCAACCGCGGATTCCACCCCCCCCCCCCCACCCCAACTGTGGTTGACAGGGCCCTCAACCGTGTCCAGCCCATTTGCCGCACCTCTACCCTCACCCCTTCCCCTCCCTCCCAGAACCGTGACAGGGTTCCCCTTGTCCTCACTTTCCACCCCACCAGCCTCCACATCTAAAGGATCATCCTCTGCCATTTCTGCTACGTCCAGCGTGATGCCACTACCAAACGTATCTTCCCCTCCCTTCCCCTGTCAGCATTCTAATGGGATCATTCCCTCCACGACACCCTGGTCCACTCCTCCATTACCACCACCACCTCGTCCTCTTCCCACAGCACCTTCCCCTGCAATCGCAGGCGGTGTAATACCTGCCCATTTACCTGCTCTCTCCTCATTATCGAAGACCCCAAACACTCCTTTCAGGTGAAGCAGTGATTTACTTGTACCACTTTCAATTTAGTTTACTCTATTCGCTGCTCACAATGTGATCTCCTCTATACTGGGGAGACCAAACGCAGACTGGGTGACCGCCTCGCGGAACACCTCCACTCAGTCTGAAAGCATGACTCCGAGCTTCCAGTTGCTGGCCATTTCAACACACCCTCCTCTCTCATGCCCATATCTCTGTCCTGGGATTGCTGCAGTGTTCCAGCGAACATCAAAGCAAGCTCGAGGAACAGCACCTCATTTACCGATTAGGCACACTACAGCCTGCTGGACTGAACATTGAGTTCAATAATTGACGGGCCCCCCTTTTCTTTTTCTTTTTAGTTATTTTTTCTTTTCTCTTTGATTATTTCATTTTAGTTTGTTTAATTTGTTTCTACTGTGCCTACCCACTGTTTTTCATGTTTGTGCTTGGGGCCAGGGCTGTTCATTTTTCTGTCAATTAACACCCTCTCTGTACTAACACTTTGTCTTTCACCACACCATTAACATACAATTTGCCTTTGCTCCTTGACCTTCTGATCAATCGATCTGTGTGACTTTGTCCTATCAACACCTTCTCTTTTGTTATCTCTTGTCCCACCCCCACTTTACTTGCTTAAAACCTTTTACATTTCTAATATTTGCCAGTTCTGATGAAGGGTCACTGACCTGAAATGTTAACTCTGCTTCTCTCTCCACAGATGCTGCCAGACCTGCTGAGTATTTCCAGCATTTCTTGTTTTTATCCCTCACACCTCTAATTGGTTTTGGTTAAATTTAAAACCCTAGTTTTGAACTTAATCACTTCACTCTCAAACTTAATATAAATTCTATAATATTATGACCACCCTTCCCCAGAAGGTCATTTACCATAAGATCATTATTTAACTATGTCTTATCACACAGTGCTAGATACAAAATAATCTGTTCAAGTTGTTTCCTAAATATATTGTCAAAAAAAATCTATCTCAAATGCATTCCTTGAATTTGTCCTCCAATCTACTTTTGTTAATTTGGTTTGCCAATCTACAAGAAAATTAAAGTCCCTCTCAATTATTGCATTGCACCTGTTGCATGCTTGTTTAATTTACTAATGTATACTTGGTCCAATACTATGATTACTGTTAGCCCGCCTATAAACTACACCCACCAGCGTTTTCTGCCCTTTGTTATTTCGTAGCTCTGCCCATACTGAATTTTCATCCTGATTTTCTTGGCTAAGATTATTTCTCCCTACTACCTTTATCACATCCTTTATTATCTGGGCTACCCAACCTCCTTTTCTATTTGTAGTATCACCCAATTAAAGAAGTTTAAAAAAAAAAATCGATATAATGGCCAGCAGAGGATTAAAAATAGTAATTCAATGCCAAAGAACCAATAGCTCAACTTTACTTTAGTAGTTTATATTACAACACAAACCCTATGACATGATTACTATGTTGCGATCCATTCCCAGCCAGCCAATATTTTCTATATATTTAGCTGCTTGAAGAAAACACTTCCGATACTAGATTAATGGTTCTGTCCCATGCCGTGTCTCTGCCATCCTAAATATGATGAAGAGCTTCTTGTGTTTGAAGCAAGCAATTAAGAAGGCTCAGATTGGTATGTTAGCCTTTATCGCAAGAGGATTTGAATACAGGAGTAGTGAAGTCTTGCTTCAATTGTATTGAACTTTGGTTAGACCGCACCTGGAGTACTGTGTGCAGTTTTGGTCCCCTTCCTTAAGGAAGGATATTATTGCCATAGAGGGAGTGCATTGAAGGCTCACCAGACTTATTCCTGGAATGGCGGGACTGTCCTGTGAAGAGAGATTGGGGAAACTGGGCCTGTATTCTCTAGCATTTTGAAGAATGAGAGGTGATCTCACTGAAACCTACAAAATACTTGAAGGGATAGACAGGGTAGATGAAGGCAAGATGTTTCCCCTGGTTGGAGAATCTAGAACCAGGGGACACAATTTCAAAATAAGGGGAAGCCACTTAGAACAGAGATGAGGAGAAATTTCTTTACTCAGAGGGTTTGTGAATCTTTAGAATTCTCTACCCCAGAGGGCTGTGGAAGCTCAGTCATTGAGTATGTTTAAAATAGAGATTGACAGATTTCTAAATACCAATGACATAAAGGGATATGGGGATAGTGTGGGAAAAAGGCATTGAAGTAGATGATCAGCCATGATTGTATTGAATGGTGGAGCAAGCTCAATGGGCTGAATGGCCTACTCCTGCTCTTATGTTCCTATGTGTTTGATCTTGCCTGGTTGTGAATGTTATATTCACATGCTATTTCTTTCTATCTAATCACCACTAATGATTCTTATATCTCAAATTCAGGAGCTTAGTACCATTGATTTTGACTTTTCTAATTCCTATTCTATGTTGCTTGATTCCAGAATTCTTTCAAGTTTGAGTTTTTGGGAGATAGAAGGCAAAAGTACTTGGTCATGCACTTGAAGTGCCATAACCTACAAGGCTACAGTCCAAGAGCTGGAAAGTGGGATTAGGCTAGATAGCTCTTTCTCGGCTGGCATAGACACAATGGGCCAAATGTCCTACTTCTGTGCTGTAATTTATCTGATTCACAAGTTGGGCCAGATGTTAAATATGAAATCGTATCGCACAACATAAATCCTTTTTTGGATTAAATTCTTTAAAGCATAGAAAGAATGGCTTACATTTATATAGTACCTTTTATGAGCTCAGGACGTCCCAAAGTGCTTTGCATCCAATATTTGAAATGTAGTCACTATTGTAATGTAGGAAATATAGATGAATTCTATAACAGAGGAATTCATACTGTCCCTAAAAGCCTTCAATTCTATAGTCCACAGCAGACATCCAGGCAAAAACTATTAGCAGCTAACACTGTAAACTAATAATGACCATACCTAGGCCCTAGGCCCACAGAAAATCAGGAAGCACTGAAGCTCCATTAGGCAATGAGAAGGTGGCCAGAGGGCCATCCCCAGCAGCAAAAGCCACACCTGAGGGAGCACCTTGCCGCCGCTCTCCTGAACGACCCCCACCCCTTCGTGGGCGCCCAGTTAATAGACCTGGCGAGTTGCGAAACCCCACTTAACTTTTTCAGGGCCGGCATCCATGATGCTGTCTGGTCTGGGTGCAGTCCCAGCAATGGTCACTGCTCCTGGTGGCGCTGCTGGGACTGAAAAGCTGCTGGTCCACTGATTGGCTGGCAGCTCTTGGAGATGGGGCTTCCTGCCTCAGAGGCCTGGGCCATACAAAATTGCTGCATGGCTTCCAGGCCTAGCAGAGGTGGCCTCATGCCTCAATTTTAAGCCAGTGGGAGGGGCCTCTGCCACCACATAAAATTCCAGCCGGTTTCTTAGTGGTTTACAGTCAGAGTTCAAAATACTTTAAAATCGATGTCTTGCCAAGGATGAAAACCTCTTGTAAGGCAGAGCATTGCTAATTATGTTCAACAAGATTTACACTCTACGTGTTGACTAGATTTTTATGTGCTTGATGCCTTAAAAACAACACATGCTGACCTAGATATTGTATACTAGAGAGTATTTATACCATATGCAAAATCTCCAAGACTTTTTCATCTTCATTCATGGAGAGAAATAACAACCAAGTTGGAAGACATTTCCCAATGATGGAATGTACTTTTGGATTAGTTGATGAGCCGGTCTAATTCTTACCTCTACTGAGGAAATATTATGGAAAACTCCAATAACTGGAATTGAAATATCAGCTCTGAATATTGTTAAATTCCAGTTGAATACACTGATCAGGTTGTCAACCAATACTTCCTCATATCAAGGATCCAATGAATTCTAGTTATCAAGGTAGCTGGGTTGGGCGTTGATCTGTTAAATACCCTTTTTGCAACTCGCTGATCCTGGTGGCCTATAGTGGAATCACATTATCACTTTGTCAGAGTAGCTGTCGGATACCTTTAGTATCTAAATTCACATAGTCATTCACCACTGTACTCATTGGAGGAAAAAGTGTTAACCATAAACGTTTCAACAGGTAAACCTTATTTCCCTCAGAACACAATGATCATTTATCAGTACTTCTGTACATCCTATGGTTGTGCATGTTCTAAGAGGGACTCATTTACTTCAGTGGATGCATATATTAATTGCTGTGAACTAATTATACATTTTTAACTATTTTATGATTACGCTAAATATTATTTACTTAAATGCAACTTCTGTGACTATGGCCTAGATTTACGCTGCCCCCCCCCCCCCACCCCCCACCCCACCCCACTCCCAGCCGCATGGTGAAAACCAGGCCTGGGCCAGCAGTTAAAATGAAGGCAGCGATTTACCCATTCTGTTCCCATTGCCTTCCTACTATGTCTCAATGTTAACCTGCCTTTTTTGAGCAGGCAAGCAGGACATCCAACCCAATTTGGTGGAGAGTTGTTTAAATATGCAGGTCGGGCCTCAAGAATGTAATTGAGACCCAATCTGCAATTTTAGTTGGTGGCCTGACCAGGGAAGCAGTGACAGTTACTCCATCAGGACAAATCTGTCAGGAGGAGGATGTTGGGCCAGAGGAGTCCCAGGCAGGTAAGATTTTTTGTTTGAAGTGTCCTTGTGGGCCAGGAGGAGCAGAGAATCCCTCAGGGCTCCACAAAGAAGCCTTGGGGCTCCCTTGACATGGGCTCTCCTAACATCTGTGGTGGAGAAGTTATTGGAAACCATTATCAGGAACAAAATAACTTTCATTTGGAAATGCTTTGCATTAATCAGGGATAGTTGGCATGGATTTGTTAGGGTACATCGTGTCTGACTAACTTGATTGAATTCCTTGGTGAGGTAACAGAGAAGGTTAATCAAATTAGCATAGCAGATATTGTTTATATGTTCTTTCGGAAGGCATTAGATAAAATGTCACACAGGAGACATATCAAGAATATGGAAGCGCATGGAATTAAAGGGAAGATGTCCATATGGATAAAAATTGGCTCAGTGACAGGAAGCAAAGGGTGGTGGTGATGGATGGGTCCTATAATCGTTTCAATTTTTAAAAAATTTACCAACACTCAGATGTAGAGAGCAGCATTATAAAGTTTACAGGTGATACAAAAAAGTTGTAGATAGTGATGAGAATAGTTAAAGGCCTCGCGATAACATACACAGAACGGTGAAATGGGCAAAAGCATGGCAGCTGGAGTTCAGTGTGGAAAAGTGCGAAGTGATGCACTTTGGGGGATTGATATGGAAAGACATGGCGTGAAGTTTCTGTTCAATTGCAATTTTTTGGATGCAATTCGCCCAAAATCAACGTAACCAGTGCAAAGATTGCAGAACTTTTAAATGCAAATTGTGGTCACCGTAAATTGAATTCCTGTGAGCTTTTGCAATAGTTTAAAAAATATTGCTCTAGAAGCAGGCCGCATCCAAAATCTAGCCATGGCCCAAGGGTGAATGAATTACCATTGCGAGTTTTTGCTAATTATGCACATCCTTCAAGGAGGATCTAAAAGTTAAACTGGGAATTTTGGGGGCAAAGACACTAAAAGGCACGTTTTAAAAAGTTTGAATGTATTTTGTCGAAATTTACTAGGAAACTAACTATTGTACCCCCAATACAACTAGCAAATGGTTCTGTATATTTTTAAAAAATTATTTTCAGTAATTTAAAATTGCGTTAGTGTTGAGTTGACACTGATTAAAAATGCTTATTTTTTTCATAAATCTATTTTCAGCTATATTAATCAACCTTCACCAAGTTACCATTCTTAAATATATCAAGGAATATTTTCAGGCAATTGAAAAAAAAGCTACTATTTAAAAGGCTGCCCAAATGCACTGGTTCATGGTAAATTGTATATTGTGCAATATGCAAATGTGTTTGAGCAGCAACACAGGGAGAAAAATGCACTTTACAAAACTAAGACAATTTTGGTACCAATCTGCACCTATTTCACTGATAGAATAATAGAAATATACAGCATGGAAGGCGGCCATTCGGCCCATCGTATTCATGCCAGAGACATTCAGCCAAACCTCACTTTTCAGCTCTTGGCCTGTAGCTTTGTGGGTTATGGCACTTCAAGTGCATATCCAAGTATTTTTTAAAATGTTATTAGGGTTTCTGCCTCTACCACTCTTTCAGGCAGTGAGTTCCACACCACTCTCGGGATGAAAAAATGTCTCGTCGAATCCCCTCTAAACCTCCTACATCTTACTCTAAATCTATGCCCCGGTAATGGATCCCACAACCAAGGGGAATCAGGCCATCCTATCTACTCTATCTAGATTCCTCATAATTTTATATACTTCAATTTAGTTTCCTCTGTTCCAAAGAAAACAACCCCAACCTATCCAATCTTTCCTCATAACTAAAATTCTCCAGTCCAGTAAATCTCCCTTGTACCTTCTCTAGTGCAATCGCATCTTTCCTATCGTACAGTGACCAGAACTGCTCACAGTACTCCAGTTGAGCCTAACTTGTGTTTTATATAGTTCCAGCATAACCTTCCAGCTCTTATATTCTATGCCGCGGCTAATAAAGGCAAGTATGCCAGATGCCTTCTTGACCACATTATCTACCTGTCCAGCCACCTTCAGGGATCTATGGACCTGCACTCCAAGATCCCTCTGTTCCTCTAAATATCTCAGTATCCTACTATTACCTCACACTTCTCCGGATTGAACTCCATTTGCCACTCTGTTCTGCCCATCTGACTAATCCATTGATTTCCTCCTGCAGTCTACAGCTTTCTACTTCATTATCAACCGCATGAACAATTTTTTTATCGTCTACAAACTTCTTAATCATACTCCCTATATTAAAGTCCAAATCGTTAATATATACCACAAAAAGCAAGGGACCTAGTACTGAGCCCTGCAGAAACCCACCAGAAACAGCTTTCGTCACAAAAACACCCATCGACTATTAACCTTTGCTACCTGCCTCTGAGCCAATTTTGGATCCAACTTGCCACTTTGCCTTGGATCCCATGGGCTTTTACTTTTGTGACCAATCTGCCATGTGGGACCTTATCAATAGCCTTGCTTAAATCCATATAGTCTACCTCAAATGCATTACCCTTATTGACCGTCCATGTTACCTCCTCAAAAAAATTCAATTATGTTAGTCAGACACAACTTTCCTTTAACAAATCTATGCTGACTGTCTGTGATGAATCAATGTCTTTGTAAATGAAGATTTTATCCAATTTTTCCAATTATTTTCCCACCTTTGGTTAACTGATCTGTAATTACTCGGTCTATCCCTTTCTCCCTTATTAAACAATGGTACAGCATTAAAGTCATAGAGTCACTGAGTCATTTACGGTACAGAAGGAGCCATTCAACCCATTGTGTCCATGCTAGCTCTCCATGGAGCTATCCAGTCAGTCCCACACGCCCACTCGATCCCCGTAGGGCTACAAGTTTATTTCCTTCAAGTGGCCATCCAACTTCCTTTTGAAAATATTGATTATCTCTGCTTCCACCACCCGTGTGGGCAGTGAGTTCCAGGTCATTACCACCCACTGCATAAAAAAGTTTTCCCTCACATTCACCCTGCATCTCTTGCCTAAAGCCTTCAATCTGACTTGGAACTATATCGCCATTCCGTCACTGTCGCTGGGTCAAAATCTGGAACACCCTTCCTAAAAACACTGTTGGTGTACCTACACCCCAAGGACTGCAGTGGTTCAAGGAGGCAGCTCACCACCACTTAATTGAGAGAAATTAGGGATTGGCAATAAATGCAGGCTTAGCCAGCAACGCCCACATCCAACGAACAAATAAAAAAAAGTGTCCCCTAGTCCTTATACCATTACATAGGAACAGGATGTCGTGGATAGCACGTTTAGAGAGGTGGTCACACCGCAGGTAATGGCAGCACAGGCAGAAAAGGGATGGGTGACCACCAGGCGGAGTAATAGGCGCAGGCAGGTAGTATAGGAGTCCCCTGTGGCCATCCCCCTCTCAAACAGATATACCGCTTTGGATACTGTTGGGAGGGGTGGTGGGGGGGGGATGACCTCGCAGGGGAAAGCAGCAACAGCCAGGTCCGTGGCACCAAGGATGGCTCTGCTGCAGAGCAGGGGGGAAAAAAGGAGTGGAAGAGCTATGGTGATAGCGGATACTATCATAAGGGGTACAGATAGGCGTTTGTGGCCGCAAGCGTGACTCCAGGATGGTATGTTGCCTCCCTGGTGCTAGGGCCAAGAATGTCACGGAACGGCTACAGGACATTCTGAAGGGGGAGGGTGAGCAGCCAGAAGTCGTGGTACACATTGGTACCAACGACATGGGTAGAAAAAGGGATGAGGTCGTAGAGTCAGAGAGATACAGCACTGAAACACGCCCTTCGGCCCACCGAGTCTGTGCTGACCAACAATCACCCATTTATACTAATCCTACATTAACCCCATATTCCCTATCACATCCCCACCTTCCCTCAATTCTCCTACCACCTACGTACACTCGGGGCAATTTACAATGGTCAATTTACCTATCAACTGGCAAGTCTTTGGCTGTGGGAGGAAACTGGAGCACCCGGTGGAAACCCACACGGTCACAGGGAGAACTTGCAAACTCCACACAGGCAGTACCCAGAACCGAACCCGGGTTGCTGGAGCTGTGAGGCTGCGGTGCTAACCACTGCGCCACTGAGCCACCCCAAATCCTGGAGCTCCCTTCCTAACAGCACTGTTGGTGTACCTACACCCCAAGGACTGCAGCAGTTCAAGAAGGCAGCTCACCACCACCTTCTCATGGGCAATTAGGGATGGGCAATAAATGCTGGCCTGGCCAGTGATGCCCGCATCCCCATAAAATGAATTAAAAAATATATCCCTTGAAAAGATGGCTACTGACCCCTCTACAGGAGCCCCAGACAGACGCACAGAGGCTACACAACTAATGCCACCTGCTTAGCTGGACACCTATTGCGCAGGCCATCCGGCTTCTGGAAATGCAATTTCGATGCCTGGACCTGGCCCTCCAATAACCTTCTGTAAGGATCTCTGTGGATGTCTGCTTTGCTCTCCATAACAGAGAGGTGTGGATCTCGAGGCAGGTGAGGCCCTGGAAGGAGGCAGCTCATTGTGGGAGGAGCAGGAGCTGAGAGAGGAGGAGGAAGAGGAGACGGAGGGATATGGTACGGAACAGAGAGGTGCCCCTGCTGTACAATGAGGTAGTCTTCTCCAGCCAGCCTCCGGGAAGACGACCTCTCTCCTGTCCCTCACGGCCTCCAGCATTAGGTCCAGGTCAGGATTAATGAAGGGAGGGGCAGCCTTCCCTGGATGCCAGGCCTCTGTCTCCATTGAGACATCTTGCTTCCCTCTGGCTGCTGCGGGGAGTCTAACTTGGTCCCTCACTTCATCTGACCCTCCTCCGTTCCTGCCCCCACTGGCTCCAAGTGTACAAGAAACCCATCTTCATACTAATTAGGGATTCACTCCGTGAAAATCTAAACTTTCATCAGTTTCCCACTGGAGGTAGGTATCTGACCCAAAAACAGATCCAGTTCCTGTTTCCCTCTGTGGGGAAAATGCAGCCCATGTTTTATATTCTTAATTTGTATGTAGCTTGATCAGAAGTTAAAAGTGGATGGTTAAAAGCAATAGCATTTTGTATCTGATCATTGCAATCAAAATTTAAAAAAATATTAATGTTGGTAGTTTAGCTCTCACATTACTGTCAACCTGAATTCTGGGTGTTGAAATTCTTTTCCTCTTACATTCTTGTTAGTTGCTCTGTCTTGTGCAGTGCTGTTCAATGTTGGCCTTTTCGAAGGTTTTGCTACAGGTGTGAAGTCCTATGAGCACTCTTCAGCCTCCTCTGAGATGGCCGTGAGATGTGAATATGACAGAATCATCTTACCCTCCTTGGCTTGCAACAAGAATTTAGGCAGCTAGGTAGCAGATTAAAAAGCAGGACCTCTAAGGTTGTAATCTTTGGATTACTCCCAGTGCCACATACTAGTGAGTTTAGAAATGGGAGGACAGAGCAGATGAATGCGTGGCTGAGGAGATGGTGCAGGAGGGAGGGCTTTAGTTTCCTGGATCACTGGGTCTGTTTCTGGCAAAGGTGAGACCTGTACAAGTTGGACGGGCTGCACCTGAACCGGAATGGGACAAGCATACTTGCTGGGAGATTTGCTAATTCTGTTGGGGAGGGTTTAAACTAATTAAGCAGTGGGGTGGGATACAGAGTGGAGGTACAGTAGGGCATAATATAGAACAGAAAAAGAGTCTGCCTGGAAGGCAGAACAAATATAGACCTGGTAAGGCACAAGGGAAAAATGCAAGGCTGGATTGCATCTATTTCAATGCAAGGACTCTTACTAGTAAGGCAGATGAATTGAGGGCAATGATTAGCACATGGGATTATGATATTATTGCTATCACAGAGACGTGGTTGAGGGAGGGACAGGACTGGCAGCTCAATATTCCAGGGTATAGAATCTTCAGGCGCAAGAGGGGAGGTGATAAAAGAGGAGGTGGCATTGCACTGTTGATCAAGGAGTCAATTACTGCAGTAAGGAGGGATGACATCTTAGAAGGTTCCTCAAATGAGGCCATTTGGGTAGAACTTAAAAACAAAAGGGGGCAATCACTCGGCTGGGTGTCTAATACAGGCCTCCAAACAGTCAGGGAGAGATAGAGGAGCAGATATGTAGGCAAATCTCTGAGAGATGTAAAAATAATAGGGTAATAATAGTAGGGGATTTCAACTTCCCCAATATTAACTGGGATAGTCTTAGTGCAAAGGGCCTAAGAGGGGCGGAATTCTTAAAATGCATACAGGAGAGCTTTTTGAGCCAGTATGGAGAAAGTCCTACAAGGGAAGGGGCAGTACTGGACCTAATCCTAGGGAATGAAGCCAGTCAAGTGATAGAAGTGTCAGTGGGGGAGCATTTCGGGGATAGTGTCCATAACTCTAAGATTTAAGGTAGTTATGGAAAAGGACGAAGATGGACCAGAAATAAAGGTACTGAATTGGGGGAAGGCCGATTTCAATATGATAAAACAGAACCTGGCCCAAGTGGACTGGAAGCAGCTACTTGTAGGAAAGTCTACATCACATCAGTGGGAAATAGTCAGAGTTCAGAGCCAACCTGCACCCGTTAAGGTGAAGGGTCGGACTAACAGGTCCAGGGAACCCTGGATGTCAAGGGATATAGAGGATTGGATCAGGGAAAAAAAAAAGGAGGCTTATGGCAGATCCCAAATGCTGAAAACAGCAGAGGCACTAGAGTATAGAAAGTGTACGGTGGCACTTAAAAATGTAATCAAGAGAGCGAAGAGAGGGCATGAAAAAACCCTGGTGGGCAAGATAAAGGAAAATCCCAAGGCGTTTTATAAGTATATTAAGGGTAAGAGGATAACCAGGGAAAGAGTAGGGCCCATTAGGGACCAACGTGGCACTCTGTGTGGAACCGGAGGATGTAGGTGAGGTTTTAAATGATTACTTTTCATCGGTGTTCACTATGGAGAAGGACGATGTAGGTGTAGAGATCAGGGAGGCTGAGTGTGATATACTTAAACATATTAGCATTGAAAGGAAGGAGATATTAGCTGTTTTAGCGAGCTTAAAAGTAGATAAATCCTCAGGCCCAGATGAGATGTATCCCAGGCTGTTATATGAGGCAAGGGAGGAGATAGCAGGGGCTTTGACATAAATTTTCAAATCCTTTCTGGCCACAGGAGAGGTACCAGAGGACTGGAAGACAGTGAATGTGGTACCATTATTCAAGAAGGGTGGTAGGGATAAACCAGGTAATTACAGGCCGGTGAGTCTAACATCAGTGGTTGGGAAAATATTGGAAGAAATTCTGGGAGACAAGATTAATCTCCACTTGGAGAGGCAGGGATTACTCAGGGATAGTCAGCATGGCTTTGTCGGGGGGCAGATCGTGTCTAACTAACTTTGAATTTTTCGAGGAAGTGACTAGATGTGTCGATGAGGGTAAAGCAGTAGATGTAGTATACATGGATTTCAGTAAGGCTTTTGATAAGGTCCCGCATGGGAGATTGGTTAAGAAGGTAAGAGCCCAAGGGATCCAGGGCAATTTGGCAAATTGGATCCAAAATTGGCTTTGTGGCAGGAGGCAGAGGGTAATGGTCGAGGGCTGTTGTTGCGATTGGAAGTTTGTGACCAGTGGTGTATCTTAGGGATCGGTGCTGGGATCCTTGCTGTTTGTAGTGTACATTAATGATTTAGACGTGAATATAGGAGGTATGATCAGTAAGTTCGCAGATGACACGAAAATTGGTGGTGTCGTAAATAGTGTGTAGGGAATCCTTAGATTACAGGGAGATATAGATGGGCTGGTAAGATGGGCGGAGCAGTGGCAAATGGAATTTAATCCTGAAAAGTGTGAGGTAATGCATTTTGGGAGGACTAACAAGGCAAGGGACTACACAATGGATGGTAGGACCCTAGGAAGTATAGAAAGTCAGAAGGACCTTGGTGAACTTGTCCGTAGATCACTGAAGGCAGCAGCACAGGTAGATAAGGTGGTTAGGAAGGCATATGGGATACTTGCCTTTATTAGCCGAGGCATTGAATATAAGAGCAGGGAGGTTATGATGGAGCTGTATAAAATGCTAGTTAGGCCACAGCTGGAGTACTGTGTACAGTTCTGGGAACCACACTACAGGAAGGATGTGATTGCACTGGAGAGGGTGCAGAGGAGGTTCACCAGGAAAATTGCCTGGGCTGGAGCATTTCAGCTATGAAGACAGACTGAAAAGGCTAGGGTTGTTTTCCTTAGAACAGAGAAGGCTGAGGGGGGACATAATTGAGGTGTACAAGATTATGAGGGGCATTGATATGTTAGATAGGAGGAAACTTTTTCCCTTAGCGGACGCGTCAATAACAAGGGGGCATAGATTTAGGGTAAGGGGCAGAAGGTTTAGAGGAGATTTGAGGAAACATTTTTCGCCCAGAGGGTGGTTGGAATCTGGAATGCACTGCCTGAAGCAGTTCCTGAGGCAGGAACCCTCACAACATTTAAGAAGTATTTAGATAAGCACTTGAAATGCCATAGCATACAGGGCTACGGCCAAGTGTTGGAATATGGGATTAGAATAGTTGGGTGCTGTATGACTGGCACAGACATGATGGGCCGAAGGCCTGTTTCTGTGCTGTATAACTCTGACTCTAGGAGTAGGCAATTCAGCCCATCGAGCCTGCCTTGCCATTCAATATGATCATGGCTGATCTTCCACTTCAATGCTTTTTTCCCTCACTATCCTCATATCCCCTTATGTCATTTGTGTTTAGAAATCTGTCAATCTCTGCTTTAAACATACTCAGTGACTGAGCTTCCACAGCCTTCTGGGGTAGAGAATTCCAAAGATTCACAACCCTTTGAATAAAGAAATTTCTCCTCATCTCTGTCCTAAGTGGCTTCCCTTTATTTTGAAATTCCGTTCCTTGGTTATAGACTCCCCAACCAGGGGAAACATCTTACCTGCATCTACCTGTCTATCCCTTGTTCGAGAAAGTTCCAAGCCTGTTTGTGAAGAAGACACTGAGACTAGGATGCTTTGGTGGAGATTGTTTATTGCTTGCCACAGAGCTTACTTCTGCTCTTCTAACAATACCCCAGACAGTGCTGGCTGGCTCTTCTTTATATATACACACTTGAATACAAGTAACTAATTAACACCCAAAACCTGTTCATCCTATTATCTCACACTACCAGGTATTTATCACCTATTAAACAGAACTTCAGACCCTAACAGATTGCATATGAACATATGAATTAGGAGCAGGAGTAGGCCACTTGGCCCCTCGAGCCTGCTCCGCCATTCAATAGGTTCATGGCTGAATTGATTTCTCCACATTACCACCTACCCCCGATAATCTTTCACCCCTTTGCTTATCAAGAACCTATCTACCTCTGTCTTAAACATATTCAAAGACTGCTTCCACTACCTTTTGAGGAAGAGAATTCCAAAGATTCACGACCCTCTGAGAGAAAACATTTCTCCTCATTTCTGTCTTAAATGGGCGACCCCTTATTTTTAAACAGTGACCCCTGGTTCTAGATTCTCCCACAAGGGAGAACATCCTTTCCAATATCCACCTGTCAAGACCCCTCAGGATCTTATATATTTCAATCAAGTCGCCTCTTACGCTTCTAAATTCCAGTGGATTCAAGCCTCGCCTGTCCAATCTTTCCTCATAAGATAGCCCACCCATTTCAGGTATCAGTCTAGTAAACTTTCTTTGAACTGCTCCCAATGCATTTACATCCTTCCTTAAATAAGGGGACCAAAACTGTACACAGTACTCCAGATGTGGTCTCACGAATGCCCTGTATAGCTGAAGCATAACCTCCCTACTTTTGTATTCAGTTCCCCTTATAATAAATGATAACATTCTATTAGCTTTCCTAATTACGTGCTGTACCTGCATACTAACCTTTTGCAATTCATGCACAAGGACACCCAGATCCCTCTGCATCTCATAGCACCGCAATCTCTCACCATTTAGATAATATGCATCTTTGTTATTCTTCCTGTCAAAATGGACAACTTTGCATTTTACCACATTATACTCCATCTGCCAGATTTATGCCCACTCAGCCTAACTATATCCCTTTATAGCCTTCTTATGTCCTCTTCACAACTTGCTTTCCTACCTATCTTTGTGACATCAGAAAATTTAGCTACCATAACTATGGTCCCTTCATCTAAGTCATTTATATAAATTGTAAAAGGTTGAGGCCCCAGCACAGATCCCTGTGGCCCACCACTTGCTACATCTTGCCAACCAGAAAATGATCCATTTATGCCTATTCTTTGTTTCCTGTTACCTAACCAATCTTCTATCCATGCCAATATGTTATCCCCTACACCGTGAGCTTTTATTTTTTGCAATAACCTTTGATGTGGCACCTTATCAAATGCCTTCTGGAAATCTAAGTACAATACATCCACCAGTTCCCCTCCATCCACAGCCCATGTAACTCCCTCAAAGAACTCCAATAAATTGGTTAAACATGATTTCCCTTTCACAAAACCATGTTGACTCTGCCTAACTACCTTGAATTTTTCTAAATACCCTGCTATAACGCCTTTAATAATAGCTTCTAACATTTTCCCTAAGACAGATGTTAAACTAACTGGCCTGTAGTTTCCGGCTTTCCGTCTCCCTCCCTTTTTGAATAAAGGAGTTACATTCACGATTTTACAGTCTAGCGGAACTTCCCTGAATCTAGGGAATTTTGGAAAATTAAAACTAATGCATCAACTATCTCACTAGCCACTTCTTATAATACCCTACGATGAGGTCCATCAGGACCTGGGGACTTGTCAGCCTTGTTCAGTACCACTTCTCTGGTGATTGTAATTTTCTTGAATTCCTCCCTGCCTTCCATTTCCTGACTTACAGCTAATTCTGAGATGTTACTTGTATCCTCTATAGCAAAGACCGATGCAAAATACCTGTTCAATTCATTTGCCATCTCCTTATTATCCATTAGTAATTCCCCAGACTCACTTTC
The DNA here is from genome assembly GCF_036365525.1 of Heterodontus francisci. Taxonomy (NCBI): domain Eukaryota; kingdom Metazoa; phylum Chordata; class Chondrichthyes; order Heterodontiformes; family Heterodontidae; genus Heterodontus; species Heterodontus francisci. Next base: position 48,031,691 of record NC_090390.1, read on the forward strand.
TAAAGGACCAACACTCACTTTGTTAACTCTTTTTAAAATATCTATAGAAACTCTTACTATCAGTTTTATATTTATAGCTAGCTTGCTCTCGTACTCTAATTTTACCTTCCTTATCAATCTTTTAGTCAACCTTTGCTGTTTTTTATATTCTATCCAATCTTCTGACCTGCCACCCATCTTTACACAATTATAAGCTTTTTCTTTAAGTTTGATCCTATTTTTAACTGTTTTAGTTCACCACGGATGGCAGGTCCCCCCTTGGAATTTTTCTTGGATATTGGAATGTACATATTCCGTGTATTCTGAAATATCCCCTTAAATGTCTGCCTTTTGCATCTCTATTGACCTATCCCTTAACCTAATTTGCCAGTTTACTCTGGCTAGCTCTGCTTTCATGCCCTCATAGTTGCCCTTATTTAAGTTTACAATACTGGTCTTGGACCAACTCTTCTCTCCCTCAAACGGAATGTAAAATTCAATCATATTATGATCGCTGCTACCTAGGGGCACCTTAACTATGAGTTCATTAATTAATCCTATCTAGTTGCACAATACCAGATCTAGTATAGCCTGCTCTCTGGTTGGCTCCAGAACGTATTGTTCCAAGAAATTATCCCGAAAACATTCTATGTACACCTCATCTAGGCTACCTCTGCCTATCAGATTTTTCCAGTCTATATGTAGGTTAAAATCCCCCATGATTATCGTCGTACCTTTCTGACAGGCTGCCATTATTTCTTCCTTTATACCCTGTCCTCCAATGTGATTAACATTATGTGGCCTGTACACCACTCCCATAAGCGACTTCTTGCCTTTATGATTTCTCATCTCTACCCAAACTGCTTCTACATCCTGGTTTCCTGAACTTAGGTCATCCCTCTCTACTGCGCTAATACCCTCATTAATTAACAGAGCTACCACCCCCTCCCCCCCCTCCCACACACCTTTTCCTAGCTTCCTGTCCTTCCTAAATGCCATGTACCCTTCAATATTCAGGTCCCAATCCATGTCATCCTGCAGCCCTGTCTCTGTAATGGCTATCAGATCGTACTTATTTATTTCTATTTGCGCTCTCAGTTCATCTGTTTTGTTTCAAATGCTATGTGCATTCAGATACAGAGCTTTTAGTTCAGTCCTTTTATTATTTTTGTAACCTCTATCCTTATCTGTTGATTTACTCTTAGATTTGTACGCTCTATCCCTTCCTGTCATAGTCTGTTTATCATTATCCTTAGACAGCACCTTCCAAACCCGCGACCTCTACCACCTCGAAGGACAAGAGCAGCAGATGCATGGGAACATCACCACCTGCAAGTTCCCATCCAAGTCACACACCATCCTGACTTGGAACTATATCGCCGTTCCTTCTGGGTCTAAATCCTGGAACTCCCTTCCTAACAGCACAGTGGCTGCACCTACCTCACATGGACTGCAGCGGTTCAAGAAGGCAGCTCACCGCCACCTTCTCAAGGGCAATTAGGGATGGGCAATAAATGCTGGCATAGCCAGTGACGCCCACATCCCATGAATGAATAAAATAAAAACCATGTCCCATATTAATATCTTTTTCTCTTGCCTTGTTTCTACTCCTTGATTTACCATAGATTCCCCCTTTTTTCTTTAAATTAAATACATACATATAAAAAAAAAATGATACATTTTTCTGTCTTACATTATTCATCATTAACTTTCAACAACACCAGCCATGGACATGTTGTATATTCCCCCCTTTAAAAAAAAACTTGTTTAAAGAAAAAGTGATCTTATCATTAAAAAAATGTCCACGTTTTCCTAACTAATAACACAAGATGGTCCTCATCAAGGACATCCAACAATTTTTTCGAACAAACACCTCTCTTCGTAAAACAATCCAACAACTGATGACTTGCGTCAACCCATTTTATTTTGGAAATTTCTTTTCTTTTCTACATTTTTTTTTATACTCGCGAGATCAATCCTCAACCTCCTTTCCATGACACTTTTCGTCAAATGGGCATTGTCCCAGAGAGAATGGTTATCTATGTAGCATTCTATAGGAAAACGTTTCTCCGATTGCCCCTTATATAATAGTTCCTTTCAAATACTCGATAAATACATACCCATATCTATCGCTTCTATTAGTGCTAAGGTGCTTTTAACTATCATCTTTATTTTCTTTGATTTCCAGGCTAACGGACAACATTTATCATTTCTTCCCTAATGAACCCTGCTGTGCTCGAATAACCATCAGGAAGATTAGCGTGAGAGGCATCACTAAAAATGACCAATTTCATTTCCTCTGGGTCACCCAATGCTAGAAACTGGAGTGCACATTTGTCAAAACTCAATCTCTCCAATGTCTTATTTGCTTTTAGCACTTCCCCAACAGTAGCATGTTTCAGCACGGTGCTCAATTCTAACACATCATAGCAAGCAACCGGTCTAGTTTGTGTGTATAACCAGTTGAACTGCCCCATTAATCTCCTTAACTGGTCTACTTCCTCCTTGGTTGCAGAGCCTTCCTTTTGTGAGGATCTGCCCCAATTTATTGGGATTCTATTAACATTCTCTAGGTAAGACTGTTGATTTAGGGTTACCCCCGACTTAGTCTGCCTAATATTCAACCCTATATTTTTAAAAGCTGTGGAAGCCCGACTTCCAATTTTAAATTTCTGCGGAACTTCATCTGCCACAAATTTCTCAAATGCCTCAGATCCTCCCCACAGAAAATCGTCTACGTGCATCAAGAAAATGCCCGCTAGTTTTTCTTCATAGTACCAATAAAACATTCCACTTCTTGTTGAATACAACCAGCTTTTAGTAGGATGGACCTAACTGAAAAATACCACATACTGGATGCATCATTTAACCCATAAACACATTTGTTTAGCTTCCAGAATTTCTCTTCTATATCTCCAGCTTCTTTTGGTGGCTTTAAAAATACTTCCCTTTGAAATTTCTCCCCTTGCAAAAATGCTGCTTTGATGTCAATGGACTTACATTTCCATGAGTGTGTCATTAATAGGGCTAGGAAAATCCTCAAACTTGCTTTTCCTGCTGTTGGGGAGTCCACTCTAACTTCTTGGTCACCTAGTTGTTCCTCAAATCCGAGCTATAAATCTGGCCTTCGCTTTATATGTACCATCGGGAAGTACTTTCTCTGTACAGATCTATCTATGGGACAATGCTGGTTGTCCTCTATCTGGTATCTCCGTGTATATGGCAAACTCTCTCCAACTGTCAAGCTCTTTTTGCTTGGCATCTTTTATCAATTTACCATCTAACTTGTTAGCAGCCACTAGAACTTCTCTATCGTAAGGGCTCCTACTTCTTGTGGCACCTCTTGTCTGCTCTCTGGTCCTTGCTCTAGTGAAACCACATCCCCTACTAGAGTTCCTATCCCTTTCTGGACTACGACTACTTGACCTGTCTGTCCGACAACCAGACTTCTTTTCACAAGTTAGAGTCATAGGGTCACAGAGAGATACAGCACTGAAACAGGCCCTTCAGACCACCCTGGTCTGTGCCAACCAACAACCACCCATTTATACTAATTCTACATTAATCCCATATTCCCTACCACATCCCCACCATTCTCCTACCACCTACCTACGCTAGGGGCAATTTACAATGGCCAATTTACCTATCAACCTGCAAGTCTTTGGCTGTGGGAGGAAACTAGAGCACCTGGAGGAAACCCACACGGTCACAGGGAGAACTTGCAAACTCTGCACAGGCAGTACCCAGAATCGAACCCGGGTTGCTGGAGCTGTGAGGCTGCAATGCTAATCACTGCGCCACTGTGCCGTCCTTTTCCTCAAAGTTCTTGACCTTTTCCTTGGAGTATGATCATCTTCAGGCCCACAATCTGAACTTACACTACATTTTATGGCCTTCCACATTTTCACTTCCTTCTGCCAATCCATAGGTCTGATATCCTGTGCCTTGTCTTGCACATTCAGCCAATGTTTATATTTCCCTGTGGCCTTTCCTGCCCTTCCTATAATGGTGGCTTCCCTCCATTCACTAGTCCCTTCTGGCATATAAGTCACTCTAGTCCCAACTTTCGGTAGTTGACCTTTGGGATAAATGGCCTTATCTGGATCTTCTCTATCACCTGGTCCACTCTCAGTCAGCCCATTATCTGCCACAATCTGTTGCTCGCTAAAGTCCGACATATGTATATGCAAAGTACATGGTGCATCATCAGTGTCCCTCATTTGTTGAGATTCTGTCAATGCATAATCAGTGCCAATAAGCCACAAGGAATGTACTCGAACAGTTTGGTTTCCATGTTGCAAAATTACCATTTTGCCATCAGTGCCTATAGCTTTTCCTAGGCCTCTCCATTCTTTCTGCCCTTCTCTTTTGTAATACTCCGTATCCCAGTTTCAAAATTCTTTTCTGATGGCCTGATCCGATAGCACAAAGCTCTACTGATTCTTTCTGAAATCTCCATCTTAATAAATGCTCTTCTCCCTGCAGTCATGGCATTTGAATGGTCCGTAAAAATTGAACTAATTGTAGTCCCCTCTAAAGCGGGGGGATGATCCCACATTACCGAAGATGTTTTCGGATTCCTGCCATAAACTAATTGATAGGGGCTATAGCCCCCAACCTTTTGAAGTGTGTTTTTGCATGCACTGCCCACTCCAGAGCAGTAGCCGATTTACAATTTGGCTGGTTAGCTGAAATTTTTCGAAGCATTTTGTCAATCACAGCATGATTTCTCACAAATCCCATTACTAAAAGGACTTTCTGCTGCCATGTGCATTGCTACAATATTCATATTTTCAAAGATATTCCTGAACTCATCATTGGCAAATTCTCCTCCATTGTCAGTTAGAAACCTAGCCAGTGCTCCCAGACCCATTCCTATCCACCTTGCCATGATCTTGTCCACTATTACTTTTTTGTCTTTACTATAACTTACCGTCGAAATTCGCTATGGGTTGCGATGGCGTCCTCCCGTATTTTTTTTTTTAACAGATATCACATTTTTCATTGATATCTTCGATAAGTTTAGTGCCGTCATCTATTATCCCTGCATCTTTTAACAGAATCTTCAACCTATGACAAGATGGATTTGCAAACTGTCGATGTAGTTTTGAAATAATTTGCCTTTTCTCCTTTAAATCCCTACCCCCAGATGCCATTAATACTTTTTTAACTTGATGGCTCTTTTTAAAAAAACATTTATTCAGCTTAACCATAAATTCCTTTAAAAATATTTTTCAACAAAACTGTGTACAGTTCTGGTCTCTACACTATAGGAGGGATGTGATTTCACTGGAGAGGGTGCAGAGGAGATTCACCAGGATGTTGCCTGGGCTGGAGCATTTCAGCTATGAAAAGGCTAGGGTTGTTTTCCTTGGAGCAGAGAAGGCTGAGGGGGGACCTGATTGAGGTATACAAAATTATGAGGGCCATTGATAGGATAGATAGGAGGAAACTTTTTCCCTTAGCGGAGGGGTCAATAACAAGGGGGCATAGATTTAAGGTAAGGGGCAGGAGGTTTAGAGGGGACTTGAGGAAAATATTTTTCACCGAGAGGGTGGTTGGGATCTGGAATACACTGCCTGAAGGGGTGGTGGAGGCAGGAACCCTCGCAACATTTAAGAAGTATTCAGATGAGCACTTGAAATGCCATAGCATGCAAGGCTATGGGCCAAGTGCTGGAAAATGGGATTAGAATAGATAGGTGCTTGATGGCCGGCACAGACACGATGGGCCGAAGGGCCTGTTTCTGTGCTGTATAACTCTGACTCTATGACACTGACTCTATGACTAAACATCCTGTTTAGAGATGTTAGGTCTCACTAAAGAAATACAATAATGTCCCAACTGTGTAAACCACAAAGCTACAGGTTTCCCAACATCCAATTGGGTTCCACATCCAATTTCATCCAAGCCTTTTTCATAGATGGTTTACTTAACAGCAAAGGTATATCACTGGATACTACATCCGTACTAATAAAATGGTTTACCCTTGCTATTTTACATGGAATTACCACTCTTTTTAGCGATTTCAACGTGTTGTCATCCCCAAACCTGAAACAGATAGAACTGTTGTATACTTTGACCTTATTTCGGTCTTCCTTAGTTAAAGAATCCATCTAACACCTTAAGCAGTCCACTCTACATATTGTGGGCATACACCCACTGTCGAGTACTGCGCAATTGAACAAATCTGCGACGAGGGCTCTCATTACTGGAATGAAGCTTCTCATGATCAGTACAACTGATCAGTAGCGTCATCCTTGCCTTCCGAACCTTCCACATCATGTGCCATCTCAAAAATCCTGTTATTCCTTTTTGGACAATGCAACTCATAGTGATACTTTGAGTTACATCGGAAACACCTGTTGACCACCCCTTGGTTGTTCCTGGGGTTCATCCTTCTGCCATAATTACCCAATTCCTGCTGTCTGTTATAGCTGCCAAAAGGGTCTCTATCCTCATTCGTTTTGTGTGTGTTTCTCCTTTCATAATGACGTTTGGGCCCCATACTTGAACGGCCTCGAAATGCTGCTAGCATTGTATCCTCCACCTTCGGTGTCACCGCTAAAGAGCCCATCTGTGCCATGAAAGTGGCTGGAAAGGAATGTTTTCCCAAAAAAACTTTAGGGCGCCAGACATCCGATCAAACAGCGTATCTTTTTCTTTAATCTAACTCCGGTTAATACCAAGAGTCGATCCATGTTAGATATCAGAGCACAATCCAACAATTTGAAGGCAAGTACTGAACTAGGAATTTCCAAGCAGAATCGATGAAACCTTGCATATAGTCGGTTAAGCTCAAAAATATATTCTTCTGTGGAAGAACCATCCATTTTTCTAAATTTATCAAAATCCGACCACACCTCATAGGCATGCAATAAGTCAGCTTTCATATAAATCTTATCCATAAATTTCAAGAGAGATTGTCTAAACCTTCCTCATTGTTCAAATGATGAGCCTCTAGATCCGAGAACACTTTACCCCTGATCTTGCTTCTGGCGGGAAGTGAAAGTGCAAAGCTATTCCTTGCTTCCTTTTTGGTAAACATAGGAACATAGGAAGATAGGAACAGGAGTAGGCCATTCAGCCCCTCGAGCCTGTCCCACCTTTCAATGAGATCATGGCTGATCTGCAGCCTAACTCCATATACCTGCATTTGGCCCATATCCCTTAATATCTTTGCTTAACAAAAACCTATCTCAGATTTAAAATTAACAACTGTTGTAGCTTCAACTGCTGTTTGTGGGAGCGAGTTCCAAACCTCTACCACCCTTTGCGTGAAGAAGTGCTTCCTAACATCTCTCCTGAACGGTCTGGTCCTAATTTTTAGACTATGCCCCCTAGTTTTAGAATCTCCAACCAGTGGAAACAGTTTATCTTTATCTAGCCTGTCTTTTCCTGTTAATATCTTGAAGACTTCAATCAGATCACCCCTTAACCTTCTAAATTCTAGCGAAAACAGGCCTAATTTGTGTAATCTCTCCTCGTAACTTAACCCCTGTAGTCCAGGTATCATTCTTGTAAACCTACGTTGCACTCCCTCCAAGGCCAATATATCCTTCCTAAGGTGTGGTGCCCAGAACTGCTCACAGTACTCCAAGTGGGGTCTAACCAGGGTTTTGTACAGCTGCAGCATAACCTCTGTGTCTTTACACTTCAATCCTCTGGATATAAAGGCTAGCATTCCATTAGCCTTTTTGATTATTTTCTGCACTTGCTCGTGGCATTTTAAAGATCTATGCACCTGAACCCCCAAGTCTCTTTGGACATCCACTGTACTTAACCTCTTCCCATTTAGCAAGTACCCTGCTCTATCCTTTTTTAGTCCAAAATGGATAAGCTCACAATTGCCCGCATTAAAATCCATCTGCCACAGTTTTGCCCACTCACCTAGGCTGTCAATATCTCTTTGCAATTTTATGCTATCATCTAGACTGTCTACAATGCCGCCTAACTTTGTATCATCAGCAAATTTGGATATATGACTTACAATGCCATCATCCAAGTCGTTAATGAATAATGTGAATAATTGAGGCCCCGACACAGATCTCTGCGGGACACCGCTAGTTACATCCTGCCAATCATTGTACTTGCCCATTATCCCCACTCTCTGTCGCCTACCACTCAACCAATTTTCTAACCATGTCAATAATTTGCCCTCAACTCCATGGGCTTCTACCTTAGTTAACAGTCTCTTATGTGGGACTTTGTCAAATGCCTTCTGGAAGTCCATATAAATAACATCCATGGACATTCCCCTGTCCATTACCTTAGTCACCTCTTCAAAAAATTCAATGAGATTCCCGTCATGAATCCATGCTGGCTGTCTCTGATTAACTGAAATTTTTCTAGGTGTTCAGTCACCCTATCCTTGATTATAGACTCCAGCAACTTGCCCACCACAGATGTCAGGCTAACTGGTCTGTAATTTCCTTGGTTCCCCCTTTCACCCTTCTTAAAAAGTGGAGTAACATGTGCAACTTTCCAATCCAGGGGGACCACTCCTGAATCTAGGGAACTCTGAAAGACTATAGTTAGGGCATCTACAATGTGTTTGCCTACTTCCTTTAACATCCTCGGATGGAAACCGTCAGGTCCTGGGGAATTTCTCACTCTTTAGTTCCATTAATTTCCTTGTTACTGATGATTTCTTAAGTTAATTGTATTAAGTCCCTGTCCCCTATCAGCTATTAATTTTTTCGGGACTACTGGCAAGTTATCCTCCTTTTCAACTGTAAATACTGAGGCAAAGTAATTGTTCAGCATGCCTGCCATTTCCCCATTATCAATGACAATATCTACAGTTTCAGCTTTTAGTGGGCCTACATTGCTCTTGACCACCCGTTTTCTCTTTATGTAACTATAAAATTTCTTCTTATTGATTTTGATGTCCCTTGCAAGTTTCCTTTCATAATCTCTTTTAGTGGCTCTTATAAGCTGCTTTGTGACCCTTTGCTGGTCTTTGTAGCAATCCCATTCGGCCGGATCTGTGCTGCGTTTTGCATTTTTGTAAGCCATTTCTTTTTGTTTTATGCTATTCCTAATCTCTTTAGTTGTCCATGGCTGTTTTTTCTGTGAAGTGGAGCTTTTTCCTCTCAGTGGTATATACTCGCTCTGTATTTCGTTAAATGTTTCTTTAAATATTCTCCACTGTTCTTCAGTCGTTTGACCCATTAACAGATCTACCCAGTTTACCATGGACAGTCTCTGTCTCATCCCGGTAAAGTCAGCCTTACCCAAGTCTAAAATTCTAGTAGCTGATTCGTGCTTTTCACTTTCAAATGCTCCCTTGAATTCGATCATGTTGTGATCACTATTTGATAAATGTTCATGCACAGTTAGGCTACTAATTAAATTTGGCTCATTACTCATAACTAAATCTAATATTGCCTGTCCCCTTGTTACATCTAGGACATATTGCTGTAGGAAACTATCCTGGACACATTCCAGAAATTCACTACCTTTCTGACAGGTTCTAGTCTGCCTCTCCCAATCTATGTGTAAATTAAAATCCCCCATTAATACTACTCTGCCTTTGTTATACACTTGTCTAATTTGTGCATTTATGCAATCTAACACCTCAGAACTGCTACCAGGGGTCTATACACAACACCCAGTACAGTTTTAGATCCTTTTCTGTTCCTCAATTCCACCCATAAGGTCTCCACTGGATGCTCTCCCCTCATTATATCCTCCCTCACCAATGAGGTGATATTATTTCTAATCAGTAAGGCTATTCCACCCCCTCTGCCATTTTCCCTGTCCCTCCTGTAAACTTTATAACCAGGTATATTTAGTTCCCAGTCCCGACCATCCTGCAGCCACGTCTCTGCAATGGCCACCACATCATAATTTTCCATTTGAATTTGCGCCTGCAGTTCATCTAGTTTATTCCTTACACTCCGTGCATTTGTATATAGAACTCTTATTTGGGCTATACCCCCTAACCTATCCCTCAGCACTGATGCTTTATTCGCCTGTTTATTATTTCTTTCTTCTGCTTTAACCAGTATACATCTTGCAGTTTGATAACAATCAGCCTCACCACTAACCTGCACTCCTACCTTCTCCTTTAACTTCCTGTTTTTCCATGTAACTGAACCCTCTCCCCCCCACTATTTAGTTTAAAGCCCTATCTACAGCCCTAGATATGTGATTCGCCAGGACTCTGGTCCCAGCATGATTCAGGTGGAGCCCGTCCCATCGGAACAGCTCCTTCCTTCCCCAGTACTGGTGCCAATGTCCCACAAATTCGAATCAATTCTCCCACACCAATCTTTGAGCCACGCATTTACCTCTTTAATCTTATTGATCCTTTGCCAATTTGTTCGTGGCTCAGGTAGTAATCTGGAGATTACCACCTTTTTGGTTCTGCTTTTTAAATTTAGCCCCTAGCTGCTCATATTCCCTCAGCAGAACCTCTAACCTCACTCTACCTATGTCGTTGGTACCAACGTGGACCACAACAAGTGGATCTTTCCCCTCCCACTCCAAGTTCCTCTGCAGCCCAGATGAGATATCCCAAACCCTGGCACCAGGTAGGCAACAGAGCCTTCGGGACTCTCGATCCTGGCCACAGAGAACAGTATCTATGCCCCTAACTATACTATCCCCGATTACGACTACATTTCTCTTTTCTCCCCCCACTTGAACGGCTCCCTGTACCATGGTTCTGTGGTCAGTTTGCTCATCCTCCCTACAGTCCCTGCTCTCGTCCACACAGGGAGCAAGAATCTCAAACCTGTTGGACAAGGACAAAAGCTGAGGCTCCTGCAGCACTACCTCCTGGATCCCTCTACCTGCCTCACTCATAGTCACACCCTCTTGTCCCTGACCACATGTGAATTCATGGTAATTAATCTAAGAGGTGTGACTGCCTCCTGAAGCACAGCGTCCAGGTAACTCTCCCCCTCCCTGATGTGTCGCAGTGTCGGAAGTTCAGACTCCAACTCATCAACTCTGAGCCGGAGTTCCTCGAGCAGCCAACTCTTGCTACAAATGTCGTCACTAGGAACCACAATGGGGTCCACCAGTTCCCACATCATGAGGGTACAACACATCGCCTGGCCCTGCATCTCTATTTTATATAATTAGATTATAATTTGTTTTTAAAAAATTTCCAACTGGTCTTTAGTTTTTAATCTGTAAAATATTTCTCCTATTCACCTTTAATTTGAAATCAACTTGGAATAGATAATTCAACTTAGCAGTTATTTACCAACCAATGAACTTACGGTTTTCCTGTGATGACACTGTTTTATTTTTCACTCTGTTTTTACTCCCTTAAATACCCAAAAATTAGATTTACACCAGGTACCTTGATTCCCCTCCCCCCCAAAAAAACACTACCTACTCAAATTAAAAAGAACTGTAGACGTTTCTCTTTACTTTAGTTACGAAACCAGCTATTTAGAGTTATTACCTAACAGCTGCTACTCACCAACCAATCACCTTGCAGCTTTCTTGTGATTTCACTGTTGACTTTTTTTTTCAAAACTCCGGCATGCCTGGACTGCTCCCGGAAGGTAAATGAGTGAACTCTCGCTCTGTCTCCTAGTCTCTTTATGCTCTGGCTCCACTCTCGCTGTTTCCCACTCGCTGAGTGAATTCTCTCTCCCGGTCTCTTTATACTCCGGCTCCGTTCTTGCTGTTTCCCGGCTCGCTGATAGACATCACCCACGTCCACAGATCAACTTTATTCTTCTATTGATTGTAAGATTCGATTTCACAAAACGGTGGTGGAAAATCATATCTCGACACTTTACACTTGGTTTCAGTCATCTTCAAAAAAAATCTCCAAATACAGCCTTCTCAAAAAAAAAAACTTTAATCTCCTGTCTGAAAACAAGACTTAGTCTCCAATCTTCACTTTCAGGCAACCATCCTCTGCTACCAATGTTAGAGAAAATTCCAAGCCTGTTTGTGAAGAAGACACTGAGACTATGATGCCTTGGTGGAGATTGTTTATTGCTTGCCACAAAGCTTACTTCTGCTCTTCTAATAACATCCCCGACCAGTGTTGGCTGGCTCTTCTTTATATATACACACCTGAAGACAATTACTAATTAACACCCAAAACCTGTTCACCCTATTATCTTGAACTTTTATCATCCATTCACAGAACTTCAGACCCTAACATCCCTTTAATTATTTTGTAGGTTTCAATGAGATCACCTCTCATTCTTTGAAATGCTAGAGAATACAGGCCCAGTTTCCCCAATCACTCTTCATAGGACAGTCCTGCCAACCCGGGAACAAGACTGGTGAACCTTCATTGCACTTCCTCTATGGCAATAATATCCTTCCTAAGGTAAGGGGACCAAAACTGCACACAGTACTCCAGGTGCAGTCTAATCAGGGTTCTATAAAATTGAAGCAAGACTTCACTACTCCTGTATTCAAATCCTCTTGTGATAAAGGCTAACATATCATTATCCTTCTTAATTGCCTGCTGCATCTGCATGTTTGCTTTCAGTGACTTATTGACCAGGGCACCCAGGTCCCTTTGTACGTCTACACTTTCTAATCTCTTACCATTTAAGAAATACTCTGCCCATCACATGTTTCCACATTATATTCCATCTGCCACATTCTTGCCCACTCACTAGGTCTTGAAGCCGCTTTGTATCTTCCTCACAACACACATTCCCACCCTAGTTTTGTATCATCTGCGAACTTGGAAATACTGTATTTGGCCCCCACATCCAAATCATTGATATATATATAGTGAACAGCTGGGGCTCAAGCACTGATCCCTGCAGTACCCCACTAGTCACAGCCTGCCAACGCGAGAATGACCCGTTTATTTCTACTCTCTGCTTGCTGCCTGTTAACCAATCCTTAATCCATGCTATTGTATTACCTCCTACCCCATGTGCTTTACTTTTGTTAACCAACCTCCTGTGGGGGACTTTATCAAAAGCCTTCTGAAAATCCAAGTATACTACGTCCGCCGACTCCCCTTTGTTCTGTTAGTAACATCCTCAAAAACTCCAACAGGTTCATCAAACATGATTTCCCATTCATAAATCCATGTTGACTATGCCCAATCAGATCTTTAGTTAATGAGAACAGTTTTTCCTTGTCTCACATATCAATGCCTGTCATAATCTTGTACACCTTCATTAAATCTCCCCTCAATCTCCTTTGTTCTAAGGAGAACAACAGCAGCTTTTCCAACCTAACCTATTAACTAAAATCTTCCATCCCAGGAACCACTCTTGTAAATCTCCTTTGCACCCTCTGAAGTACCCTCACATCTTAATTTCTAAAGTGTGGTGACCAAAACTGGACGCAATACTCCAGTTGGGCCTAACCAGAGCTTTATAAAGGTTCAGCATAATTCCCCTGCTTTTTTACTCAATGCCTCTATTTAAGAACAAGATCCCATATGCTTTGCTAATTACTCTCCCAATATGTCCTGCCACCTTCAACAATCGATGCACATGCACCCCCAGGGCCCTCTGTTCCTGCACACTTTTTATAACTGTGCCATTAAGTATATATTGCCTCTTTATATTCCTTCTGCCAAAATGCATCAGCTCACACTTGCTAGTATTAAATTTCATCTGCCATCTGTCTGTCCATTCTGCTAGCCTATTTATGTCCTGTTGCAGGTAGTTCATATCATCCTCACTGTTTGCCACTCCTCCAAGTTTGGTGTCATCAGCAAATTTTGAAATTCTGCTCTGTATTCCAAGATCCAAGTCATTTACATATAGCAAAAAAAGCAGTGGTCCCTGTTGTGATATCATTTTAAGTGTTTGAATATTAATTAACATGCTGTTAAATATGTAAATAGTTTAACATACATCATCACAGGAAGTGATGCAAGCCAGCTGTGATCTAGCTGTTGGAGCAGTGTTGGTCAACAGTCAGGAAGTGTATCTTAGAGCTCTCCTGTAAGTCTGTTATTTTGTAATAAAGAATCCTTCATTCAACTTATCAGTCAGCCTCAGATTGTTTGGTACATTTGTGTTGAAAAATCAATCATACAAGATGGTGGCAGTGGAACACAAGAGTAGCAGCAATGCAGAGGTGCTCAATGTGCCAGTAATAGTGTAATTGCATCAACCCCAATAGAGGCTTTCTAAGAAGTCCTGTTGGATAAAGAAAAAGGTTGCATAACTGGAAGTGCTAGCAGGCAGTGCATATAAGCGCTTGGAGTAGCAACAACCATAAACGCACAGCAAGTGCAGTCTAATGCAGCAGCCAAGAAATTGCCCTGGATTCAAGGATACTTGCAAGGCATATGGCTTAAAGGGGATCTGGGCAAGACTGTGCAGAAGGTCTAGCAATGAAGAAGCAGTCAGAAGCCACAGAAAATCAGTAAGAAATAGACACTGTCTAGTGGCAAGAACAGAAAAGAGTTTGACAAATACCAGTACAAGCACAAGCACGTCCATGAGGTAGGCAAGGACCTGGACAGCAAGGCAGACACTGAAGGTGAACACGCCTTCCACACAGTGACAGTTGCATACCACATGGATGCAGTTACACAGCTGGATGCCTTCACTACAACCAAAATATATGCCTGAACAAGAGTGGCAAGCACAAGCTACAACTAAAGATTGATACCGGGGAAAGGGCCAACATTTTACCACTGCAGATACTAAAGAATATGTACACCATGAAATGGGAATCTATGCTACAGCCAACAAAAGCTAGACTCACTGCATATAACGGTTCAGCAATATGCTGCATGGGAGCATTGACATTGGAGTGCAGATATGGAAATTAGAGTCATAGGGTTATACAGCACAGAAACAGGCCCTTTGGCCCATCGTGTCCGTGCTGGCCATCAAGCACCTAATTATTCTAATCCCCTCTTCCAGCACTTGGCCCGTAGCCTTGTATGCTATGGCACGATCACAAGTTGTTGCTATGTTGTTGACACCAATGGTCCAATGGTAGCAGGACCACCAGCATGCAGTGAACTCCTGATCGTGATGATTCATTAGTTTTGTAATTGTGTAGCATTGGCAATCAAGGTAGATCCATTCAGGATTTTCAACAGAAGTACCTGGACATGTTTGATACTGTGGGCTGTTTTAGAGGAGATGCTGTTCTTCATTTGAAAGATGATGCAGTTCCCTCCATAGATCCACCACGGAAGTGCAGTGTGCACATCAGGGACAAGCCGAAAGCTGAGCTTGACACATTGGAATGGCAAGGGATTATTCGCCATGTTCAGCAACACACTGTGATCAAGAAAGATGGTACCTCCAGAGTATGTCTAGATCCTGGTAGGCTAAACTCAAAAGATGATCTCACAAAATTCCTACTTTGGAAGAATTAAATCCAAGATTTGCAAGAGCCAAGTTTTTCTCGAAGTTGTATGTGAAACATGGATACTGGTCAGTCCACCTTTCTGAAGATTCACAGGAACTATAAACTTTCAGAACACCATTTGGAAGATATTGAGTTTTATGCTTACCATTTGGTCTGTCAGTAAGTCAAGGCCTGTTCCAACAGCCTATAGATTGCATCACTGAAAATGTTCCTGGATGTGTGCACTGTAGATGACATAGCAGTCATGGGAAGTACTAAAGAAGAGCATGACAAGAATCTTCACAGCTTAATGGAAACAGCGAGAAGAGAAAGTCTCATTTTTAATAGCAAAAAATGCGCCATTAATGTCAGCCACATCAACTTTCTAGGCTCAATCTACCTTGATACAGGAATAAGACAGGATCCAGGTAAGGTTGAAGATATACAATCGATGCCTACTTCTCAAGACAAGGAAAATCTACAGAGGTGTCTGGGTTTGTTTAATTTTCTTGCGCCATACATCTCGAAAATTTCTGAGAAAGCATCATCAATGTGTGAGCTTCTCAAGAAGTCTTTGTGCCTTTCTTGTGGCACGAAGATCATCAGTATGCGTTCAATTCGATAAAACAATGTCTTTCTAAAGAAGCATGTTTGCAGTATTATAACCCGAGGAACGAAACTACGCTCAAGGTGGATGCTTCGCAAAAGGGTCTTGGAGCATGTCTATTGCTGGAAGGTAGACAGATTGCATTTGATTTCAAAAGTTTGTCACCTACTCAGGCAAACTATTTGAACATCGAATGAGAAACACTCGCACTGATATTTGGTATTACATGATTTCACACATATCTCTTTGGAAAACGCTTTGTTGTCAAGACTGATCACACACAAGCTGTTGGCAATGATTTGACAAAAATCACTCACCAGCATGCCACCTAGACTACAAAAGCTATCAATTAAGATACAAGGATACAACTGTGAGGTTCGATATAAACCTGGAAAGTTCATGGTTACGTCTGAACATTGAGCAGATTATGCAATCCCAAGAATCGAAAAGACATACCACTAGATGTCGAAGCAGATGAAATTGATGTAGAGCTCGAAGACGTCGACAATATTGACCTCATGTGATTTGGACAGAGGAAATGTGAAGAGCTCCAAGGAGAGACTTCTAAAGTCCTGTTCTAAATGCATTATGGCAGCTTATTATCATTGGATGTCCTGACACATTGCAAATCATACACACAGATCTCAGAACCTTTTGGCCATATCGTGAGGAGTTAGGTATATTCAGTGGTGTTATTTTTAAAGGAAGACAAGTGTTAATTCCACAAACACTTTATCAGGATAACCTTACACAACTGTATCAAGGTCACATGGGCATTGGAAAGTCCAGACAGCTTGTGCGTGAAACATCCATGGTCAGCAATCAATAGTGACATAGAGCGAGCCGTGAGGATGTGTGATGCATATCAAAAGCATCAACTGAGCCAATATAGAGAGCCACTTCATCCTCATGATGTTCAGTCATATCCATGGTCAAGAATAGCCGCTGACTTATTTACTCATCACTGACTACTTCTCCAAGTTCCCCTATCATTTGACAGTTGAGGAATACATCCAGTGCATCGGTAGCAAATACGAAAAATATAATTTTTAGTTTCTTTGGTTCCCCGGAGGAGATAGTGTCAGGTAATAGCCCACAATGTACTGGTAAGCCATTTCAAGACATGTGTATGAAGTGTAAATCTTCTTACATCATCTCCGCATTATCCTAGGTCAAACTGCCTGGCAGAAAGGATGGTGTGTATAGTAAAGTCATTAATTCAGAAATGTAGAGAAACTAACCAAGATCTCCAAATTGCAATGTTGCATTATGGGTAACACCCCTAGATACGGGATTACCATCATCAGCAGAGATCATGTTTAGAACGCAAGTCAGGACAACTCTTCCAAGTTGAGATCATCATCAATTCAAGACAAACTGCTGGCAAGACAAGAAAAAATTAACATCACACATGACAAGCATGCAGGCATTGAATTACCTTCTCTACAGATTGGACAAAAGGTCAGAGTGATCCATCTGCAAGAGAAGATATGATTTCCTGTGAATGTGTCAAAGATCTGTAACGAGCCACGTTCATACGTAGTAACCACCATGAATGGAGCAATGTTGAAAAGGAACAGACGTCAGCTGAAAGAGGTATCTAACAAAATCATGCCTGACACCGTTGTAGCGTCGAGAGCATGTTCAAATTCAAGTCCTAAGAATGAAACTAAGAAAAATGGCATGTACAACACTCAAGTTCAAGAAGATTGTCAGTCCAAACCTATGAGTCAGGAGAAAAGAATTAACAATTTCAGGTCTTAGCTTAGTAAAGTTTTACAGTTACAAGATCAGGTCAAGTTAGCAGACCACCTGCATATTTCAGAGACACTTGATTAATAAACATGAGAGTCAATACATGTGTAAATATTGTTCACAACTATCATATTTCATTATGTGCATTCCTTGTAATTTATGAAATTTCCATATAAGGAAAGGGGATGTTGTGATATTGCTTTAACTGCTTCAGTATGTAAATAGTTTATCATACATCATCACAGGAAGTGATGTAAGCCAACGTGCAATACAGCAGTTGGAGCAGTGTTAGTCAACAGTCAGAATGTGTATCTTACAGCTCTCCTGTAAGTCTGTTATTTTGTAATAAAGAACCCTTCATTCAATTTACCATGCAGCCTCAGATTGTTGGGTATATTTGTGTTGAGAAATCAATAACACAACAATCCCAGCTGTGACCCTTAGGGAACAAAACTGTCTACATCCTCCAGTCTGAAAACAACCATTTACCACAACTCATTGTTTTCAGTCCTTAAGCATTTTTTAATCCAATTAGACACTGACCCTCCTATTCCATGAGCCTCATTTTTGTTAACCAGCCTTTTTAGAATTAGAATTAGAATATTACAGCGCAGTACAGGCCCTTCGGCCCTCGATGTTGCGCCGATCATCTGACCTACACTAGTCCATTTACATCCATATGTCTATCCAATGACCACTTAAATGCCCTTAAAGTTGGCGAGTCTACTACTGTTGCAGGCAGGGCGTTCCACGCCCCTACTACTCTCTGCGTAAAGAAACTACCTCTGACATCTGTCCTATATCTTTCACCCCTCAACTTAAAGCTATGTCCCCTCGTGTTTGCCATCCTCATCCGAGGAAAAAGACTCTCACTATCCACCCTATCTAACCCTCTGATTATCTTGTATGTCTCTATTAAGTCACCTCTCCTCCTCCTTCTCTCTAACGAAAACAACCCCAAGTCCCTCAGCCTTTCCTTGTAAGACCTTCCTTCCATACCAGGCAACATCCTAGTAAATCTCCTCTGCACCCTTTCCAAAGCTTCCACATCCTTCCTATAATGCGGTGACCAGAACTGCACGCAATACTCAAGGTGCGGCCTCACCAGAGTTTTGTACAGCTGCATCATGACCTCGTGGCTCCGAAACTCGATCCCCCTACTAATAAAAGCTAACACACCATATGCCTTCTTAACAGCCCTATTAACCTGGGTAGCAACTTTCAGGGATTTATGTACCTGGATACCAAGATCTCTCTGCTCATCTACACTACCAAGAATCTTCCCATTAGCCCAGTACTCTGCATTGCTGTTACTCCTTCCAAAGTGAATCACCTCACACTTCTCCGCATTAAACTCCATTTGCCATCTCTCAGCCCAGCTCTGCAGCCTATCTATGTCCCTCTGTACCCTACAACACCCTTCGGCACTATCCACAACTCCACCGACCTTCGTGTCATCCGCAAATTTACTAACCCACCCTTCTACACCCTCATCCAGGTCGTTTATAAAAATGACAAACAGCAGTGGCCCCAAAACAGAACCTTGCGGTACAGCACTAGTAACTAAACTCCAGGATGAACATTTGCCATTAACCACCACCCTCTGTCTTCTTTCAGCTAGCCAATTTCTGATCCAAAGCTCTAAATCACCTTCAACCCCATACTTCCGTATTTTCTGCAATAGCCTACCGTGGGGAACCTTATCAAACGCCTTACTGAAATCCATATACACCACATCCACGGCTTTACCCTCATCCACCTGTTTGGTCACCTTCTCGAAAAACTCAATAAGGTTTGTGAGGCACGACCTACCTTTCACAAAACCGTGCTGACTATCGCAAATGAACTTATTCTTTTCAAGATGATTATAAATCCTGTCTCTTATAACCTTTTCCAACATTTTACCCATTTATGTGATATTTTATCAAATGCTATCCATATAGGCAACATCCAACACATTCCCTTCATAACCTTTCTCTGTTTAAAAACTTCAATTAGATTAGTTAAGCATGATTTCCCTTTTACAAATTCATGCTGGCTTTCCTTAATTAACTCAAACCTCTCCAAGTGTCTGCTGATTTCTTTCCCTAACCTTACCCACCACGGATGTTAAACTAACTGGCCTATAGTTGCTAGGACTGTCCTTACACCCTTTCTTGAATAAGGGTGTCCTCCAGTACTCCGGCACCACACCTGTAGCCAGACAGGATTGGAACATGATGGTCAGAGCCTCCGTTATTTCTTCTCTTGCTTCCCTTAACAGCTTAGGATACATTTTGTCTGGGCCTGGGGATTTACCCACTTTTGAAGATGTTAACCCCCTTCATACTTCCTCTCTCACTATGTTAATTGCATCTAATATTTCACACTCCTCTTCCCTGATTGTAATGTCTCTGTTGTCCTTCTCTTATGAAGACGGATGCAAAAAATTAATTAAGAACCATACCAATGTCCTCCACCTCCTAACACAGGTTACCCTTAAGATCCCTAATAGGTGCTACTCTTTCTTTAGTTATCGTCTTGCTCTTTGTGTATTTATAAAAATATCTTTGGGTTTTCCTTGATTTTACTTGTCAATATTTTTTCATGCTCTCTCTTTGCTTTCCTAATTTCCTTTTTAATTTCACCCTGACACTTTTTATACTCCAGTAGGTTTTCTGCAGTATTGAGCCCTCGGTATTTGTCATCAGCTTCCCTTTTTTTCTTTATCCTCTCCTTTAAGCCCCTTGACATCAGGGGGCTCTGGATTTGTTAGCCCACACTTTATCTTCAAGGGAACACACTTGCTCTGAACCCTCACTATCCCTTCCTTGAATGTTTCCCATTGATCTGGCACTGATTTACCTTCAAGTAGCTGTTAACACTCCACTTTTGCTAAATCACATCACAGCTTAGTAAAATTAGCTTTTCCGCAATTGAGAACTTTTGCACACAGAGCAGAAACTCTGCATCAATGTACTATAAATGACACAATTTTGAAAAGTGTAGATGAGCAGAGAGAACTTGATGTTATGGCCAGGTGGGTGATGGCATGTCTTGTTCCCACTATTCACCTCCCAAATGACCACAGCAATCATTTTTGTTACTTGTGTTTTAACCCCTTGTGTTTTATTTGTCAAATAAACTGACAACAACAGGTTTCCTTCTAGGTTTAAAACAGAAGATTAACTATTGA
Source organism: Heterodontus francisci (assembly GCF_036365525.1). Classification (NCBI taxonomy): domain Eukaryota; kingdom Metazoa; phylum Chordata; class Chondrichthyes; order Heterodontiformes; family Heterodontidae; genus Heterodontus; species Heterodontus francisci. The sequence goes on from NC_090390.1 coordinate 48,052,477, forward strand.
GCAATATTCATTCCCAAAATGATCGCAATCACACTCATGCACACACACACATTCTCACACATACACAAACACGCGCATACACACACACAAGAATAGATAGGTAGAGAGGAAAAGTGTAAGTGGTTTGAAGTAAGTTAGGTGTACAGGTGCACGGTACCTGTTTACTCTTCTCGAGGACAGTTTCTTTTAAAGTTGCAGGCCTGGGTGTTTGTAGTTTTCTGGTGGTTAAGACTTCAGACTGGAGGCAGTGGTCACTTTCACTTCTCTGCTGCACCAGGTTGAAGTGTAGAATTCACAGCAGGGCTCTTTCCTTGTTTTTTGCTGGACTTCTTTTCACAGTCCTTGGCTGAACTCCTTTTCTGTGATGTTCTCATGATCTCCCTCAGTCTCTCCTAATTCTTGCTAGAATTCAAGATGGCTCTTTGTTACACTGTGTGGCTGAGGACAGAACAGACTGATGTTGTTGCCTCAAGTACTGCCCTGAAAAGACTCCCCCTTTGTTCCTCAAAATGATTACCTTTTAAGGTGAGTTTTACCAGGGTTGGCTTGACCCATGTGACTTCAGGTTTCAGTCTCAGCTGAGCTGTATAATGGCCTTGATGATGGCACCATTCTGAGAAGATGAAGGTGGTTCACACTCCATTGTAATGGAGGTTATTCAGAGACGATAAATCTGAGAAAGGTCTTGTCTCACATTGTTTTTGAGTATAGCTCACATCTGGTGTGATTATCTGTCACATTTTTATGCAGGCAGGGCTTAATTGGTTTTCAGTCTTAGTTGACATGGATGTGGATTTGAGTGCAAGAGATGCTGAGGATCATGTGTCTTGACCTCCATCTTGTTGACAGCACATGTACCAGTCTCTTTAAAATAGTTCCAATTTTTTATACTTCTTCTGTTTGGTTCTGTATTTTCACTACTGCACTTCTCGTGAGCAAGACAGTGTCCATATACACAAATCCTTAATGGTTGCATGGCAAATTGATAAGGTGGTTAAAAAAGCATATGGGTTACTTAAGTTTATAAATAGAAGATTAGAATATAAATGCAAAGAGACCATGCTAGAACTTTATAAAGAACTGGTTACACGTCAGTTGGCATATTGTGGACAATTCTGGGCACGATACTTCAGGAATGTTATACAAGCCTTCACAAGATTACAGAGGAGGTTGACCAGGATGTCACCAGAGATGAGGGACTTATGAGCTCAGGTTGGAAAGATTAGCACTGTTCTCTTTGGATCAGAAAATGTTAAGAGGTAACCTAATAGAGGTTTTCAAGATGATGGGAGTTTTTGATAAGAGTAGACAGAGAAAAATTATTCCCTCTGGCAAGTGGGTCAATAACTAGAGTTCACAGATTCAAAATCGTTAGCAAAAGATCTAAAGGGATGATGAGGAGAATTTTGTTTGCTCAGAGAGCTGTCAGGATCTGGAATCCTCTACTTGAAAAAGGTGTTGGAAGCTGAGTCCATAAGTACTTTTAAAAGGGAGTTGGACGGGTTCTTGAGGATGAGGAACTTGCAGGGTTACAGACAAAAAAGTGGGGATGTAGGGAACTAAGTATGACTGCCCTTTCAAAGAGATAGCACAGGCATGAGAGGATGAATGGCCTCCTTTTATACTGTAAGTTTCTATAGTTCTATGAATTGATTTATTTCAGATTAAAGTTTGGCTCTTGTACAAAATTAAAACCCGACCCGGGACCAATCCACAACAGCCAACCCGAGCCCGATCCAGGACCGAGTTCTTTAATTTTTTTAAATGCCCAACCCGAACCCAACACATGTAGTTGGGTTTGGTTGGGTAGCCAGGCTTTACTCCAGACTGCATGTTTCCCATCTTGGAGTCCTGAATGTTCATTTGAAGATTACTTCCCGGAGCAAGGCAGCACTGTCCGCGTCCAGCCCGACCCGACCCAAGCCCGAATGCTGGACCCGGAAGAGAAACCTGACCCAAACCCAACACTTGTTGTTGGGTCTGGTCGGGTTTGGGTCAGGTAGCCACGCTTTATTTCAGATTTCTGTTCACAATCTGAACACTTATGCAAACCATTGTTTATGGAGGATCTGACAGAAAGCAAAATAGTGGTAACAATTCCAAAGAGATCTTATTGTTACAATACTAATTTGGTGCAAATGTATGCTGGTCCTGCTGTAAATTTCATACTAAATTACTGTTAATATATTTGGCAAAAAGTTTAACAATATCTTATCAGCAAACATAGGAAAAGGAACTATGGTTTCAAAAAGGGAAAATGTGTGCAGTTTGGAGGCAAAAGCTCAACAGTTTAAATGCAAATTTTTACTCTAGGTACTTCAAACTTATTCGTATATCACATGACACAAGGCAGATTTGATATGCCAGGTTAAAAGAAGGTGAAATTCTGGCATTGCAGCTAACTGAATGCAAATGCATGTTATGGGAATATCAAATGTTGAACCAACAGGAGTTATGCAAGATAATTGAATTTCGATTTGTGCTGAAATCCTTATTGTTTCTTTGAGAATATGGCCTGTTGATATTGGCTGATATAATGGAATAAAATGACAAGTTTTAATATTGACTAAATGATTATAATTTCAATTGTAGAAGATCCAGCATTGACCTACCACATAACAGCAGAGGAACGCTCTCTGAGACATGTCACAAATGAAAAACATTACAATGGAACATCAAGGTTGGTTAGGGATTGTAGGTGTGGGAAACCTTTAAAAGAGTCATCTTATTAGGAAAGAACAGGTCTAAAATATACACAAAATTGTACAGGTTATCATTGAAACATTGAACTCTTAAATGAAAAGGAAGAGGGAAATCGAAGTAGGGTACCGTGAGGTTAATACTGATTTTGAGGTTTTGTATAAAAGTGTTTAGGATTTTTGTGCTTGAAGAAGTAACATCAGAACCAATAGTATAAATCAAGACTGCTGGTTTGAAAATGCTTTAAGCATGAATTGGTCTTAATCACTACCTGCAATATAGTAGCATTATTATATTCTGATGTGAGTTATAATCTAGATTTTACAACAGTCTGTCAAATCATGTACTTGGCCTGGCCAAATTAAAAGCAGTTATTTTAACACGAGTATGGTGCATCCACCACAAGTATTATTTTCCACTATACATATGGACATGGCGACCTGAATGACCTTTTTCTGTGTTGTAACCATTCTATGATTCTATGATCTCCATATTGTAAATTCAGTGACCTGCAATCTCAGCAGGAAGCCACTGTTGAAGGGAGATAGAGACATATTACTGTAACGTTGACTCTCTGACCTAAACTCCCTTTAACTGTAACTCCCTGCTGACAATGTGGGCTTGCTTCAAAATGATTGACACCAGACTAGGAATGGGATCACTTTTAGGTGATTGGCGGGCGGGGGTGGGGAGGTGGTGGGGGGGGGGGGAGGGGGAGGGGTTCCTTTTCCTAATCCAGTCCTAATTGTTGCACCCCTGCTGCTGCTTCAGTTGAAATTAACTGATTTAAAACAAACCAAAGATTGACCCTAATAACATCCTGGTCTGTATGGATAAATTTCGGAGGTATTGGGGATCCTGTTATATAACACCGATAATTAGTGGAGGCCATCATTTTACAATGGGATGGGCAGTGTAACGTCTGCCCTCTAGAATTGATTCAGTTGATCAGTCCACTGAAATAAACTATTTACTGTGACTCAGTGGATAGCACTCTTACCTCTAAGTCAGAAGGGTGTAGGCTCAAATACCACTCATAACACCTAAATAAATAATCCAGGCCTCTGCTCAGTACTGTACTGAGGACAGTGCTGCACTGTTGGAGGTACTGTCTTTTCGATGAGACAGTAAACCGAGGTCCTGTCTGCCCCCTCACATACTGACAGCAACTTTTACATCCATTTACAAGCAGGCAGTGAGTGAAATTGCAAGTGTTCAGGCGAATCTGGATGGTGTTCATACTACTTCCCAAATCCCACAGTGGGTTAATGTCACAGCTGTGATGATTTCTGACAGCTCAGGACAGGATTCAAAGAAAAGCAAGGAGTTCTCCCCGGTGTCCTGGCCAATATTTCTTCCTCAACTAGAATCATTAAAACAGATTATCTGCTCATTATCTCATTTGTTGGACCTTGCTGTGCATAAATTGGCTGCTGTGTTTCTTATGTTACAACAAGGGCTAGACTTCAAAAAGTACTTCATTGGCTATAAAGCCAATTGGGATGTCCTGAGGTCATGAAAGGTACTGTATAAAAGCAAGTTCTTTCTTTACTGCCAAATTAAATCAACAACAGAATTTGAGAACCAGCATTAATACCATCCAGATTAGTTTTAATACTGTGATTTCATTCACTGCTTGCTTGTAAATGGATGTAAAAACTACTGACAGTTCAAACAGAGGCCTATTACATTTTTGTGCTTCAAATCTTATCCTTAATTATTTCAGCTTTTATGTCTCAGATTACTCTAATAGTGAGTCCCAACGTCAGAAACCTTTAGGAATGCCTATCCTTGCCATGAGATTTAGGTAAGCTTTTGGTAATGAACAACCAACACTGGTCGAAAAATTGGATTGTACAGTGTCTGTTTTATGATGAAAAATGAGCGCTGAAATATCAAATACAGCCTGCGGCATGTGTGCTTTCTTTCCATGCTGGGATTGCGCCACAGGCCATATTGGTTAAGGCATCCTGTAATTGTCCAGGGTGCCCACCTGAAACAGGCATTAGGCACATTGCATATGCAAATCGGGGTTCTATTGCCTCTATCAGGCCCTCTCCAAAATTGGTTCATGCCTTACCACAACAAATAATAAACAAGTGAAAAATCTAATAATAATATGATGGTTAGATAGTTACTGTAGAAATTCTTTTGTCTAATTCCTTGAGCAGATAAAGTAATAAATGACTGTGGGCACAAAATTCTGATTGTGTCCTAATCAGATCCAGGAAAGGGGCGACAGGAATCCTGCTCGGTACATCCTTATAAGGCCTCAACAGAACTCTCGCCAGCTGAGAGCTGGTGGGAATTCCATCAAGGCTCTTAGAAGGACCCCAGAAACCTTGCAGACACAGGTAATCAATCCTGGAGGGGCTCAATTACTTCTGTTATGCTGGCAAATGGCTCCCTCAGGAGCAGAAGATTTTTTTTAAACGTTCCTCCATCTTCAGCCCAAGAAGGGCCTTGGGGTTTATTTTAGTGAGCGGCCGCAGGCTACTTAAAGATACAACAAAAGTTCAGAGCCATAACTCTTCAACATGAGCTGGATCTTTCTTTTTTCAGCAGTAACTATTTCTGCAGTGCTGTGTTGTCTTGCAGCATAGTTACCCATTGGGTGTAGTAGGTTGACTAGATATTTTCTGTTGCCATGGTAGAGGCTAGAGGAGGCGGTGTGGTGCATCAGGTTTTAATGAGTCTCATGGCAGTGATTTTCATAATTGCAGTGTGGTGAAAAAATCATATCCAATGAGTGTTATACAGCTGGTAGAAAGATCAAAACTTCTGTATAAAAGAGAATACTACTTGCTTTTAATCTTTTAATGACTTCAAATAAGTCACATGGTTTTATCCAATATTGATACCAATTAACCATAAAATACAATCGATACATCTATTCTAAAAAAGAAATTGCGATCTTTCATCACAGTTCCTTTCACTGTGCATGTTATTTATAATATATTCAGTTGCCAAGTTAATTTTAGTTTATCTGTTATTTTTGCTATTCTGATTTTCATCTTCTTTGAGGTATCAGATCTCATTTACTCTTGGATAACTGATTTTCTTGGTATTGTTTTCTGTTCAGTAAATACAAAATAAATATTTCTTTTGCAGCTATGGCAATATTTGTGTTAATGTTATGTTGAAGAATATGCCCAGCAGGGCAGCTATGATATCAAGACCTTGTGGAGAATTATCTCGATTTTTGTTTATCTCGATTTTCATACCATTCTGGATTGTCAAGTGTTCTTATTTAAATAGCTGAGCTAAACATTAACAGGAAAGCAACAGCTATTGTAAATGTTCACTACTGTATCATCAATGGCCTTTAACCACATTTTAATCACTATTTTTATCAGGTTAAACCAGTTACTGAGATAACACCCTATTTAAAATTGAAGACAATGCATGCATGGCAGCACATTTATTTATGCTGTTTATATTGAAACAATAATATGTCACATCTGTCTGGTATTTTATGGTGAAAATGCATATGGCAAATATACAATCTATTAGATACTAAGAGAACTTCCACATCATTGTTCACGCCATATTGCAGGATATGCTGTTTTAGAACACTGCTGTAATCCAAGGAATGAAGGAGAAGTCCCGCCTCCGCATTGAGGATACCCACCATCATGTTGTGTGGCACTCCCACCGTGCTAAATGAGGTAGATTTCGAACAGATCTAGCAACTCAAAACTGGGCATCCATGAAGCGCTGTGGGCCATCAGCAGCAGCAGAATTGTATTTAATCACAATCTGTAACCTCATGGCCTGGCATATCCCGCACTCTACCATTACCATCAGCTGGGGGACCAACCCTAGTTCAATGAAGAGTGCAGGAAGGAATGCCAGGAGCGGCACCAGGCATACCTCAAAATAGGTGTCAACCTGGTGAAGCTACAACAGCTACTTGCATGCCAAACAGTGAAAGGAGCATGCAATAGACAGGGCAAAGCAATCCCACAATCAACAGATCAGATCTAAGCTCAGCAGTCCTGCCACATCCAGTAGTGAATGGTGGTGGACAATTAAACAACTGACAGGAGGAGGAGGCTCGACAAATATTCCCATCCTCAATGATGGGGGAGCCCAGCACATCAGTGCAAATGACAAGGCTGAAGCATTTGCATCCATCTTCAGCCAGAAGTTCTGAGTGGATGATCCATCCTGGCCTCATCCTGAGGTTCCCGGCATCACAGATGTCATTCTTCAGCCAATTCGATTCATTCCACGTGATATCAAGAAACGACTGAAGGCATTGGATACTGCAAAGGCTATGGGCCCTGACAGCATTCCGGTAATAGTACTGAAGACTTGTGCTCCAGAACCAGTCGCACCCCTAGCCAAGCTGTTCCAGTACAGCTACAACACTGGCATCTACCCGACAAGGTGGAAAATTGCCCAGGTATGTCCAGTGCACAAAAAGCAGGACAAATCAAAACCCAGCCAATTACCGCCCTATTAATCTATTCTCGATCATCAGCAAAGTGATGGAAGGTGTCACCAATAGTGCTATCAAGCGGCACTTGCTTAGTAATAATCTGCTCAGTGATGCTTAGTTTGGGTTTTGCCAGGGCCACTCAGCTCCTGACCTTATTACAGCCTTGGTCCAAACATGGACAAAAGAGCTGAACACCGGAGACGAAGTTAGAGTGACTACCCTTGACATCAAGGCAGCATTTGAACGAATATGGCATCAAGGAGCCCTAGCAAAACTGGAGTCAATGGGAATTGGGGAAAACACTCCGCTGGTTGGAGTCATACCTAACAAAAAGGAAGATGGTCGTGGTTGTTAAAGGTCAATCATCTCAGTCCCAGGACATCACTGCAGCAGTTCCTCAGGGTAGTGTCCTAGGCCCAACCATCTTCAGCTGCATCATCAATGACCTTCCCTCCATCATAAGGTCAGAAGTGAGGATGTTTACTGATCATTGCACAATGTTCAGCACCATTCACAACTCCTCAGATACTGAAGCAGCCCATGTCCATATGCAGCAAGACCTGGACAACATCCAGGCTTGGGCTGATAAGTGGTAAGTAACATTGGCGCCGCACAAGTGCCAGGCAATGACCATCTCAAACAAGAGAGAATCTAATCATCTCCCCTTGATGTTCAATGACATTACCAGTGCTGAATCCCCCACAATCAACATCCTGGGGTTACCATTGACCAGAAACTGAACTGGACCAGCCACATAAATGCTGGGGTTGCAAGAGCAGGTCCGAGGCTGGGAATTCTGCGGTGAGTAACTCACCTCCTATCTCCCCAATGCCTGTCCACCATCTACAAGGTATAAGTCATGAGTGTGTCTGAAAACTCTCCACTTGCCTGGATGGGTGCAGCTCCAACAACACTCAAGATACTTAACAACATCCAAGGCAAAGCAGCCCGCTTGATTGTCACCCCATTTACCACCCTCAACATTCATTCCCTCCACCACCAATGCACAGTGGCAGCAGTGTGTACCATCTACAAGATGCACTGAAGTAACTCACTGCTCTTCGATAGCACCTTCGAAACCCGCATCTCTACCACCTAGAAGGACAAGGGCAGCAGATGCATGGGAACACCACCACCTGCAAGTTCCCCTCCAAGCCACACACCATCCTGACTTGGAACTATATTGCTGTTCCTTCGCTGTTGCTGGGTCAAAATCCTGGAACTCCCTTCCTAACAGCACTGTGGGTGTACCTACACCCCAAAGACTGCAGCGGTTCATGAAAGCAGCTCACCACCACCTTCTCAAGGGCAATTAGGGATGGGAAATAAATGCTGGCCTAGCCAACGACCCCCACATCCCACGACTGAATAAAAAACTATATTTATTATGGAATAAAGCTGATCTGCTGTGGTGTTTTTCACAGCTAGACTGGAGCTTGTTGTTAGGTTCAGCTGCTCACCTTCCCAACCTCTTTAAGGCCAATGCTCATGTATTCCCCATGGAGAAATGTCTAAATAGATCCATTAGAGACTATTCATTGCTGCTGTTGTTGTAACTTTCTGTAGATTGTCGGTTGCTTGGTTCCTCCCCTTATTATCTTAACAATTTCCCCAGGTTATATCGAGTTCAGAAAAACAGCAGGAAAAATAACTTGCTTACGTTCTCTTTTTGTGTGCTTTTTTAAGGACTGTCCGGTTGTGATTTGTTATTTTTTCATGCAAAATGTGAGGCAGGAATTTTCTCTATTTAAGGCGGACTTGGTGGTTAACAGAATAACATGAGTTCTTGGCGGTTAGTGCCACAAATTTGCTGCAAAAAATCTGTATCTGAATTGCCCCACCCAAAAAAGACCCAATCCCCCTTAAGGCCCACCCAAGTCTTATCTGCTTCATATAAATGGGCATCCAGGAGGTGTGGCTAATCCCACTGACCCATTTACCCCAACTTTCAACCTAAACACAACCCAAATAATTGCCACCATTATGTAAACATTGGTGGGAGCTGCAGGAAGTTATCTTCTTCTTCTTTCTTCTTCTTCTCCTTCTTTGGCCTCCTTGTCTCAGGAGACGATGGGTAAGCGCCTGGAAGTAGTCAGTGGTTTGTGAAGTGGTGCCTGGAGTGGCTATAAAGGCCAATTCTAGAGTGACAGACTCTTCCACAGGCGCTGCAGATAAAATTGGTTGTCGGGGCTTTTACACAGTTGGCTCTCCCCTTGCGCTTTTGTCTTTTTTCCTGCCAACTGCTAAGTCTCTTCGACTCGCCACTCTTTAGCCCCGCCTTTATGGCTGTCTGCCATCTCTGGCGATCACTGGCAACTGACTCCCACGACTTGTGGTCAATGTCACAGGACTTCATGTCGCATTTGCAGACGTCTTTAAAGCGGAGACATGGACGGCCAATGGGTCTGATACCAGTGACGAGCTCACTGTACAATGTGTCCTTGGGGATCCTGACATCTTCCATGTGGCTCACATGGCCAAGTCATCTCAAGCGCCGCTGGCTCAGTAGAGTATATATGCTGGGGATGTTGGCCACCTCGAGGACTTCTGTGTTGGAGATACGGTCCTGCCACCTGATGCCAAGGATTCTCCGGAGGCAGCGAAGATGGAATGAATTGAGAAGTTGCTCTTGGCTAACGTACGTTGTCCAGGCCTCGCTACCATAGAGCAAGGTATAGATCATAAGATCATAAGAACTAGGAGCAGGAGTAGGCCGTCCGGCCCCTCGAACCTGCTCCGCCATTCAATAAGATCATGGCTGATCTTTTCGTGGACTCAGATCCACTTACCCGCGCTCTCACCATATCCCTTAATTCCTTTATTGTTCAAAAAGATATCTACCTTAGCTTTAAAAACGTTTACTGAAGAAGCGTCAACTACTTCACTGGGCAAGGAATTCCATAGATTAACAACCCTCTGGGTGAAGAAGTTCCTTCTTAATGCAGTCCTAAATCTGCTCCCTCTAATCTTGAGGCTATGCCCTCTTGTCCTAGCTTCACCTGCCAGTGGAAACATCCTCTCTACTTGTATCTTATCTATTCCCTTCATAATTTTATATGTTTCTATAAGATCCCCCCTCATTCTTCTGAATTCCAATGAATATAATCCCAATCTACTCAGTCTCTCCTCATAAGCCAACCCCCTCAACTCCGGAATCAACCTAGTGAACCTCCTCTGCACCCTCTCCAGTGCCAGTACATCCTTTCTCAAGTAAGGAGACCAAAACTGCACACAGTACTCCAGGTGCGGCCTCACCAGTACCTTATACAGCTGCAACATAACCTCTCTGCTTTTAAACTCAATCCCTTTAGCAATGAAGGACAAAATTCCATTTGCCTTCCTAATTACTTGCTGGACCTGCAGACCAACCTTCTGCGATTCATGCACAAGGACACCCAGGTCCTTCTGCATAGCAGCATGCTGCAACTTTTTACCATTCAAGTAATAATCCTTTTTACTGTTACTCCTACCGAAATGAATGACTTCACATTTATTAACATTGTATTCCATCTGCCAGACCTTTGCCCACTCACTCAATGTATCTATGTTCCTCTGCAAAGTTTCACAGTCATCTGCACACTTTGCTCTGCCACTCATCTTAGTGTCATCTGCAAACTTTGACACCCTACACGTGGTCCCCAACTCCAAATCATCTATATAAATTGTAAATAATTGCGGTCCCAACACCGATCCCTGAGGCACACCACTAGTGACTGATTGCCAACCAGAATAGCACTCATTTATCCCCACTCTCTGCTTCCTGTTAGTCAACCAATCCTCTATCCATGCTAATACTTTACCCCTAACGCCATGCATCCTTATCTTATGCAGCAGCCTCTTGTGCGGCACCTTGTCGAAGGCCTTTTGGAAATCTAGGTATACCACATCCACTGGGTCCCCATTGTCCACCTTGCTCGTAATATCATCATAGAATTCCAAAAGATTTGTCAAGCATGACCTGCCCTTCATGAACCCATGCTGCGTCTGCCCAACGGGACAATTTCTATCGAGATGCCCTGCTATTTCTTCCTTGATAATAGACTCAAGCATCTCCCCCACTACAGAGGTTAAGCTAACTGGTCTATAATTCCCCATCTTTTGCCTACCTCCCTTTTTAAACAGTGGCGTCACATCTGCTGTTTTCCAATCTGCTGGGACTACCCCAGAGTCCAGCGAATTTTGGAAAATTACCGCCAGTGCACCTGCTATTTCTCTCGCCATCTCTTTTAGTACCCTGGGATGCATTCCATCAGGGCCAGGAGACTTATCAATCCTTCACTCCATTAGCTTGCCCAACACTACCTCTTCCATAATAATGATTGTTTCCAGGTCCTCACCTACGTTCGTCTTTTTGTCAATTACTGGCATGTTATTAATGTCCTCCAGTGTGAAGACCGATACAAAATACCTGTTCAATGCCTCAGCCATTTCATCATATCCCATAACTAAATTCCCCTTCTCATCCTCTAAAGGACCAACGTTTACTTTAGCCACTCTTTTTTGTTTTATATATTTATAGAAACTTTTGCTATCTGTCTTTATATTCTGTGCTAGTTTTTTCTCATGTTCTATCTTACTTTTCTTTATAGCTCTTTTTGTGGCTTTCTGTTGACTTTTAAAGTTTTCCCAATCTTCTAGTTTCATGCTGTTTTTGGCCACTTTGTATGCCTTCTCTTTCAATTTGATAGCCTCCCTTATTTCCTTAGACACCCATGGCAGATTACCCCTTTTCTTCCAGTCCTTCCTTTTCACTGGAATATACTTTTGCTGAGCACTTTGAAAAATTGCTTTGTAAGTCCTCCACTGCTCGTCAACTGTCCCACCATAAAATCTTTGCTTCCAGTCTACTTTAGCCAAGTCCTCCCTCATTCTATTGTAGTCCCCTTGCTCAAGCGCAGGACCCTGGTATTGGATTTTATCTTCACACTCGCCATCTGTATTCTAAATTCAACCATACTGTGATCACTCCTTCCAAGAGGATCCCTAACTATGAGGTCATTAATTATTCCTGTCTCATTACACAGGACTAGATCTAGGATAGCTTGCTCCCTTGTCGGTTCCATTACATACTGTTCAAGAAAGCTATCACGGATACACTCAACGAACTCCTCCTCAAGGCTACCCTAACTGAGCTGGTTCGACCAATCTACATGTAAATTAAAATCCCCCATGGTAATTGCCGTACCATTTTTACAAGCATTAGTTATTTCTTTGTTTATTGCCCGCCCCAATGTGATGTTATTATTTGGTGGCCTATAGACTACGCCTATCAATGACTTTTTCTTCTTAGAGTTTCTAATTTCCACCCAAATGGATTCAACCTCATTCTCCATAGAACCTATATCATCTCTCAGCACCGCCCTGATGTCATCCTTGAATATCAGAGCTACACCACCTCCCTTACCTTCCTGTCTGTCCTTCCGAATAGTCTGGTACCCCTGGATATTTAACTCCCAGTCGTGACCAACCTGTAACCATGTCTCCGTAATGGCTACCGAATCATATTCATTCGCGATGATTTGTGCCGTTAACTCATCAACCTTGTTACGAATGCTACGAGCATTCAGGTAAAGTGCCTTTATGCTAGCTTTCTTACCCTCATGATTTCCAACATCTCTAATAATAACTCCTGAATTATCCTTCCTTTCTGCTTCTTTCATAGTCTGCCTTGAACTTAAACCCTCCTGCATACATGTTAACCTGCTGCTTACCTTTTTATTTACCATCATACTCCCTGTTGTTTTCCCTTTCCCTTCCCCCCGACTCACTAGTTTAAAGTCCTAGAGACCACCCTATTTATCCGTTTCGCTAGAACACTGGTTCCAGATCGGTTCAGGTGGAGACCGTCCCATCGGTACAGATCCCCCCCGGTTCCAAAACTGATGCCAATGCCCCATGAAATGGAACCCCTCTTTCCAACACCACTCCCTTAGCCACGTGTTTACTTCCCTAATATTCTTATCCCTAAGCCAATTTGCACGTGGCTCGGGCAGTAATCCAGAGACCCTTGAGGACCTGTTCCTTAATTTCGTTCCCAGTGCTTTATAATCCCTAAACAGGTCCTCCATCCTAGCCTTGCCTATGTTGTTAATCCCAACGTGGACCACAACAACTGGATCCTCCCCCTCCCGCTCCAATATCCTTTCAAGCCGGTCAGAGATGTCCTGCACCCTGGCACCAGGCAGGCAACACACCATGCGGACTCCCGATCCGGCTTGCAAAGGATACTATCTATCCCCCTAATTATAAAATCCCCTATAACTACCACTTGTCTTTTTGCTCCCCACTCTTGAATGGCCTTCTGCACCATGGTGCCATGGTCAGTTGGCTCATCCTCCCCGCAGCCCTTTTCCTCATCCACACAGGGAGCAAGTATCTCGCACCTGTTGGATAAGGTCAAAGGCTGAGGCTCCTCCACTCCTGAACTCAGGATCCCCCTACCTGCCTCACTTGCAATCACACCCTGTTGTCCCTGATCACTAACTGAATTTGAATTACTTAAACTACCAGGTGTGACTGCCTCCTGAAACAAAACGTCCAGGCTTGATACACTTGGACTTTTGTGTTCCGTGACAGTGCGCCATTTCCCCACACTCTCTTGGCCAGTCTGGACATAGCAGCGGACGCCTTTCCCATGCGCTTGTTGATTTCTGCATCGAGAGACAGGTTACTGGTGATAGTTGAGCCTCGGTAGGTGAACTCTTGAACCGCTTCCAGAGCGTGGTCGTCGATATTGATGGATAGAGCATTTCTGACGTCCTGTCCTATGATGTTCATTTTCTTGAGGCTGATGGTTAGGCCAAATTTGTGCAGGCAGACGCAATCCTGTCGATGAGACTCTGCAGACACTCTTCTGTGTGAGATGTTAATGCAGCATCGTCAGCAAAGAGGAGTTCCCTGATGAGGACCTTCCGTACTTTGGTCTTCGCTCTTAGACGGGCAAGGTTGAACAACCTGCCATCTGATCTTGTGTGGAGGAAAATTCCTTCTTCTGGAGACTTGAATGCATGTGAGAGCAGCAGGGAGAAGAAGATCCCAAACAGTGTAGGTGCGAGAACGTAGCCATGTTTCACGCCACTCAGGATAGGAAAGGGGTCTGATGAGGCAACGCTATGCTGAATTGTGCCGTTCATATTGTCATGGAATGAGGTGATGCTACTTAGTAGCTTTGGTTGACATCCGATCTTTGCTAGTAGTCTGAAATAGTCTGCAGGAGGGTATCACTGAGGCGAATACTCTATTGAGGCCATTTTGTATGTTGCTGCTGAAGGCTGATGTTACTTTGTCTGCAGATTGATCTGTTTAGCTGTTTTGAGCTTCATAGAATCACAGATCATTACAGCTCAGAAAAAACCATTTGTCCTACCATGTCTATGACAGCTATCTGCATGAGAAACTCAGCTAGGCCCACTCACCTGTTCTTTCCCCACAAATTCATTCTATTCAGATGCTTATTCAATTCCCTTTTGAAAACCATGATTGAGTCTTCCTCCACCACACTTTCAGGCAGTGCATTCCAGTTCAAAACCACTTGCTGCATAAAAAGGTTTTTCCTTTTGTCACTGTTGGTTCTTCTGCCAATCACCATAAAGCATTGTCTTCTGGTTCTCAACCCTTCTGCCATTGGGAACAGTTTCACTCTATCTACTCTGTCTAGATCCCTCATGATTTTGAACACCTTTATCTAATCTCCTATCAAACTTCTATTCTCTAAGGAGACCAACCCCAGTTTCTTGAATCTATCCATGTAACTGAAGTCCCTCATCACTGAAACCATTCTCATAAATCTTTTCTGCACCCTCTGTAAAGACTTCACATTCATCTTAAAGTGCAGTGTCCAGAATTGGACACGATACTCCAGTTGAGGCTGAACCATTGTTTTAGAAAGGTTCATCATTACTTCCTTGCTTTTGTACTCTATGCTTCTATTTATAAAGCCCAGGATCCTGTATGCTTTATTAACTGCTTTCTCAATCTGCCCTGCCACCTTCAATGATTTGTACCCATATAACCCCTCGATCTCTCTGTTCCTGCACCCGCTTTATAATTGTACCCTTTATTTTATATTCCCTCTCCTTATTCTTCCTACCAAAACGTATCACTTCACTGCATTAAAATTCATTTGTCATGTGTCTGCCCATTCCATCAGCCTGTCAATGTCCTCTTGAAGTTCATCACTATCCTCCTCACAGTTCGCTATACTTCGAAGTTTTGCGTCATCCACAAATTGTGAAATTGTGCCCTGCACACTCAAGTCTAGGTCTTTAATATATTTTAAGTAGTCGTCCTAGTACCAACCCCTGGGGAATCCCACTGTATACTTTCCTCCAGTCTGAAAAACAACCATTATCCACTACTCTGTTTCCTGTATTTCAACCATCTTGGTATCCATGCTGCCACTGTCCCTGTTATTCCATGAGCTTCAACTTTGCTGGCAAGCCTATTAAGTGGTACTTTATCAAACGCCTTTTGGAAATTCATGTAAATTACATCAACCATATTACCCTCATCAACCCTCTTTGTTACCTCATTAAAAAACTCAATCAAGTTAGTTAAACACAATTGGCTTTCCGTAATTAATCCCCACTTGTCCAAGTGACTGTTTGTTTATTTTGTCTAGTCAGAACCTTTACGACTAGTTTCATTCAGGGGTTCTCAAAGAATTGTATGCCATTATCAGCATGAATTTCCCAATGGAAATGCCTTTAATCTTATATCATGAAGAAGAGGATGATGAGGACTTGGAAGAGGCCAGACTGGAGGCTTGTAAAATCAGGCACCACAGCATGTAACTTTTCCCCATATACTAGTAACCACTCACCAGGGTCCAATGACCAAGAAGATCTCACTTCGATTTTCCTGACCATAGCTCTCTCACACTTCCCTGCAGTGGTTATTAGGGAAATAGGTCAATTGCTGGCAGAGAATCTGTAGCCCAGCTCCACCAACTGAGCAACATTGTCTGTATCAGTCAAGAACACTACTGCCTTGAATTTTGTTGCATCTGGATCCATCCAGGCAACAGCAGATGACTTTGCCATATTAGTCAGGCAGTTATCCTCTAACACCACATCAAGAAGGTCACTTTTACTCTATTCAGGATGGATGCATAGTTCCTATCCTTCGCAATAGATGCAGACAAACAAAAGAACAAGGTCCCTCCAGTTCTACAGATGGGCAGGATTCTCACAAGTTCAAGGAGCAATTGACTGAATGCACATGCCACTGAAATCCCCCATATGACACCCCCTCACTTTTATGAATAGGAAAATGTTTTCATTCTATTAATTCTCAGCTACAGTGAGATGCAAAAAACCTTAGCCCACACCTCAATACCACATATGTTTAAAGCTGCCATGATGCACGAGTACAAAAACAAAGCCGAAGACAATCATCTTCAGCCAGAAGTGCCAAGTGGACGATGCATCTCGGCCTCCTCCAGAGGTCCCCATCACCACACATGCCATTCAGCCAATTTGACTCACTCCACATGAAATGAAGAAATGGCTGAGCGCACTGGATAGATCAAAGGCTACAGTCCCAGTTGTAGTGATGAAGATCTGTGCTCCAGAACTAACCGTATCCCTAGCCAAGCTGTTTCAGTACAACTACAACACTGGCATCTACTGGACAATGTGGAAAATTGCCCAGGTATGTAATGTCCACAAAAATAGGGACAAATCAAACCCAGGCCATTATCACCTTATTAGCCTACTCTCAATTGATGGAGGGAGTCAACAGTGCTATCAAGTGGCACTAAGTCACCAAAAATTGGCTCACCAACATTTAGTTTGGATGCGGCCAGGACCATTTGGCTTCAGACTTCATTATAGCCTTGATCCAAAATGGACATGAGCTGAATTCCAGAGGTGAGGTGAGTGTAAGTGCCCTTGACATCAAGGCAGTATTTGACTGAACCCTAGTAAAACTGAACTCAGTGGGAATCGGGCAAATTTCTCCAGTGGCTGGAGTAATACATGCCACAAAGAAAGCTGGTTGTGGTTGTTGGAGGTCAATCATGTCATCCCCAAGGCATCTCTGCTGAAGTTCCTTAAGGCAGCATGCTAGGCCCAATTATCTTCAGCTGTTTCTTCAATGACGTTTCCTTAATCAGAAGATCAGAAGTGGGGTCGTTCACTGCTCATTGCACAGCATTCAGCCCAATTGCTCAGATAATGCCAAAAGCAAAATGCTGCTAAATGCTGGAAGTGCGCCCCTATTTCCTTTTCTTTGCTTTCAGACAGCAGCTATTCAGGATCCTATCATTCACACCTCCTCTAGGCACATCTTCTGTTTCTTTACTTGTTCCATTACCACTCCGTCTGGCCATGCTCCATGAAACCTTTTGCAATTTAATCTCTCCTGCCCTCCACCCCATCTCAGACCTTCCCTTCTCCCCCCCACACCCCACCCTCACCTCTTTCACTTGCTCAAAACCTATTACATTTCTAACTTTTTCCAGTTGTGATGAAAGGTCGCAGATCTGAAATGTTAACTCTGTTTCTAGCTCCACTGATTCTGTCAGACCTGCTGACTATTTCCAGCATTTCTGTCTTTGCTCAGATAATGAAGCAGTCCATGCTCGCATGCAGCAAGACCCGGACAACAAAATGCACTGCAGCAACTTGCCAAAGCTTCTTTGACAGCTGTGTCCAAATCCGTGACCTCCACCACCTAGAAGGACAAGGGCAGCAGATGCATGGGAACACCATCACCTCCAAGTTCCCCTCCAAGCCACACACAATTCTGCCTTGGAAATATATGTTTCTTCATCAACGCCGGGTCAAAATCTTAGAACTCCCTACCTAATAGCATTCTGGGAGTGCTTTCACCACAAGGGCTGCAGCGATTCAAGAAGGCAGCTCACCATCACCTTCTCAAGGGCAATTAGGGATGGGTAATAAATGCTGGGTTTTCCATATCCCATGAACAAATAGAAAGAAAAATGTGGTAGTGCATAAAAGACCATCAGCATGACTAGCAGCACCTGCGAAGATGCTACTTACCATATGCACAGACATGTTGCACTTACCTGGCAATGGCTATGGGTAAGTATTTTCACAGATTCCAGGGTCAACAGTGAGTCAGATGCAGAGTTGTGCCATCTGCTATATGGGCATCTGCTGTCATGTACCATAGGGCTGGCAAAGCAAGTGACAGAACCGGTCTGCTGGAGGCCCCAGGCTGCACAAAAGCATTCCTTCCCTTCATTTTTGTCCAGTACTTCTTAATCCCCTGTCCGAGAGTTTTGGCAAAGCTGCTAATGAGGAGATGCCTTTTTGAGCCTTTCTGAATTGTTGTCTTCCCATCATCACACTTTTCTTTGTCTCAATTGTTTTAAACTTCATGCATGCAAAATTTTACACTTCCATAATTGTGTGCTCCGTATAATTGCCTTGGCCTGCGCATAACTTTGTGAATAATAATGCAAATGAACTGACTCAGGAAATTTGATTGCTATTAGCAAATGACCATTCAGGCAGGATTAGCACAATTTCTTAACCTTTTAGGCATGATTTACACCAGAAGGCAAAATTGGCCCTGATGTGTTGCTATTTGGCATGCGATTTTGAAAGTTTACGGTGATATGTTGCATATTTACTGAAACGAACAACAAAGGTGTACAGAACAGCATAGGAAAATAGGACTGGAAAAGACCTCGGGCTGAAGTTTAAAAGCCCACTGCCGAAGTCGGCTGTAAGCTCAAAAAATGGCGGCCCACCCGCACAGGCTGCATGCCAAAGAGCCGCCATGACCTCCCACGTGACAGCTCATTTAAATAGCTGGGGTGGCCGGCCCACCCCCACCAAATCACGTGGAGGGGACGGGCTGTCCGTCTCCAGGCAGCTGACGCCACTTTTAAAGGGCAGCAAGCCCTGCCGGCACAATTACATTTTTAAAAGAAGTATGGCCCCAAAATTTATCCAATAAATTTTAAATGTCCCTGTCCCACCCCCAATAAAAATTACATTAATTATTTGCCCTTCCCCCCCACCCCAAAACACACTTACCTTTTAAATGTGACCTTCCCCCCAACAGACTGTGCAAAGGTTAGAGTATACCCCTTCCTACCATCCCCTACACCCATTATGTTTTTTTGACCCCGTTCCCCCCCCACCCACAGAAAGTATTAATTTCTCACCCCTCCCCACCAGTGTCACGCCGCCTTTCCCCAGATGGGGAATTGAAGGCGTGGGAGTGCCAGCCGCCGCGCCGAAGTTTGCAGTGGGCCCTCAAGATTGCAGGTAAGTCCATGTAAATGTATTCATTTTATTAAATATTTAAATTCAGGTCCCGTCACCCAGCAGCGGTGGGAAGACACCATGGAGCCTCTCCGCCACCAGGAGGATCAGGCCAGGCCCTCCTGGCATCGAGGTCCATGGCGGGCCTCTTCAGGATCCATCCTCAGGCCCCGCCCCCGCTACGGAGCCTGTCATCAAGGGCTTGGGAAAATCCAGCCCTACAGTCCAATTGGGCAATCGAAAAATCTAAGTCTTCTCAATTACCCATTCCTCAAAATCGAATTCTCCCTCAAACATTTCCATGCTACTTTGCTACACCACCTCCCCAGGTAGACTTTCACAAACTTAGCACATTTTGTCTAAAATAGTTAAATTTTAACTGTCTCTTTCCTGAACTCAAGCCCACATCAATCTTAAACATATTATTGTGTTTCAGTGTATATCTTCCCTTAAGATTCTTGAATGCTGGAATTATATCTCCCATGAGCCTTCTCTTCAGATAAATCGTAGACTCTTCAACCTCTATCTAGAAGAGTCTTTTCCAGACAGATGGAGCGTGGACTCTTAATAACAGAGGGAGAAATTAGAATATGAGGGTAAACTACAAGAAATATAAAAAAAGACAGTAAAAGCTTCTACAAATATTTAAAAAGGGAGAGAGTAGCTAAAGTAAGCATTGGTCCCTTAGAGGATGAGACTGGGGAATTAATAATGGGAAACAAAGAAACGGCAGACACTTTGAACAAGTATTTTGCATCTGTTGTCACAGTAGAAGACACAAAAAAATCCCAAGAATAGCAGAAAATCAAGGGGCAAAAGGGAGGGAGGAACTTAAAACAACGCTATCACTAGAGAAAAAGTACCAGGATAACTAATGGGACTAAAGGCTGACAAGTCCTCTGGACCTAAAATAAAAACAAGAAATGCTGGAAATACTCAGCTGGTCTGGCAGCATCTGTGGAAAGAGAAGCAGAGTTAACACTAAAATAAAAGCAAAATACTACGGATGCTGGAAATCTGAAATAAAAACAAGAAATGCTGGAACCACTCAGCAGGTCTGGCAGCATCTGTGGAAAGAGAAGCAGAGTTAACGTTTCGGGTCAGTGACCCTTCATCAGAACCGTCCTCTGGACCTGATGCCCCACATCCTAGGGTTTTTAAAGAAACGGCTGCAGATACTGTGGATGCATATCTTCCAAAATTCCCTAGCTTCTGGAAAGGTCCCAGTGGATTGGAAAATCTCCAACACCTCTATTCAAGAAAGGAGGGAGACAGAAAGCAGGAAATAAAGGCCTGTAGGCCTAACCTCTGTCATTGTGAAAATGCTAGAATCCATTATTAAGGGAGTAGTAGCAGGACATATAGAAAATCATAATGCAATCAGGCAGGGTCAATACGTTTTATGAAAGGGAAATCATGTTTGACAAATTTCTAAGAGTTCTTTGAGGATGTAACAAGCAGAGTGGATAAATTGGAACTAGTAGATGTAGAGTATTTGGATTTCCAAAAAGCATTCGATAAGGTGCCACTGAAGAGGTTACTGCACAAGATAAGAGCTCATGGTTTTGTGGATAATATATTAGCATGAATAGAGGATTGACTAACTAACAGGAAATAGAGAGTTGGGATAAATGGGACATTTTCAGGTTGGCAAACTGTAACTAGTGGAGCGCCATAGTGATCAATGCTGGGGCCTCCACTATTTATGATCTATATTAATGACTTCGATGAAGGGACCGAGTGTATTGTAGCCAAATTTGCGAACAAAATCACAGAATCCTTACAGTGCAGAAGAAGGCCATTCGGCCCATCGTGCCTGCACTGTCTCTCCGAAAGAGCAATTCACTCAGTTCCATTCCCCTGCCTTCTCCCCATAACCCTGCACATTCTTCTTTTTCATGTAACTGTCTAATTCCTTCTGAATGCTTCAATTGAACTTCCCTCCACCACGTTCTCAGGCAGCACATTCCAGCCCTTAACCACTCGCTGCGTGAAAAAGTTTTTCCTCATGTCACTTTTGCTTCTCTTACCAAATACGTTAAATCTGTGCCCACTCATTCTCGATCCCTTCATGAGTGGGAACAGTTTCTCTCCATCTACTCTGTCCAGTCTCTTCATGATTTTGAATACCTCTATTAAATCACCTCTCAGTCTTCTCTTTAAGGAAAACAGTCCTAACTTCTCCAATCTTTCTTCACAATTGAAATTCCTCATCCCTGGAACCATTCTCGTGAATCTTTTCTGTACTCTCTCCAATGCCCTCATGTCTTTCCTCAAGTGCGGCGCCCAGAACTGGACGCAATACCCCAGCTGAGGTCGAACTAGTATCTTATACAAGTTCAACATTACTTACTTGCTCTATGCCCCTATTAATAAAGCCTAGGACACTGGATGCTTTATTGACTGCTCTCTCAACCTGTCCTGCCACCTTCATGACTTATGCACATATACAGCCAGGTCCCTCTGCTCCTGCACCCACTTTAGAACTGTACCCTTTATTTTATATTGTCTCTCCATGTTCTTCCTACCAAAATGAATCATTTCACATTTCTCTGCATTGAACTTCATCTGCCACCTGTCTACCCATTCCACCAACTTGTCTATGTCCTTTTGAAGTTCTACAGTATCCTCCTCACAGTTCACAATGCTTCCAAGTTTCATATCATCTACAAACTTTGAAATTGTGCCCTGTACACCAAGGTCTAGGTCATTAATATATATCAGGAAAAGCAAGGATCCCAACACTGATCCCTGGGGAACTCCACTACAAACCTTCCTCCAGCCCAAAAAACACCCATTAATCACTACTCTTTGTTTCCTGTCACTCAGCCAATTTTATATCCATGTTGCTCTGATCCCTTTTATTCCATGCGCTACAAGCTTGTTCATAAGTCTGTTGTGTGGCACTATATCAAATGCCTTTTGAAAGTCCATGTACAACCAATCAACAGCATTGCCCTTATCAACCCTTTCTGTTATCTCATCAAAAAACTCCAGCAAGTTAGTTAAGCATGATTTTCCCTTAAGAAATCCATGCTGGCTTTCCTTAATCAAGTTGCATTTGTCCATGTGACTTGATTTTGTCCCAAATGATTTTTTTCTAGAAGTTTTCCCACCACCGAAGTAAACTGGCTGGCCTGTAATTGCTGGGCTTATCTTTATACCCTTTTTCGAACAAGGATGTAACATTTGCAATTCTCCAATCCTCTGGCAAAACCCCAGAGTCTAAGGAAGACTGAAAAATTATGGCCAGTGCCTCTGCAATTTCCACCCTCACTTCCCTCAGTATCCTTGAATGCATCTCATCTGGTCCTGGTGCTTTATCCACTTTAAGTACAGACAGCCTATCTAACACGTCCTTTTTATCAACTTCAGTGTCTGACTTATCTCTGCTTTCAACATTGTCTAGGTTGCATCTTCTTCCTTGGTAAAGACAGTTGCAAAGTATTCATTTAATACCTCAGCTATGCCTTCTGCTTCCATGTGTAAATCCCCTTTCTGGTCCATAATTGGCCCTACTCCTCCTTTTACCACACCTTTACTATTTATATGCCTATAGAAAACTTTGGGGTTTCCTTCAATGCTAGCTGCCAGTCTCTTTTCATGCTCTTTCTTTGCTTCTCTTATTTGCTTTTGCACTTCTGGACCTTCTATATTCAGCCTGGTTCTCGATAATATTTTCTACCTGGCATCTGTCATAAGCACACTTTTTCTTCTTTATCTTAATCTCTGCCTCTTTTGTCATCCAGGGAGCTCTGTACTTGTTTGCCCTACTTCTCCCCTTTGAGGGAACATACCTCAACTGTGCCTGAACTATCTCCTCTTTGAAGGTAGCCCACTGTTCATCTACCGGTTTTCCTGCCAGCTTTTGACACCAATGTATTCGCCCCAGCTCCATTCTTACCCCATTGAAGTTGGCCTTCCCCCAGTTAATTATTCTTACCCTGGATTGTTCTTTGTCCTTTTCCATAGTGTTCCTAAACTTTATGATACAATGATCACTATCCCCTAAATGCTCTCCTACTGACACTTGATCCACTTGGCCCACCTCATTTCCAAGAACCAGGTCTAGCAGAACCTCCTTTCTCATTGGACTAGCAACATATTGTTGTAGAAAATTTTCCCAAACACACTCTGGGAACTCTTGCCCCTCACTGCCCTTTACACTACTATTATCCCAGTCTATGTTTGCATAATTAAAGTCCCCCATTACAACTACCCTATAATTTTTGCACCTCTCTGCATTTTCCTTGCAAATTTGTTCCTCCACGTCCTTCCCACAAGCTGGTGGCCTATAGACAACACTGAGCAATGTAATTGCACCTTTTTTGTTCCTTAGCTCTAACCAAATTGGTTCTGTCCTCGACCCCTCTGGGATATCCTTTTTCTCCAGCTCTCCTTAATCAATACCGCCACCCCTCCCCCCTTTTTCCCTTTCCTATCTTTCCTGAACACCTTGTATCCAGGAATATTTAACACCCAGTCCTGCCCTTCTTTGAATAGCCACAACATCATATTTTCACATGGCAATCTGCACCTGTACCTCACCAGTCTTATTAACCACACTCTGTGCATTTACATACATGCACATTAACCCTGATTCAGACTTTATTACTTTCTCCCTTACTCTGACCCCACATAATAACTTACTATTCCCTACTCTCATGCTATCTATCGCTCCCAGTTTTCTGTGCACCTTGGTATTCCTCTCTTGATACTTGCTCCTCGTTCCCACACCCCTGACAATTTACCGGTTTTGCTTCTCTCCAATCTGAGCTTCCTCTCAGGTTCCCATCTTCCTGACAATTTAGTTTAAACCCTCCCCAACGACAGTAGCAAATCTCCCTGTGAGGATATTGGTTCCAGTCCTGCTAAGATACAAGCCGGCCATCTTGTACAGGTCCCACCTGCCCCAGAACCGGTCCCAATGCCTCAGAAATCTGATGCCCTCCCTGCTACACCAGTTCTCCAGCCATGTGTTCAGTCACTCATTTCTACTATTCCTTTGCTCACTTGCATGTGGGACTGGGAGTAATCCTGAGATTATTGCTTTTGAGGCCCTGCTTTTTAATCTCATTCCTAGCTCCCTAAAATCTGTTTTCAGGACCTCAACCCCCTTCTTACCTATGTCATTGGTACCAATGTGGACCATGACCTCTGGCTGTTCACCCT
Organism: Heterodontus francisci; assembly: GCF_036365525.1. Lineage (NCBI taxonomy): Eukaryota > Metazoa > Chordata > Chondrichthyes > Heterodontiformes > Heterodontidae > Heterodontus > Heterodontus francisci. The sequence continues at coordinate 48,077,035 of NC_090390.1, forward strand.
CCCCCAGAAGAATGTCCTGCAGCCACTGTGTGACACCAGGGAGGCAACTCACCATCCCGGAGTCACGTGTACTGCCACAGAAACACCTGTCTGTTCCTCTAATGAACGAATCCCCTATCACTACTGCTCTTCCACTCTTCTTCCTCCCTTTCTGTGCAGCTGAGCCAACTGTGGTGCCAGAAACTTGGATCTGACTGCACTCCTCTGAGGAACCATCACCCTCACCAATATCCAAAATGGAAAACCGATTAGCGAGTGAGATCATATCAGGGAACTCCTGCACCACCTGTCTGGTTGTCGTAGACTGCCTGGAGGTCACCCATTCCCTATCTGCCTGCATACTCCTAACCTATGGTGTGAACAAAACAGGTGCAATTACATTGCTTGGTGTTGTCTATAGGCCACCAGCTTGTGGGAAGGACGTGGAGGAACAAATTTGCAAGGAAAATGCAGAGAGGTGCAAAAATTATAGGGTAGTTGTAATGGGGGACTTTAATTATGCAAACATAGACTGGGATAATAGTAGTGTAAAGGGCAGTGAGGGGCAAGAGTTCCCAGAGTGTGTTTGGGAAAATTTTCTACAACAGTATGTTGCTAGTCCAACGAGAAAGGAGGCTTTGCTAGACCTGGTTCCTGGGAATGAGGTGGGCCAAGTGGGTAATGTGTCAGTAGGAGAGCATTTAGGGGATAGTGATCATTGTATCATAAAGTTTAGGCTGACTATGGAAAAGGACAAAGCACAATCCAGAGTAAGAATAATTAACTGGGGGAAGGCCAACTTCAATGGGGTAAGAATGGAGCTGGGGCAAATAAATTGGTGTCAAAAGCTGGCAGGAAAACCGGTAGATGAACAGTGGGCTACCTTCAAAGAGGAGATAGTTCAGGCACAGTCGAGGTATGTTCCCTCAAAGGGGAAAAGTAGGGCAAACAAATCCAGAGCTCCTTGGATGACAAAAGAGGCAGACATTAAGATAAAGAAGAAAAAGTGTGCTTATGATCATAACAAGAACCAATCGGACAGGTTTTCTTGAATTAACAAAGAAAGACATTAACTTTATTGTACCTAAACTGAACTACTGAAAATAATAAACAATACGCCAGCTTTCACTCACACACATAAATAGGTTACAGAGCGGGGAAAGGTACATTGGTTACAGAGTGGGGAAAGGTAGATTGGTTGAGTTAGAGTCCATAGAAAAAAAGGGGTATATAGTCTGTGGCATTTGCTGATTCGACTGGCTTTCAGCTGAATTCAGTGGACTTGAGGTTTTTATTTTGAAGAGGTAGATGACTGGTTCGGTGCGTCTCTTGGAGACAGCGATGTCAATGAGGTTCTGACTGTAGCCAGAGTATGCAAATGTGGTCAGTGACAAGCAGGATTTGAAAGCTTTCAAGCTGGAATGGCGAGAGAGAGACCCACTCAGGTCAGCACTTGTCAGAGTCCAGTTGCTTCTCTCTCTGCTGCAGAAAGACACAAGCTTAAAACCATAGATGGGGAGGGGCTTGTCACGTGACAGTCACTCAGTCATTCAAACATAGCAGTTAGCAGTATTTCTCTCTTACTAAAAGGAACGGGTAGTTCCTTTAAACTTCCTGGGTCTTGGTTCTTGCTAGAGCATGAGCAGACATTTGTCTCCCTCCTCACAGGCACTGCAATGTAGGATACAGTGTTGGAAATTAGGTAGCCATCTTAAGCTGTCAGCAAAGTCATCTTTTTAGCTTTTCTTTTTTAAATGTCTTTTTAAAGAGATATATATTCAGATCTCCAGTCAGTGGATTAAAGAAAATTATCAGAGTTGGACCAACAAGTCAAGGGAATCCTGGATGTCAAGGGATATAGAGGATTGGATAAGGAAAAAAAAGGAGGTGTATGGCAGATTCAGAGTGCTGAAAACAGTAGAGGCCCTAGAGGAGTATACAAAGTGTAGGGGAGTACTTAAAAAAGTAATTAGGAGAGCGAAAAAGGGGCATGAAAAATCACTGGCAGACAAGATAAAGGAAAATCCCAAGGCATTTTATAAGTATGTTAGGGGCAAGAGGATAACCAGGGAAAAAGTGGGGCCCATTAGGGATCAAAGAGGCAATCTGTGTGTGGAGCCGGAGGACATAGGTGAGAGTTTGAACGATTACTTTTCATCTGTGTTCACTATGGAGAGGGACAATGTAGGTGTAATAATCAGGGAAGGGGATTGGGATATACTTGATCAAATTAGCATTGAAAAGGAGGAAGTATTAGCTGTATTAGCGGGCTTAAAGGTGGATAAATCCCCAGGCCCAGATGAGATGTATCCCAGGCTGTTATGTGAGGCAAGGGAGGAGATAGCGGGGGCTCTGACACAAATTTTCAGATCCTCTCTGGCCACAGGAGAGGTACTGGAGGATTGGAGGACAGCGAATGTGGTACCATTATTCAAGAAGGGTAGTGGGGAAAAACCGGGTAATTACAGGCCGGTGAGTCTAACATCAGTGGTAGGGAAATTATTGGAAAAAATTCTGAGGGACAGGATTAATCTCCACTTGGAGAGGCAGGGATTAATCAGGGATAGCCAGCATGGCTTGATCAGGGGGAGATCATGTCTAACAAATTTGATTGAATTTTTCGAGGAGGTGACTAGAGGTGTAGATGAGGGTAAAGCAGTTGATGTAGTCGACATGGACTTCAGTAAGGATTTTGTGAAGGTCCCGCATGGGAGATTGGGTAATTTGGCAAATTGGATTCAAAATTGCTTAGTGGAATGAGGCAGAGGGTGATTGTAGAGGGTTTACTTTGCGAATGGAAGCCTGTGGCCAGTGGGGTACTGCAGGGATCGGTGCTGGGACCCTTCCTGTTTGTAGTATACATTAATGATTGAGATGTGAATATAGGAGGTATGATCAGTAGGTGCGCAGACGATACGAAAATTGGTGGTGTCGTAAAGAGTGAGGAGGAAAGCCTTAGACTACAGGATAATATAGATGGGCTGGTAAGATGGGCGGATCAGTGGCAAATGGAATTTAATCCTGAGAAGTTGAGGTGATGCACTTTGGGAGGTCTAACAAGGCAATGGAATATACAATGGATGGTAGGTCCCTAGGGAGTACAGAGGGTCAGAGGGACCTTGGGGTGCTTGTCCATAGATCACTGAAGGCAGCAGCATAGGTAGATAAGGTGGTTAGGAAGGCATACAGGATACTTGCCTTTATTAGCTGTGGCACAGAATATAAGAGCAGGAAGGTTATGGTGGAGCTGTATAAAACGCTAGTTAGGCCACAGCTGGAGTACTGTGTACAGTTCTGGTCACCACACTATAAGAGGGATGTGATTGCAATGGAGAGGGTGCAGAGGAGATTCACCAGGATGTTGCCTGGGCTGGAGCATTTCAGTTATGAAGAGAGACTGGATAGGCTGGGGTTGTTTTCCTTGCAGCGGAGAAGGCTGAGGGGGGACCCGATTGAAGTATACAAAATTATGAGGGGTATTGATAGGATAGATAGGATGGAATTTTTTCCCTTAGCAGAGAGGTCAATAACTAGGGGGCATAGATTTAAGGTAAGGTGCAGGAGGTTTAGAGGGGGGTTGAGGAAGAATTTTTTCACCCAGAGGGTGGTTGGAATCTGGAACACACTGCCTGAAGGGGTGGTACAGGCAGGAACCCTTCGACATTTAAGAAGTATTTAGATGAGCACTTGAAATGCCATAACATTCAAGGCTACAGGCCAAGTGCGGGGAAACGGGATTAGTTAGGACGGGTGCTTGATGGTCAGCGCAGGCATGTTGGGCCAAAGGGCCTGTTACTGTACTGTAAAACTCTATGACTCTACATTGACGTAACAATCTCCTTGTACATGAATCACAAAAAGTTAGCATGTAGGTACAGCAAGTAATTAGGAAGGAAAATGGAATGTTGGCTTTTATTGCAAGGGAGATGGAGTATAAAAGTAGGGAAATCTTGCTACAACTGTATAGGGCATTGGTGAGACTGCACCTAGAGTACTGCGTATAGTTTTGGTCTCCTTACTGAAGGAGGGTTATACTTATGTTGGAAGCAGTTCAGAGAAGGTTCACTAGGCAGCTTCCTGGGATGAAGGAGTTATCTTATGAGGAAAGATTGAGCAGGTTGGGCCTGTACTCACTGGAGTTTAGAAGAATGAGGGATGATCTTATTGACACATATAAGATTTTGAGGGGACTTGACAGGGTAGATGCTGAGAGGATGTTTCCCTTTGTGGGGCAATCTAGAACTAGGGGGCACAGTTTCAAAAGAAGATGTCTCCTATTTAAGGCAGAGATGATGAGGAATCTGTTCTCTTAGAGGGTTGTGAATCTTTGGAATTCTCTTCCCCAGAGAACAGTGGAGGCTGGGTCATTGAATATATTCAAGGCTGCGTTAGACAAATTTTTGATCTACAAGAAAGTCAAGGGTTTTGGGGGGCAGGCACGAAAGTGGAGTTCAGGCCACAATCAGATCTGCCATGATCTTATTGAATGATCTTGTTTGGTCCTGTACTTTCCCATGTTCTTATGTACAGCTAATATGTAACAGCTAGTATATTCAATAAAAACAAAACAGGGGTCATTTTAACTGAGTGATATTGTAAAATGAGCCATATAGAATACACCCTGCCTGAGTTTCTTTTCCATTGATGTCAATTGAAGGAAAAATCAAGTGTGGACACAAGCAGCAATGAATTCCATATCACTTAATTTACACAATCATATGGATATAAAATTACCCAAACTATGTCACCTTATACTTCTTATTGCTTAATACAAAAATAATACTACTAAGGAATTTTTATTACAAAAAATTCCAGTAAAACATAAAAGCAAGTCTTCTAGAACAAAAACCTAATCTAGGTATCAGTTTGATAGCCCTTTTCTGCACTGCCTCTAATGACTAGATATCCTTGTGGTAGACCAGAATTGTAAACATTATTCCAGGTGTAGCCATACCAATGCCTTGTACAACACCATTACCACATTCTGGGATTTGTGCTCTATGCCTCTGACTATGCAGTTCAAATCCAGTTAACTTTCCTTACGGCTGCCGCATATTGCACTGTTGATTTCAGTGAGCTATCTACAAATACGCTTACGTTCCTCTCCTGTGTTGTGTCCTTTAACCCTGATCCATTTAGTTTATATTACCACTTTTTTTCCCCTTCCCTAGTCTCATTAACTTACATTTGTTGAAATTAAATGCCATCTGCCACTCATCAGCCTACCTTCCCAATCTATGCAGATCCCCATGTATTTCATTTGCCAGTTTTGAGTTGTTTGAACTCTCCTCCCCAATCTGGCATCATTCAAAAACCTAAACAGCTTTATTTTTGCCCTCAGCTCAAAGCTGTAAACAGGACTGGGCCCAGCACTGATTGTCGTTGCACCTCCCCAGTGACCCCTTTCCATGTCAATGCTGGTCCATTTACAATCATTCTTTGCCATTTCCAGTTTAATCAATGTAGTGCCCACTTCAGAAACTTGCCTCTTATTCCTTTATGCCACCCGTTCTGCACCCATAAAATTGGCTTTACGTCTCCAAAATTTGCATCATGATCGGTCGCATCTGATCTGGTCTGAAAATATGGTGAACACCTTATCAGCTCAGGTGCTTTTAGTTGTCTAGGACAACTGCCTAAAGTAGGCATTACGCTCTTTAGATATGCAAATTGAGGTTATATGCGGGCTCCCCGTGAGAACTGGCCCATTCCCACACTCCTCAATTGGTGAGCTGCAGTGAGACATCTATTTGGAGCCTGCAGTTTACTTGTAGCCTTTAAATGAGGTACAAAGCCTCAAGTTGGCATGGACTGTGGCATGAGGAGCAGTTGTTTCACTGACTTTGTGCCTATTTTGGGCACAAGCTAAATTTCTCCCCTTTCATTTCAATAATGAACTCCAGTAAAAACAAAACCTCCCTCTCATTTTCCATTTTGACTCCCTCTTACTATACCTATTTAGATGGTTCATTATCCAGTTGCATCAAATCATCAGAGAACAGAAACAGGCTATTCGGCCCAACTGGTCTATGCCTGCATTTGTGCTCCACACAAGCCTCCTCCCGCCCACTTCATCTAACCTTATCAGCATGCCCTTCTATTATTTTCTCCGTCATCTGCTTGTCTAGCTTCCCCTTAAATGCTATTTGCCTCCACTACTCCCTGTGGTAGCGTGTTCTACATTCTTACCACTCTGGAAAAGTAAGTTTCTCCTAAATTCCCTACTGGATTTATTAGTGACTATCTTATAAATATGGCCCCTAGTTTATGATTCGCCTACAAGTGGAAAACAATTTCTCTATGTCAACTCTATCAAACCTTGTCATCCTTTCAAAGACATCTATCAGGTCACTTGTCAGCCTTCTCTTTTCTGGAGACCTGTTCAGTCTTTCCTGAGAGTTATAACCTCTCAGTTCTGGTATCATCCTTATAAGTCTTTTTTGTACTACTTAAATTCATTTATATATATCCATTTAACAATATGGAGACTAGAACTGTGCACAGTAGACCAAAACTGTGCACCTCTTTTGGGATATATTCTTCTGCATTACTTACAATAGAGGTTAGGCTCACTGGCTTGTAGTTCTTTGGGTCATCAGTGGAGAACACTTGTTTTCTTAGGTTTCTCCAGCCATTTGATGAAATATAGCTGCAGGTAAGTCGAACCATCTCCCCATCTCATTTAATGGCAGTAACATGATTGAATCCCCTGCTGTCAATTTCCTGGGGGTCTCCATTGACCAGAAACTTAACTGGAACAGCGACATAAATACTGTGGTTACAAGAGCAGATCAGAGGTTGAGGATTCCGTGGCGAGTCACTCACCTTCTGACTCCCCAAAGCCTTTCCACTACGTGCGAGGAACAATTCAGGAGTATGATGGAATTCTGTACACTTGCCAGGTTGAGTACAGCTCCAACAACACTCAAGAAGCTCGACACCATCCAGAACAAAGCAGTCCACTTGATTGGCACCTCAGACACCACTTCAAACATTCACTCCCTTCGCCACCAGTGCACATGGCTGGAGTTTTTAACTATCTACAAGGTGCAGTGCAGAAAATCGCCAAGTCTCCTTCTGCAGTAGCTTCCAAACCTGCGACTTCTTCTACCTAGAAAGACAAGGCAGTAGGCACATGGGAACACCATTCGCTCCAAGTTTCCCTCCAAGTCACACATCACCTGATCTGGAAATATATTGCTTTGGAAATATAAAGCGCAGAAGAGCAATAGTTATAGGGGACTCTATAGTCAGGGGCACAGATAGGTGCTTCTGTGGACGTGAAAGAGACGCCAAGATGGTATGTTGCGTCCCTGGTGCCAGGGTCAAGGATGTCTCTGAACGGACAGGGGGCATTCTGAAGGGGGAGGGTGAACAGCCAGAGGTTGTGGTACACATCGGTACTAATGACATAGGCAGGAAGAGTGACGAGGTTCTGCAGGGGGAGTTGAGGGAGTTAGGCAGAAAGTTAAAAGACAGGACCTCTAGGGTTGTAATCTCGGGATTACTCCCTGTGCCACGTGCCAGTGAGGCTAGAAATAGGAAGATAGTGCAGCTAAACACGTGGCTAGGAGGGAGAGTTTCAGATATCTGGATCATTGGGATCTCTTCCGGGACAGGTGGGACCTGTACAAGAAGGACAGGTTGCATGTAAACTGGAGGGGCACAAATATCCTGGCTGCGAAGTTTGCTAGTGTCACTCGGGAGGGTTTAAACTAGTGTGGCAGGGGGGTGGGAACCAGAGCAGTAGGACAGCAGGAGAAATAACTAAGGGGGAACTAATAAATAAGGCCAGTAAGACTAAGAGGAAGAGCAGGCAGGGAGATGTTGCTGAGCACAGTGGGACTGATGGTCTGAAGTGCATTTGTTTCAATGCGAGAAGTATAACAGGTAAGGCAGATGAACTTAGAGCTTGGATTAATACTTGGAAATATGATGTTGCTGCTATTACAGAGACTTGGTTGAGGGAAGGACAGGATTGGTAGCTAAATGTTCTGGGATTTAGAAGCTTCAGGCGGGATAGAGGGGGATGTAAAAGGGGTGGAGGAGTTGCATTACTGGTTAAGGAGAATATCACAGCTGTACTGCGGGACAACACCTCGGAGGGGTCATGCAGCGAGGCAATATGGGTGGAGCTCAGGAATAGGAAGGGTGCAGTCACGATGTTGGGGGTTTACTACAGGCCTCCTAACAGCCAGCGGGAGGTAGAGGAGCAGATATGTAGACAGATTTTGGAAAGATGTAAAAGCAACAGGGTTGCAGTGGTGGGTGATTTTAACTTCCCTTCTATTGATTGGGACTCACTTAGTGCCAGGGGCTTGGATGGGCTGAATTTGTAAGGAGCATCCAGGAATGCTTCTTGAAACAATATGTAGATAGTCCAACTAGGGAAGGGGCCGTACTGGACCTGGTATTGGGGAATGAGCCCGGCCAGGTGGTCGAAGTTTCAGTAGGGGAGCGTTTCGGGAACAATGACCATAATTCCATAAGTTTTAAGGTACTTGTGGATAAGGATAAGAGTAGTCCTCGGGTGAAGGTGCTAAATTGGGGGAAGGCTAATTATAACAATATTAGGCAGGAACTGAAGAATTTAGATTGGGGGCGGTTGCTTGAGGGTAAATCAACATCTGACATGTGGGAGTCTTTCAAATGTCAGTTAATTAGAATCCAGGACCAGCAAGTTCCTGTGAGGAAGAAGGATAAGTTTGGCAAGTTTCAGGAACCTTGGATAAGGAGGGATATTGTGAGCCTAGTCAAAAAGAAAAAGGAAGCATTCGTAAGGGCTAGAAGGCTGGGAATGGACGAAGCACTTGAGGAATATAAAGAAAGTAGGAAGGAACTTAAACAAGGAGTCAGGAGGGCAAAAAGGATTCATGGAACGTCATTGGCAAACAGGATTAAGGAGAATCCCAAGGCTTTTTATACGTATATAAAGAGCAAGAAGGTAACCAGGGAAAGGGTTGGCCCACTCAAGGACAGAGGAGGGAATCTATGTGTGGAGCCAGAGGAAATGGGCGAGGTACTAAATGAGTACTTTGCATCAGTATTCACCAAAGAGAAGGACTTGGTGGATGATAGTCTAGGGAAGGGAGTGTAGATAGTCTGGGTCATGTCGTTATCAAAAAGGAGGTGTTGGGCGTCTTGCAAAGCATTAAGTTAGATAAGTCCCCAGGGCCTGATGGGATCTACCCCAGAATACTGAGAGGCAAGGGAAGAAATTGCTGGGGCCTTGACAGAAATCTTTGCATCCTCATTCGCTACAGGTGAGGTCCCAGAGGACTGGAGAATAGCCAATGTTGTTCCTTTGTTTAAGAAGGGTAGCAAGGATAATCCAGGAAATTATAGGCCGGTGAGCCTTACGTCAGTGGTAGGGAAATTATTAGAGAGGATTCTTCGGGACAGGATTTACTCCCATTTGGAAACAAATGAACTTATTAGCGAGAGGCAGCATGGTTTTGTGAAGGGGGGGTCGTGTCTCACTAATTTGATTGAGTTTTTTGAGGAAGTGACAAAAATGATTGATGAAGGAAGGGCAGTGGATGTTGTCAGTAAAGCCTTTGACAAGGTCTCTCATGGCAGACTGGTGCAAAAGGTGAAGTCACATGGGATCAGAGGTGAGCTGGCAAGATGGATACAGAACTGGCTCGGTCATAGAAGACAGAGGGTAGCAGTGGAAGGGTGCTTTTCTGAATGGAGGGCTGTGACTAGTGATGTTCTGCAGGGATCAGTGCTGGGACCTTTGCTGTTTGTAGTATATATAAATGGTTTGGAGGAAAATGTAGCTGGTTTGCGGACAACACAAAGGTTGGTGGAGTTGCGGATAGTGATGAGGATTGTCAGAGGATACAGCAGGATATAGATCGTTTGGAGACTTGGGCAGAGAAATGGCAGATGGAGTTTAATCCGGACAAATGTGAGGTAATGCATTTTGGAAGATCTAATACAGGTGGGAAGTATACAATAAATGGCAGAACCCTTAGGAGTATTGACAGGCAGAGAGATCTGGGTGTACAGGTCCACAGGTCACTGGAAGTGGCAACACATGTGGATAAGGTAGTCAGGAAGGCATACGGCATGCTTGCCTTCATCGGTCGGGGCATAGAGTATAAAAATTGGCAAGTCATGCTGTACAGAAACTTAGTTAGGCCACACTTGGAATATTGCGTGCAATTCTGGTCGCCACACTACCAGAAGGACGTGGAGGCTTTGGAGAGGGTACAGAAGAGGTTTACCAGGATGTTGCGTGGTCTGGAGGGCATTAGCTATGAGGAGAGGCTGGATAAACTCAGATTGTTTTCACTGGAACGATGGAGGTGGAGGGGCGACATGATAGAGGTTTACAAAGTTATGAGTGGCATGGGCAAAGTGGATCGTCAGAAGCTTTTTCCCAGGGTGGAAGAGTCAGTTACTAGGGGACATAGGTTTAAGGTGCGAGGGGCAAACTTTAGAGGGGATGTGCGAGGCAAGTTCTTTACACAGAGGGTGGTGAGTGCCTGGAACCTGCTGCTGGGGAGGTGGTGGAAGCAGGTACGATAGCGACGTTTAAGAGGCATCTTGACAAATACATGAATAGGATGGAAATAGAGGGATATGGTCCCCGGAAGTGCAGAAGGTTTTAGTTTAGACAGGCATCAAGATTAGCGCAGGCTTGGAGGGCCGAATGGCCTGTTCCTGTGCTGTACTGTTCTTTGTTCTTCATTGTCACTGTGCCAAATTCCTGAAACTCCCTACTTAACAGCACTGTGGGAGTAGCTTCACCACACAGATTGCAGCTCACCACCAGCTCCATGAGGGCAATTAAGGGGGTGGGGGCTCCCCCTTGAAAAATCACTCTGAGTGACTGTTCCCACCCGCTGGGGGCGGGCCTGGCATCCAGAAACATTCCCGACCTCTATTTCCTGTCTCCATTCTTCCCCATATAAGTGTAATTTTTTATTATGTTGCATTTGCAGCAATTTATTCAATCCGTTTGGGTTAAATATACTGAAAATTAACCAAAGTTAACTGGCACCTGTAACTTTTTTCTATTGCTATCGATGACCCCATATATATGGTATCTGCCATATATTGTAGATTATGTTCATTCATGCTGAATCTCATTTTTCACCATAGCACATTTCTTTGAGCTCAACGCCTTCTTCCAGAGACTCCTAGTAATGGCCTCACATTGATTTTCTTTTGTGATGTCTTACAACATCTGTTTCACCCTTCTGAACATTGGTACCAGAGCAGGAAAGGAAGTTGGGGTCTGCTTGGATCAGTTACTATTGGTTTACAGTTAACGCAAGAGAGCTATAGAGAAAACAAACAGGGTTCTCCAAAGTAATAAAAACAGAAAATGTTGGAAACACTGAGCAGTTCAGGCAGCATCTATGAAAAGAGAAATAGAGTTAATAGTCTTACTGTTAACCCTCGGCCACAATGGGTGGCAGAAATTCAGTGGGAGGATTTAGAAAGTGAAATAAGTGCAACGCAGCCCTAACCTGACACACACACACACACACACCGCCACCCAGCCCCGATTGCCAGACTCAATCCCGATTACTGACCTTCCCCCAGCGTCACATGCTAATGTCCTCCCAGCCCCGATTGTTGACCTTGTGGGCCTCTCCTGATCACGAGCCTCTCTTCCCTCCTGATTGCCAGGTACCATCCCAATGGGTCTTGCCTGTGACTTCCTGCTGCTGGTGTACCTTCCCACCCACTGGCCAGCTGTCTGTCCAGTTGACTGGCAGGTGAGAGACAGACCTAAGAAGTGTTACTTGCCAGGTTTGTCTGCTTTTTGGGGCCTCACCCATGCTCTTCCTGTCTCCCCGTAAATATTGGGGTCAAATGTTTTGCATTGCTGACCTGAAACGTTAACTTGGTTTCTCTGTCCACAGATGCTGCCTGAACTGCTGAATGTTTACTGCATTTTCTGTTTTTATTTCAGATTCCTCAGTATTTTGCCTTTTTTTTAGGGTTTTCCAAAGCATTGGTAGAGATAATCAAGCACAAAACTTAGAGCTTATACTTTGGTTGTACAGCAATAGTATTATTCCACTTGAATTATGGTCTCCAGTTTTGATCACCACCTATGGCTGTGGATTTTGAAGTTTAGAAAAGGATATAGAAGATGACAGGAAGAATTTTTTCCAGCTTATTTCTCTTAGTTACAAAGCAGGTTATATCTCTGTTACAAAACTAGGGGCTTAAGCAGGTTATTTATCGAGGTTGTGTAGGTTAGATAAGTTCATCTGGTCATAGATCATTGGTAAACATGATCTCCTGGAGTTATCTTGATTGCCTCATGCAGTTATCTTGATTGCCTCACTACTAGCATGCGAAACAACAGAAGCAGCATGCTAAGAACAGAGCTAAGCGATCCCACAGCCAAAGGATCGGATCAAAGCTCTGCAGTCCTGCCACATACAGTTGTGAATGGTGGTAGACATTTTTTTTTTATTCGTTCATGGGATGAGTGCTGCTGGCAAGGTGAGCATCTATTGCCTATTGCTAATTGCTCTTGAAAATTTGCCCTTCTTGAACCACTGCAGTCCGTGGGTATAGGTACACCCACTGCTAGGAAGGGAGTTTCAGAATTTTGACCCAGTGACAGTGAAGAAATGGCAATATATTTCCAAATCAGGATGGTGTGTAACTTGGAGGGGAAATTGCAGGTGGTGGTGTTCCCTTGCATCTGCTGTCCTTGTCCTTCTAGGTGATAGAGGCTGTGTGTTTGCAAGTTGCTATCGCAGAAGCCTTGGTGAGTTGCTGCAATGCATCTTGTACATGGTACATACTGCTGCCACTGTGTGCCAATGGTGGAGGGTATAAATGTTGAAGGTCGTGGATTGGGTGCCAATCAATTGGACTGCTTTGTTTTGGATGGTGCTGAGCTTCTTTAGTGTTGTTACATGTGAACATACGTACATACGAACATACGAATTAGGAGCAGGAGTAGGCCACTTGGCCCTTCAAGCCTGCTCCACCATTCCATAAGTTCATAGCTGAACTGATTACTCCACATTTCCGCCCACCCCCAATAACCTTCCACCCCCTTGCTTATCAAGAATCTATTGACCTCTGCCTTAAAAATATTCAAAGACTCTGCTTCCACCGCCTTTTGAGAAAGAGAATTCCAAAGACTCAGGACCCTCTGAGAGAAAAAAGTTCTCCTCATCTCTGTCTTAAATGGGCAACCCCTTATTTTTAAACAGTGACCCCTAGTTCTAGATTCTCCCACAAGGGGAAACATCCTTTCCACATCCACCCTGTCAAGATCCATCAGGATCGTATATGTTTCAATCAAGTTGCCCCTTACTCTTCTAAATTCCAGTAAATACAAGCCTAGCCTGTCCAATCTTGCCTCATAAGACAGCCTGCCCATTCCAGGTATTAGTTTAGTAAACTTTCTCTGTACTGCCTCCAACACATTTACATCCTTCCTTAAATAAGGAGACCAGTACTGTACATAGTGCTCTCGTTGTGGTCTCACTGTATAGCTGAAGCATAACCTCCCTATTTTTGTATTCAATTCCCCTTGCAATAAACAATAACATTCTATTAGCTTTCCTAATTACGTGCCTAACCTGCATACTAACCTTTTGCGATTCATGCACTAGGACACCCAGATCCCTTTGCATCTCAGAGCTCTGCAATCTCTCACCATTTAGAGAATATGTTTCTTTTTTATTCTTCCTGCCAAAGTGGATAATTGTACACTTTCCCACATTATACTCCATTTGCCAGATCTTTGCCCACTCACTTAACCTATCTATATCCCTTTGTAGTCTCCCTATGTCCTCTTCATAAGTTACTTTCCTACCTGCCGTCAGAAAATTTAGCAACCATACCTTTGGTCCCTTCATCTAAGTCATTTATATAAATTGTAAAAAGTTAAGGCCCCAGCACAGATCCCTGTGGCACACCACTTGTTACATCTTGCCAACCAGAAAATGACCCATTTATGCCTACTCTCTGTTTCTTGTTAGCTAACCAATGCCAATATGTTACCCCCTACACCATGATATTTTATTTCTGCAATAACCTTTGATGTGGCACCTTATCAAATGCCTTCTGGAAATCTAAGTACAATACATCCACTTGTTCCCCTTTAGCCACAGCACATGTAACTCCCTCAAAGAACTCCAATAAATTGGTTAAACATGATTTCCCTTTCACAAAACCATGTTGTCTCTGCCTGATTACCTTGAATTTTTCTAAATGCCCTGCTATAACGTCTTTAATAATAGCTTCTAACATTTTCCTAAGCCAGATGTTAAGCTAACTGGCCTGTAGTTTCCTGCTTTCTGTCTCCCTCCCTTTTTGAATGATGGAGTTGCATTCATTAATTTCCAATCTAATGGAACCTTCCCCGAATCTAGGGAATTTTGGAAAATTAAAACTAACGCCTCAACTATCTCATTAGCTACTTCTTTAACACCCTAGGATGAAGTCCATCAGCACCCGGGGACTTGTCAGCCTGCACCTCCAACAATTTGTTCAGTACCACTTCCCTGGTGATTGTAATTTTCTTGAGTTCCTCCCTCCCTCCCATTTCCTGACTTACAGTTAATACTGGGATGTTACTTGTGTCCTCAATAGTGAAGACCGATGCAAAATATCTGTTCAATTCATCTGCCATCTCCTTATTATCCATTATTAATTCCCCAGACTCACTTCCTATAGGACCAACGCTCACTTTGTTAACTTTTCTTTTTAAAATATCTGGCCAGCTTTCTCTCGTACTCTAATTTTACCTTCCTTATCAGTCATTTAGTCATTCTTTGCTGTTTTTTATATTCTGGTGTTGGAGCTAAACTCCTCTAAGAAAGTGGAGAGTATTCTATCACACTCTTGACTTGTGCTTTGTAGATCATGGACAGGCTTTGGGGAGTCAGGAGATGAGTTGCTCGCTGCAGAATCTTAAGCCTCTGACCTGCTTTTGTAGCCAATGTATTTATATCGCTGGTCCAGTTAAGTTTCTGGTCAATGGTAACCCCCAGGATGTTGAATGCCGTTGAATGTTAAGGGGAGATGGTTGCCTGGCACTCCTGTGGCATGAATGTTACTTGCCACTTATCATATCAAGCCTGCATGTTGTCCAGGTCTTGCTGCATGTGGGCAGGGACTGAGGGGTTGCAAACAGTAATGAACACTGTGTGATCATCAGCAAACCTCCCCACATCTGATCTTATGATGTGGGGAAGGTTATTGATGAAGCAGCTGAAGATGGTTGAGCCTAGGACACTACCCTGAGGAACTCCTGCAGCGATGTCCTGGAGGAACTGATTGGCCTTCAACAACCACAACCATCTTTCTTTGTGCTAGGTATGACTTTAACCAGTGGAGAGCTTTCCCCTGATTGCCATTGACTTCAATTTTGCCTTGAGTGCAGCACCAACAACACTCAAGAAGCGCAACACCATCCAAGACAAAGCAGCCCACTTGGGTGGCACCCCATCCATCAAATTAAACATTCACTCCTTCCAAAACCAGTGCACAGTGGCTGCAGTGGTACCATCTAGAAGATGCACTGCAGCAACTCGCCAAGGCTTCTTCAACAGCACCTCCTAAATCTGTGATCTCTCTACCACTTAGAAGGACAAGGGCAGCAGACACATGGGAACATCACCAACTCCAAGTTCCCCACCAAGTGATACAGCATCCTGACTTGGAAATATATAGCCATTTCTTCATCATCACTGGCTCAAAATCCTGGATCTCCCTCCCTAACAGTACTGTGGGTGTACCTGCACCATATGGACTCCAGTGGTTCAAGAAGGTGGCTTACCACTTTCTCAAGGGAAATATGGGATGAGCATTAAAAGCTTGCCTTGCTCGCGACGCCAACATCCCATAAATAAATAAAAAATATTGTGGAGCAATTTCCCAGAGCTTTGCTGGAATTAGCCACAGATGTTTTCCTTTTTTTCAGGAGGTTGTATTAGTTGTGGGTGGGAAGGGTGGTGCTCAGGGATGCCCTAACTAAAAAATAAGATGGGTATTCATAAGTCTTATGTCCTTTTCTCATCTATGTCTTTGTATGTTTGTATTTGCGGATCTTGAATGATATGTTTTGTGCACTCCCTCCACTTTTAACAGTATTATGCATGCCACAGCTAGATTGTAAGCGATTATAACGCTGAAGTGGATTCTCATCTAATTAGATTGCACTCTTATAGGCTGGCCACTCAGCTGGGCTTGATTTCTATTTGAACGCCCTCCCCAAAGCTCCCAGCAATCACACAGATTAAAGCTTTGCATGCCTGTGAACGCATAAAAAGGAAAAAATAATAACTCCCATTCTGTGCACTGCCTGGCCACAAACAATAATTTTACCCTCTAGTTAATTTCAGGAGGAAAGAAAGGACATAAAGATATTGGATACACAGTAAAATCCTTGTATCACACTTCTGTAAAGGATCTGTCAAACAATCAATTGAAAGGTGACATTAAGTATCACAAGTGGAAGTTTGCTTAGCCAAACCCACTTAACTGCACAAAGAATGAATGACTTCAGTTTACTGCCTGCTGGGTACATTCGTTCTTCTTAATCTATGGTAGTGCCTACACTGATAGGCAATATAATTGGATAAACATCTAAGGATATATATATGCTATTCACAGACACCATTCGCATGTCATGCTAAACTGTGGTATTATGAGAACTGTAATTGAGTGACATTAGCTGCCTGTTCAGCTGTGCTAGAGCAAAAGCACTATTATGCAACTTTATTTTTGAAAGAAATTAATTCCATAGAAAAAAAATTAAATGATTCAAAGTACCTAATAAATTTCGTTTCATTCAATTATACTAACAAAAGCATTCTGTCATCTTATAGACTGTAACCCTGGGGTTATATTTCTGCATGTCAGCTCTTAGAGTTTTTCATGAAGGAATTATTCATGCAAGATGGAACAATGTATGAAAATCTGGACCTTGGGAAGCTTCAATTTCCTCTAAGCAGTGCTGTGATACCAATCGTAGCAAGCCAGTCATAATGCAGCCATGTTTATCAGTTCCAGTCTCTAACAAGCAGCAAATAAGCCTCTTTAGTTCTTACCAATTATCAGCCCACCCCTTTTGTTCCTGAGGGCATTGTGAGAAAAATTGGATAATGGCTGAAAACGGGCTCAGAGATTGCAATGCATAATTAACCCATGCCCATATGCTCCAATGCAGACAGCATGCAAACTTTGTGCTGTTTGCTCATTGACATGATTGCAGTGTTGAGCCAGCACTATGTGTGTATTTGAGTGGCTGCACGCATGAATTGGGGCGGAAAATATTGAGAGGCTTGTGTTACGACCAGGTGAGAAAGGTATCTAGGGGTCCATTTCAGCCTTCACTTGGTCTAACTGTAACAGGATTTAATTTTAAACACACCATGTTTTGAGCACCCCCTTGGTGAATCCTTGTTCACTGCTTTCCAATTATAAGGCAAGAAATGAGCACAAACAGGCTTTCTTAGGTTTAAAGAAGAAAAGTGAAATTTTATTAAACTTAAACTCTAATTCAGTTAACACCTACAGATACACGACGCGCCCACGCTAGCAAGCACATGTCATACACACATGCAAAGAGGAACAGAAAAGAGCAGAAGAAAAAGGGGGTTTGTTACTGTGCTTCGAGCTCACTGTAGAGTCCTTGTTTGTAGGTGGATCTTGCTTCTTGTTGGGGCCCAGTATTCTTCTTAAACCTTGTTCACTGTAGGAGACTTTTCTCTCTTGGGGTTCATGTGTCTTCAATGGGTCTTGAAGTTCCAAGAGATAGAAGCAGACAGGAGAGGCTGTGGCGAGGTCTTTTCAGTACAGGAGCAAACAGCTTTCAGCCATTTCAAAACTCTGTGGCAAGTTCAAGTTCAAAAAATTCAGGTGACCCAGCAGGTTAGTCATGTGATTAGCGGGTGTCACCACGTCCGTTTGTGTATTCGGCCATCTTAGCAGTCAGCCTGGAATGCTAGTTCCTCCACCTTCAACGTCTGGTAATCAAAAGTCCATTATGGATTGAATGTGTCATGGAATGGTCTTTTGTCCCTTTTAAGCACTGTCTGTAAATATGCAAATGTCTTTCCAGTCAAGGGTCTGTTGTTTTTTAAATAAGTTCTTTCTTTACTCCAGTAACAGTTTAAAATCAACGTTCATGTGGCAAAATTAATATGCCTCATTCTTGGCAGGTGGGGCCCTGCATGACACTTGCATGAGTTCAAGTTAGCCTGAGCTATTTAAAACAAGCTGGCACCTCTTAAAGGCGAAGTGCATTTTTGCTGCAGCAGGTGCTAGAATTCATTGCAGATGTGACTTTGACCTGGATTGGTACAATGTGATTTACTCTTAACTGCCCTCTGAAATGGCATAGCAAGCCATTCAGATATAAAAAACCGCTACACAAAAGTCGAAAAGGAATACAACCAGACGGAACACCCGACATCGACTTGGGCACCAGAAATGACAATGGCAAACCCAACACTGTCGACCCTGAAAAGTCCTCCTTTGTAACATCTGAGGGCTTGTGCCACAGATTAGTCAAGCAACAGGCTGACATAGTCATACGGAAACACCAGACACGACCATTCTTGGGTATGTCTTGTCCCACTGGCAGTACAGACTCACCAGAGTTGGCAGCACAGTGGTATACAGTTAGGAGGGAGTTGCCCTGGCAGTCCTCAACATTGACTGAGGACCTCATGAAGTCTCATGGCATCAGGTCAAACACGGGCAGTGAAATCTGCTGATTACCACCTACCAACCTTCCTCAGCTGAGGAAACAGTACTCCATGTTGAGCACCACTTGGAAGAAGTACTGAGGGTGGCAAGGGCACTGAATGTACTCTGGGTGGAAGACTTCAATGTCCATCACCAAGAGTGGCTTGGGTAGCACCACTAACGATCGAGCTGGCCAAGTCCTGAAGGACATATCTGCCAGAGTGGGTCTGCGGCAGGTGGTGAGGGAACCAACAAGAGAGAAAAAGTTACTAGACCTTGTCCTCACCAATCTACCTCGTCGCAGATGCATCTGTCCAATACATTATTGGTAGGAGTGACCATCGTACAGTCCTTCTGAAAACAAAGTCCCGTCATCATGCTGAGGATACCGTGAATCGTGTTGTGTGGCACTACTACCATGATTCAGAACAGATCTGGCAGCGCAAAACTGGGCATCCATGAGGCGCTGTGGACCATCAGCAGCAGCGGAATTGTACTCAACCACAATATGTAATCGTATGGCCCGGCATATTCCCCACTCTACCATTACCATCAAGCCAAGAGATCAACCCTGGTTCAATAAGGAGTGCAGGAGAGCATGCCAGGGGCAGCAGCAGGCATACCTAAAAATGAGGTATCAACCTGGCGAAGCTGCAACACAGGAGTATTTGTTTGCTAAACAGCAGAAACGGCAGGTAATAGACAGAGCTAAGAGATCCCACAACCAATGGACCAGATCAAAACTCTTCAATCCTGCCATATCCAGTCATGAATGGTGGTGGACAATGAAACAACTAACCAGAGGACGAGGCTCGACAAATATCCACATCCTCAATAATGGAGGAGACCAGCACATCAGTGCAAAAGAAAATGCGGAAGTATTTGTGACCATCTTCAGCCAGAAGTGCCAACTGGATGATCCCTCTTGGCCTTTTCCTGAGGTCCCCAAGATCATAGATGCCTCTCTTCAGCCAATCGGATTCACTCCATGGAATATCAAGAAATGGTTGAAGGCACTGGATACAGCAAAGGCTATGGGCCCTGACAACATCCCAACTGTAGTAGTGAAGACACGTGCTACAGAACTAGCTGTGCCCCTAGCCAAGCTGTTCCAGTACAGCTACAACACTGGCATCTACCCGGCCATGTGGAAAACTGCCCAGGTATGTCCTGTACACAAAAAGCAGGACAAATCCAATTCGGCAAATTACCACCCCATTAGTCTACTTTCAATCATCAACAAAGTGATGGACAGTGTCGTCGACAGTGTCATAAAGAGCCACTTAAACAGCAACAACTGACTTACTGATGCTCAGTTTAGATTCCGCCAGGGCCACTCAGCTCCTGAACTCATTACAGCCTTAGTCCAAACATGGACAAAAGAGCTGAACTCTAGATGTGAGGTAAAATTGATTGCCCTTGACATCAAGGCAGCGTATTACTGACTGTGGCATCAAGGAGCCCAGCAAAATTGATGTCGGTGAGAATCAAGGGGAAAACTCTCCAATTTGTTGGAGGCATGGCTAGCACAAAGAGAGATGGTTGTGGTTGTTGGAGGCCAATCGTCTCAGCCCTAGGACATTGCTGCAGGAGTTCCTCAGGGTAGTGTCCTACACCCAACCATCTTCAGCTGCTTCATCAATGACTCTCCCTCCATCATAAGGCCAGAAGTGGGGATGCTCGCTGATGATTGTATGATGTTCAGTACAATTCACAACTCCTCAGATACTGAAACAGTCCATGTCCATATGCAGCAAGACCTAGGTTGATAAGTGGTAAGTTACATTTGCGCCACACAAGTGCCAGGCAATGACCATCTCCAATAAGAGAGAATCTAACCCGCTCCTCCTGACATTACCATGACTGCATCCCCCACTAGCAACATCTTGTGGATTACCATTGACCAGAAACTGAACTGGAGCAGCCACCTACATACTGTGGCTACAAGAGCAGAGCAGAGGCTGCGAACTCACTGGCAAGTAACTCACCTCCTGACTCCCCAAAGTCTGTCCACCACATACAAGGCACAAATCAGGAGTGTGATGGAATACTCTCCACTTGCCTGGATGAGTGCGGCTCCAACAAATCTCAACACTATCCAGGACAATGCTACCCACTTAATTGGCACCCCATCCACCACCTCAAACATTCATTCCCTCCACCACTGATGTACAGTGGCAGCAGTGTGTACCATGTACAAGATGCACTGCAGCAACTCACCACACCTCCTTCGACAGCACATTCTAAATCCGTGACCTCTTCTACCTAAAAAGACAAGGCAGCAGACACGTGGGAACACCACCACCTGCAAGTTCCCCTCCAAAACATACACCATCCTAATTTGGAAATATATCGCTGTTCCTTCACTGTCACTAGTTCAAAATCCTGGAACTCCCTCCCTGACAGCACCGTGGGTGAACCTGCACCAGATGGATTGCAGAGGTTCAAGAAGGCAGCTCACCACCACCTTCTCAAGGGCAATTAGGAATGGGCAACAAATGCTGGCCAGCGATGCCCACATCCCATGAACAAATAAAAAAAAACATGACAGAGAGCAGGTTCCAAAATTCTCCAACGCAGTAGTGGAGGCCTTGATACAGGAGGTGGACAGGAGGAGAGAGGTCCTCTATCCACAGGGGACCAGGAGGCCCTCCGGATAAATGCTGCAAAGGCAGTGAGAGATGATAGCCATTGCGATCAATGTTGGAGTGTAGCCTCGAGGACCTGTAAGCAGTGCCGCAAGAAGTTCAATGGTCAAGGTGAGAGAATGTATCTTCAAATGCCACATTCCACCAACTGCAACAGTACACACTTCTCAATGTACCACACCCAATTACTCACCTACCAACACTCTCCATCAATCACAACTCTTCCCTCACGTTCATAGCTTCACCTCACCCTCACACATTTGGCACTGCTGCAAGCCTCACACTCACATCATACAGCTTGCATATATTGCCAGCTATTCAACCACGACAGCCACATCATCCCAACACATTGCACCACACTCACTGACACACCTTCCTCTCTCTTGCAGGACAAGGTGGTGCATAAACGAAGACAGCAGCATCTAAACAGCAAGGCATATGTATTGCTGCATGTCTTCACCCCAGTGGAGGAGACAGTGTTCACCATCATTGAAGTGGTCATGACTGAGACAGTGGGTAGCAGTCAGGCTAAAAGGCTCGAAGATGATGGTATGTGCCTGCCAAATCCTCTTTGTCACATCCCCCTTATCCTGTAATCCCTTCTGTTTCCAAGTTGCAGATGGTTTAAGCATGTACCTCCCAACCTCCCTCACTGCAACCCTACCCTTGTGCCTTTCTCCTTTCAGATACCCAAGAACTTCGACCTGGCTAGGCAGTGGTGCAGGAGCGTGATGTGCAAAAGGAAGACGATACTGGTGATGATGAAACACTGCCACTCAATCTCACACTCACAGCTACCAGCTCAGACATTGACACGGCAGGCAATTTCTCCGGTAGCATCGAGGCAGAATCTGCACTTGGTAAGTCACTGGGCATGAATGGCCTGCAACTAGGACAGGGGGAAAGGCTCTCAAAGGTGCCAGCTTCCCAGAGGGCGAGTCATACATGAGCTCTACTGCAAAGGACTTTGATGAGGAATTTGCTGGGGCGGTGTACTAAAAAAGGCTGATGGGTATGCAAAATGAAATGCTATGTGCATTGTAGGCCTGCCAGAAAGCTTGTTGTCACTGCCAAGGAGCATGGAGGAGTCTGGCTCCTATTTGGTATAGGGCTTTGCGCAGAGCTTGAAACCCATATTTTCCAGAATGGGAGCGTTGGCCAACACCATGAAAACACTTGCAGACCCAGTCATGATGCAGTGTCTGATTCCAATGTCTCAGCTTCCATTGCAGCACAAGCAAAAGCCATCCAAAGTCTGAGTTCTGCAGTGGAAGCTCAGACTGAGGTTAGGTAATCACAGCTTGTTGCCATGCAAGAACATCTTGCTGCCATACAGGCTCAGACTGAAGTCATGATGGCTGTGGATACCAGTGCTCAAAGGAGTTGCAGGGACTTAGAGCAGTCCAGAAATACGTCCTCCAACAGATTAATAGGATTGCTGAGACGCTGTCCTGGGAGGGTTTGGCAGTGGCTCCATGAAGAGCCACTGGTTTGACGAGGTGACTCAAAAACTGATGGTACAGCAGACTGGTGCATAATAAAGGCATCATGACTGTTGCCAGGATACTGGGTATTTAACTTCATGATGCGCTGAGCATGGTTGCACACCACGTGCACATTCAGGGAGTGGAACTCTTTGCGACTGTGATACATTTCTGCATTAAGATGCAGAGCAACATGTACTCAATGACACCCTGCACCATGGGGAAACCCACTCTCCTGGCAAAGCTATGTGCACACACCACCTGCTTCTCTTCACTCAGAGAGAATGCAGTGTACTCCCCTCTCCTGGCCTAAAGACCATCAGTCACCTGGAAGGATCTGAATGCGAAGAATTCCATGGCTATGGTTACCTTCGCAGTCAGTGGCAGTGCCATCCTCACCCTGCTCTGAGTTTGCAGGTCTGCCTGAATCAAGTGCCATATTTCAGTTATAGAAACATAGAAACATAGAAAATAGGAGCAGGAGTAGGCTATTCAGCCCTTCGAGCCTGCTCCGCCATACATTATGATCATGGCTGATCATCCAATTCAGTAACCTGTTCCCGCTTTCACCCCATACCCTTTGATCCCTTTAGACCCAAGAGCTACATCTAACTCCTTCTTGAAAACATACAATGTTTTGGCCTCAACTGCTTTCTGTGGTAGTGAATTCCACAGGCTCACCACTCTCTGGGTGAAGAAATTTTCCCTCATCTCAGTCCTGAAAGGTTTACCCTGTATCCTTAGACTATGACCTCTGGTTCTGGACTCCCCCACCATCGGGAACATCCTTCCTGCATCTACCCTGTCAAGTCCTGCTAGAATTTTATAGGTTTCTATGAGATCCTCCCTCACTCTTCTGAACTCCAGCGAATATAATCCTAAACGACTCAATCTCTCCTCATATGTCAGTCCTGCCCTCCCAGGAATCAGTCTGGTAAACCTTCGCTGCACTCCCTCTATAGCAAGAACATCCTTCCTCAGATAAGGAGACCAAAACTGCACACAATGTTCCAGGTGTGGCCTCACCAAAGCCCTGTATAATTGCAGCAAAACATCCCTGCTTCTGTACTCGAATCCTCACTCTATGAAGGCCAACATACCATTTGCCTTTTTTACCACCTGTTGCACCTGCATGCTTACCTTCAGCGACTGGTGTACGAGAACACCCAGGTCACGCTGCATATTCCCCTCTCTTAGTTTATAGCTGTTCAGATAATAATCTGCCTTCCTGTTTTTGCTACCAAAGTGGATAACCTTACATTTATCCACAAAATACTGCATCTGCCATACATTAGCCCACTCACTCAACTTGTCCAAATCACCCTGAAGCCTCTCTACATCCTCCTCACAATGCACCCAGTTTTGTGTCATCTGCAAATTTGGAGATATTACATTTAGTTCCTTCATCTAAATCATTAATGTATATTGTGAATAGCTGGGGTCCTAACACTGATCCCTGAGGTGCCCCACTAGTCACTGCCTGCCAGTCGGATAAAGACCCATTTATCCCTACTCTTTGTTTCCTGTCTGCCAACCAATTTTCTATCCATCGCAATACACTACCCCAATCCCATGCGCTTTAATTTTACATGCTAATCTCTTATGTGGGACTTTGTCAAAAGCCTTCTGAAAGTCCAAATAAACCACATCCACTGGCTCCCCCTCATCAACTCTACGAGTTACATCCTCGAAGAATTCTAGTAGATTTGTCAAGCATGATTTCCCTTTCGTAAATCCATGCTGACACTGCCCGATTCTACCACTGTTCTCTAAGTGCTCTGCTATAAAATCTTTGATAATGTACTCTAGAATTTTCCCCACTACCGACGTCAGGCTGACTGGTCTATAATTCCCTGCTTTCTCTCTACCTCCCTTTTTAAGTAGTGGGGTTACATTAGCTACCCTCCAATCTGTAGGAACTGTTCCAGAGTCTATAGAATCTTGGAAGATGACCACCAATGCATCCACTATTTCTAGGGCCACTTCCTTAAGTACTCTGGGATGCATACCATCAGGCCCTGGGGATTTATCGGCCTTCAATCCCATCAATTTCCCCAACACCATTTCTCTACTAATACTGATTTCCTTCAGTTCCTCTCTCTCACTAAGCCCTGTGTTCCCCAACATTTCTGGTACCTCCTTCATAAAACAAAGACATTGAACACTCTGTTGCTCACTGAGGTAGCGGTAAGAGAATTGCTCCCTGAAGACCCGAGGTGGATATGGCATCCTGCTATGTGCTCTTCTTCCCTTCCTCATCCTTCCTTTTCAAACAGTTTCTCCTCCTCTATGTTGTCTCTGCTCAGTCTCCCTGTCATGCTAGAGGCCAAGGATGATGGAAACTACAACACCTTTAACTCGGAGAAAGTGGGCTGAACAGAACCCTTGAAGTGAGAAGCGAGGCCTTCACCGTGTGTGCCACATCACTCCGTGTCGATTTCATCAACTTCAAATAGCAGCAGAAAACTCCAAGCACTTCTACAAACTCAGACAAAGCCAGGAGAAATCAATCAGCAAACTAACCTGAAAGTAGTTGATGATCCCTTTAAGTAGTGTTGATGGAGGGTCCTTCCTACTATAGAACACATGTTCCACTGTACAAGGTTAAAATGGAGTGTTAGCCTGAGTGGCAAGGTTGAAAATAGCAGCACTAGCTTCAAATAGCGTTACGTTCTGATTGATGGCACAATCTGCCTACTCTGCATACTTCCGGTGCACGATCCTAACAGCTGTGCTAATGCTCTCAACAAATTGTCGTCTGGAACAGACTGCATCAGAAGTCTACATGCATATCATCGACGTCATTTGGCACACAAAATGTTACATGTAGTGCTGAAAATAAGGATGTATGGAGCCAAATCTTGCAGCCAATGGCTCTTTGCTAGGATACAATGCCATTGGCAACAGATGCTCTCCAGTACCCTGCTTATAGGTGGTCATTATTTATGTGTGACTCTTGAAAATGAGTGTTGGCAAACAGTCAACAGTGGAGCCTGATCCTAGTGGTGGGCAGCAAGGACTTACAGTGTTCATATCAGTGGAGGAAACTACATTCAGAGTGGCCTGTAGATTCTGGAATGATGCCTAAAGCTAAAATGGGATTATCCATCAATGTACCGAGTACATGAATTCCTGTTTGTGTCATATCGTCTACTGCGCCTTAACTGATCGGAAGTGTGGTCTACAATAAGATTCTGGAGATATGCTGTTATATAAGACAGCTTATCACATGGGCAGCATTATCTGTCTTACAGTACCAATGCCTGAGCAATAAATATTATTGTACTATGTCATCTCTACCATTTTTAACTCCACAGGACAACCAAAGTCACTCATATAACCACATCACTACAGGAGAGTTCACTGAACCTGAAGTTGCAGGACCTACTTGTTACAAGGTGGTTTTGAGAAGCCAAAACATGAGATCCAAACAGAGAAAGCATTGGCCATCTAACTTCCCTTCCTGGCCCCCATGCTAGTTGACAATGTGAATGGTTCCTTCTCCTCAGCTACTGTTCCCCTTCCTTTCAAAATCTCCAAGTCCCTCTTCAGAAAATCCTCCCTTAACACCCCTGTCCTTGCAAACTTCACACCGCTTTGATCTCTGTTTCCTCTTCAACGTGCTTGAATATGTTGGCACCTCTGAAATCTGTGCCTATATCTGGTGTTACTACGCTTGGACCACCCCAATCAGTTTCCATCCCTGACACGGACCAAATTGGGCCCAACTAAAGTCACAGTTGACAATCTCCGTGACTGTGACCATAATGTATTACCCTTTCTTGACCTACAGCCTTTGACATGGTTGACAAATTCATTCTTCTCCAATACCTCATCTCCATTGTCCAGTTCAATGGGACCATAGTCACTCTTACCTATCTGACCATATCTAGAGCATCTCCGGCAATGACATCTCTTGCTGCTCCCACACTATGATACCCAAAATCCCTCAAGAATCTATCCTGGACCTCCTCCTCCTCCTCATCTACATGCTGCTCATTAATTATATCATCCAGAGGCATGGGGTCAGATACTACATATATGCAGCCTTACCTCTGCATCACTTCCCTCAATGCCGCTACTGCTGCTGTGTTATTGTGCTGCTTGGATAAGCGACAAGTTCCTCTAGCTAAACATTGGTAAGACCAAAGCCACATCCCCTTGAATTGAACATATTTTCCATTTCCCCCATTAAGCTAGCTCCCTGCAACAGGACTGAACTACACTTGGAGATCTGAATAATTATGCAAATAAGCTAACCTGCAGTAATTGTTTGCTGTGAGCACGTTACACGTCTGGGTAACTCTGAACCAGTCATTTCTGTGGGCTGATTGATGCAAGTAGCTACCCCTTTGGTCTGTGGGGGACGTCTCTGGGAATGAAGCTATATTTGGCTGATCTGCAGCTAGGCACAGGGGCCTGCACAGCCTGCCCTTTGCAGTTAAGGTCACTGGAACCCTGAGCCTTTCTTGCATCTGGCTACCAGTAATACCAGCCAATCTGTGGTCCATGCTAGTATCCAGCAGGTGACTGATATTAAAGCAAACTCCTTTATCCCCTTCTCCATGGACATCTGTAAGCAGCAGAGCAGGATTCTAGAATTTGCAGAGATTGTAAGAATTCACAAACATCATAGATTGTATGCTCTGCTTACAATACTGTAGCCTTCATGAACCACAAGATTTTCCATACCATCAGTGTGCAGCTACTCCTATTTTGATCTATTAAAACAACTCAACCTTTCCTAAACCTTCCAACTTTACATTTATAAATATTTCTCAACTTTTGTAGACTTTCTTGAGCTGTCTGACCACCTAATCATCTTCAAAAGCTCTGCAAGATGTCCCTTAACCTTCTGAAAACTTCTGCTTTAGTGAACAAAACCTGCCCTTAAATGTCATTAAATGTCTTATAATATCAGAAAAGGTATTCCCACTTCATGTGACATGATGACCAAGGTTACGTGGATCATTTTCAAAGGCAGCATTCAACAAACAGATATGTGTCAGAAACTATAATGCCAGATTTTAATTAGTTTGACAAAAAAACACACTTCCAACTATTTCTTCTCTGTTTTTTCTTCCCAGTGCCTAAATCACTGGAAGGAGACACCACTTGTGATAATAACTCTGTCAAGGCCTTGTTAAAGGTTACCTGTCTAAGAACTATGATACATCAATCTGTCTTTGTTCTTCAATTTTAAAAAGCCTTTACTTTGAGCAAGTACTAGGGGAATTATTAGCTACACCCGGCTAGACCAGAATGTGTGTATGTCATACAAGGATTAACCCTTTAACTTTTGCATCTCTTACTATGGCCAAAGGAGAGGATTTCAGAGACACGACTGTTGGAGTTCAGGCCAGCGCCATATCCCTGGTGTCAGAGAGCCTTGCTGTGCATCCACAGTTGCCCCAATTGGATGAGTACGCCTTCTGAAATGACTTTTCAATGCAATTATTTCTCTGATACAGCACCATAAAAATGTGCCATTGATCTACATTATATGGGGATGAGAGTTGGAGATCAGGTGTAGGAGTATTTTAAACTTATCATAAAAGAATGTAACAAGTTGCCTCAACTAATCATTTTTGTATATAATCTTTACATACTTCTTGGAACAGCAAATTCATATACTAGAAATGGAGGCTTGGTGTGACAAAAGAAGAAAAACAGCTCAACTATTGCTAATACTTTATTCATCATGCATTAATGATACTGCCAGTTTTAGGTGGGAGTTAAGATGGGCCTCAGACTGCTAAGGTTGGGATGGTTTCTCATCCACCTTGGCGCCTGCTCACATATTAGATCCCTCAAATTAAAATCAGGGCTTTTGTGTCTGATGCTACTGTTATGACCAGGTGAGAAAGGTGTCCAGGGGTCTGTTACTGTCTTTACCTGGTCTTATTGTAACAGGGCTTTATTTTTAAACACACTGTGTTTTGAGCTCCCTTTTTTGTGTATCCTTGTTCACAGCTTTCCAATTATAAGACAAAGAAACCAATTCACGCAGGCTTTCTGAGGTTTAAAGAAGAAAGATGATATTTTATTAAAACTTAAACTCTAATACAGTTCACGCCTACGGATATACGACGTGCCCTGGCTAGAATGCACATGCGATACACACATGCAAATAGGGACAGAAAAGAGAAGAAAAGATAAAGTGGAACAGTTTGAGGCAATATCTTGTTACTGTACTTCGAGCTCACCGTATAGTCCTTTTGCAGGTAATTCTTGCGTTTTGTTGGGGCCCAGTATTCTGCTTAAACCTTATTCACTCAGGAGACTTTTCTCCCTTTGAGGTTCATGTGCTTTCACAAGATTTAGTTCCGTGGGAAATGAGCAGGCAGACAGGAGAGGAGGTAATTCTTGCTTCAGTTGCAGGAGCACATGGCTTTCTGAGTTCAAATTCCGTTATTCCAATTTAAAACTCCTCTAGTTGGCCAACAGGTGGTCACATGACCAACTGGTTTGACCAGGTCTCTTCTGTGTATTGGGGCAGGGACTGGTTCCTCATTGTTCCAACACTGTCTGACACAATGCAAATGTCTTTCCAGTCAGGGGTTTGTAATTTTAAGTTTTAATGTTCATGTGGCGAAATAATGTGTATCTCAGTCTTGGCAGGTGGGAGGTTTGCCTGACACTACCTACCCACTTACTGAATAGAAGCCTTTGTGGCTGATGTAGAATTGATTATGTGCAATTGCCACTTGTATGAAAACAATGACACTCAAAGCCTTGAAATTGGCAATGACATAAAATTGCTCCTATGGTTGCTTAACACTTAATGGTGACAGTATTAACAGTCACATCTTCAAGTACAAATGAATAGCATTTTCTGGTTGATTTGTATCAAATTTCTGAAGATGCTTCAACTGAGCCAATGGAAAAGACTTCAGGGCACTTGTGATGTTTGCAACTGTGGACAGAGCAGTTCTAGCTACAATGTAGACCCTCAAGTTATCTGCTACTAATTGAGACATTTCATTAATTGCCTCTGCAAAGAACCTTAACTTCTTTAGACACTGCTCCTCTGTTAGCCACGGTACAATACTGTGGCACTATTGGTCCTCTCCCTCAGATATGGTCTTCACTCCTGTTTCTCCCATTCCTCATCTGAAAGAAAGACGACAGCCACAATAGGAGCAAAAGACATTTTATTCCATAAGTTTATTCCATTACTACAAGCTCCGAACTGAATTTATAAGTGACGTTTGTGCCAAATTTTCAAATGATCAAGAAGTTCAATGTGACCTACTTTAACTGGATCCATCCCATACTTTATGAACTTAATCAGTATTTTTGCAGTAGCTTCACAAACCCATTTCTAACAGAATGTCAGAAACTGGTAACTTCCATCCACAAGGGTCGACTGATCTGATTTTCACTGAAGCTGCTGGGCATTGTTAGATAAGAGAAACATTGCTGACATCCAAAAACACAGCCCCTCCTTTCTGTTTGATTTAAAATAAGCAAATATGAAGTTAAATATTAAATGTAATAAGCACGCTACTTTACAAATCTCAGACTTCTCATAAATGTCATTTTTTTAGAAAACTAATTACTTGAAATGGCATTAGTAGTTAGGAAAGACATCTCTGCAACTGTAGTGAGATCAGGAAATTTAAGCTGAGTTTACAAATAAACCAAATGAGGCTTGTTCTCTGTATATTGTCATAGGTTAATAGCACTCTTGTGTACCATTCACCTGTAATCATTCAAGTTCTCTGTTCCCTCGCATGATTTCAGTTCCTTTATTTTCAATGACATTTGGATAGCTGATTTTGCCTAATTCATTTAGTGAATGGTTCCCTTTTTCACTCTTGTTTTAGAGATTTTATAATCATATTATTTTAGTTATTTTGTAGCAGTACTTTGAACAGTTCAGCTTTGAATATTAAGTATCAAAGGGATATATTTACCTCAGTTGTTATTGGTGTTCGATACTCTGACAGTAATCTTAATAGCATGAAATAACTAATAAAGACTTCATTGGAATTAATGTTGACTTTAATTCCTAAATTTCCTAGGAATCCTGTATGGTTTTGGTAAGTCTGGAAACAAATTATTTAGGATCCTAGAAAGCAAACAATTTATCACATGATTGACTCTAGCATTGCAAAGATTCTATATGATTTACTTTTAGTAAGGAAGAACAGATCCAAAGATGAGCTTCTAAAAACCCAATTTAGCATTCTATCTTATGCACAAATGACCTTTGCCATTGCATGTACACAATGTTTAGTGCAATCTACCACATCATCTTCCATTCCTGACACTATTTCCTTCAGTGACTTTTTAGATTTTACACAGCTCAACATTTGACCCCAATGTTTGGTCCAGTATTGGCTCAACCAAGCCAACACAATTCGGTTGTGTTTGGCAAGCTGATCTGTTCTGAGCACATCCCTGTCACTTACTCTCAGTTCTGTTTGCCAGGCTCCTTTGCATCACTTCAGCACAAACATTCTGCTCATAAAGTGCAATGTCAACAAAAAGCAGCAGTGACATTTCTCTTTTCACAGCAAGAACAGTATCACTGCCAATATAAAACATATATTTGGAGATAAAGTTTTGCCTTGCAGACAGCTAAAGCTTTATTGTTCTTCTTGCCTTACAGAGTTTGACATGACACTTGCAAATCTTAAAACAGTAAATGTTGGAGACAAATTTAGGCAGCACAGTGGCGCAGTGGTTAGCACCGCAGCCTCACAGCTCCAGGGACCCGGGTTCGATTCCGGGTACTGCCTGTGTGGAGTTTGCAAGTTCTCCCTGTGTCTGCGTGGGTTTTCTCCGGGTGCTCCGGTTTCCTCCCACAAGCCAAAAGACTTGCAGGTTGATAGGTAAATTGGCCATTATAAATTGTCACTAGTATAGGTAGGTGGTAGGGAAATATAGGGACAGGTGGGGATGTTTGGTCGGAATATGGGATTAGTGTAGGATTAGTATAAATGGGTGGTTGATGTTGGGCACAGACTCGGTGGGCCGAAGGGCCTGTTTCAGTGCTGTATCTCTAATCTAATCTAACCAACATAAGAAGCAAAAGATGAGATTAATAAATATGGTTTTATCCAAAATCTTTGAACAGTATGCCTTTTCAACAATCTTTATATCAAGTTTGTAAACTCACTATGAACAAATTATTGAATGTTGTGTTGGGTGTACAGATTAATTTAAGCTTAGACCTATCATCCAAATAAGTTGTGCAATAAAATTCCAGATAAATTTTTTTTAATGATTTACTGCCCACACTTTAGTTGCAGAGATGTAGGTGGTAAACGCCCAGATCTCCTCCCCATCACTCAGGTTCTAACAGATTGTGAGGTACTGGCCAGCAGGACATCCCATTCACTTCCCAATCCCACAGTCTTTGCTTTGTGCCCTCTACAACATACTAAATAAAATGGGGGATTGAACTTGTAACCTTCCACTCAGCTTACATATGAACACGCAAAAATGACGGACAGGAAAAGACAAGCTGGTCCATTCACTCATGTCGCAATTTAGCATCATGGCCCCCAGTACTGTCACCCACCAGCAACCATGTCATCTGTTGGTAGAGGCAATAAATCATACTTCCTACATTAGTGTTCAACACACCACCCTGAACTGTCAAAAAGAAATCAGGTTTAAATAACTACAAAGCAATCTACCTATTTTAAACAGAGTAAAATATCACATTTGAGTGAAATACCAAATTTATTATATGTTTTGATAACACCACAAGAAGCACATCTCGCTTCTCCACTAGTCCTATTGGTCTCTCTTATTCACATGTTTTATATCAGTAATACCATTATAATCATTATTTAGCAGAATTAAAATGAACAGAATGGCTTTTCTTGCTAAAGGGTGGCAAATTATGAATTTTAAAAGGTATTTGAATATTTCTGTCTTTCTATCAAATTATGAAGCAAAGTGTCCTGATTCATAAGTGAAATAAGGAGAGAGCAAATTGGAGAAAATCAAATTAAATTACTAATAAATTCCTGTTGAAGGTATTTGGAAGTAGTCACCTCGGCATGCTAACCAACAAGAAGTAACTCATATGACACAATGGATAATATTATAGTCTTCTGTTAATAATCCCTACTTAGACTAGATAAACCATTATTATTTAAACCACAACAAAATTATTTTCACAGCTGTTTTATAAACAGAATACACATTGAGAAACAACGTAGTACCCACTTTATCTGACTTGTAAGGACTACCTTAAATTACTTTGTGGCTTCATTATTTGTATCTTATCAGGTATTACAACTTGTGAAATGAATTGGGGTTCTCACTGTTCGTCATTATGCATTCCATACATCCACTTTCACACACACACAAATATAACAGCCTAGGTGAAAGGATATTGCAATTTCTTTAGACTGAAGAAAACATTCCAAAATAATAATCATGGAAGGAATCAGTTCTGCAAGGGAAAACATTCAGCTTCATACAGTATACATTTAAAAGAATAAATTGTTCTTACTTGAATATCTTTTCTCTAAAACCAAAACGTACTCACTGTTTTCATGCATAATTAACCAATCACATGCACAATTTCTGTCAAAAATCCAGTACAACAATCTGTCAAAACATTGTCAAATACGAGTTCTCCTAATCCACTTGAAATTTAACCACTGATATCACTGATTGCACAAAATATATCCTGTTATAATTCTGGCTGAACTCATATTTTTCCATCATTTAATCCTTCTCAGTGTCAAAATTTGCAGAGATGAAAATGCTTTTAAGAATGAGCATTTAAAATTCATCCCTCATCAGAAGCAAAAGGAAGCATGCAATTACCATTTTAAATGAAAAGTAATATCTGAATTATAGAATAGCAGTCCTGACTTTACATACACATTTTACTTTAGTGTCAAATATATAGATGTGTTTAACTGGTGAGCAAAAGCAGTAACAGAATTTTCTTCTCTCATCACTACTAGCCTCATATTTAGTTACTATTTGAAATGTGTGCAAAGTAAGGGAAACAATAAAAAAATGATTAAGTGTTTTTAATGGCTGTGAAAACCTTGTCAATGGTGAATATTTGTAATCAATCAGCCTGAGATAGGGATTGGGCTTTCCTTTACTGAGCCTTTTAAAAAGAAAACAACTTTGCAACCACCTCAAAGCTTTTACTTTAACAGGCGTACCTGGGCAACGACTCACCCCCTCACAGTGATTGATTTGCAGGCTGTTGTTCAGCTCTGTCTTCTACAGCTGGAGGTGAGTTTTATTTCTTCTTTACACTATTTGGGCCAGCATTGCTTTTAGCTTTCTCTCTTTTAGCTGTAGGTAGTGTTTAAAGCTGTTGTCCTGTGGTCTTCAATCTTGGACTCTGTCTTCGCACCACAGCTGCCACCCATGTAATGAGAAGCTTTTTATGCTGTCTGATGCAACATGAATGAAATGCATGGAGTTTAGTTAATTGAAGATCGGTCTTCACGATGGAGGACACTATAAACATCCCACTGAGATCAGATAAGCAAGGAGCTAATGGGAGGAAAGATCTTGTAACAGTCTCTATCATGAAGGACAAGGTATTTGACAAACTAATGGGACTAAAGGCAGACAAGTCACCAGGACGTGATGGCTTACATCCAAGGGTTTTAAAGGAAGTGGCTGCAGAGATAGCGAATACATTGGTCGAAATATTCCAGAACTCACTGGATTCTAGGGGGGTCCCAGCGGATTGGAAAACCACTAATCTGATGTCCCTGTTCAAGAAGGGAGGGAGACAAAAAGCAGGAAACTATAGGCCTAACGTTGGTCGTTGGGAAAATGCTAGAGTCCATTATTAAGGAAGACATGGCAGGACATTTAGAAAAGCTGAACGCAATCAAACAGAGCCAACATGGTATTGTGAAAGGGAACTCATGTTTGACAAATTTGCTAGAGTTCTTTGAGATTATAACAAGCAGAGTTGAATAAGGGGAACCGGTAGATTAGTGTATTTGGATTTCCAGAAGGCATTCGATAAGGTGCTACATAAATGATTATTGCACAAGATAGGAACTCACGGTATTGGGGGTAATGTATAGGTATGGATTGAAGATTGGTTAACTCACAGAAGACAGAGAGTTGAGATTAATGGGTCTTTTTTCAGGTTGGAAAGACGTAACTAGTGGAGTGCCACAAGGATCAGTCCTAGGGCCTCAATTATTTATTAACTATATTAATGACTTGGAGGAGGGGGCAGAGTGTAATATATTCAAATTTGCTGATGATACAAAAATAGGTGGGAGGGCATGTTGTGATGAGGACATAAGGAATCTGAAAGGGAAATAGATAGGTTGAGTCAGTGGGCAAAAACTTGGCAGATGGAGTTTAATGTAGGAAAGTGTGAGGTCACACTTTGGTAGGAAGAATCAAAAGGCAGACTATTATTTAAATGGAGAGAGACTTCAAAAAAGTGCAGCACAGAGGGATTTGGGTGTTCTTGTACATGAAACACAAAAGGTTAGCATGCAGATGCAGCAAGTAATTAAGAAGGCAAATGGAATTCTGGCCTTTATTGCTAGGGGATTGGAGTTTAAAAATAGGGAAGTCTTGTTACAACTGTACAGGGTGTTGGTGAGGCCGCCCCAGGAGTACTGTATACAGTTTTGGTCCCCATATTGAAGAAAGGATATACCGGCATTGGAGGCAGTTCAAAAGAGATTCACTAGGCTGATTCCTGGGATGAAGGGGTTGACTTATCAAGAACGGCTAAACAGGTTAGGCCTTTATTCATTAGAGTTTAGAAGAATGAGGGGTGAACTAATTGAAACATATAAGATTCTGAGGGGGCTTGACAGCGTAGATGTTGAGAAGATGTTTCCACTCGTGGGGGAATCTCGAGCTAAGGGACATAGTTACAGAATAAGGCGACACTCATTTAAAACTGAGATGCGAAGGAATTTCTTCTCTCAGAGGGTAGTGAATGTCTGGAATCCTCTACCCCAGAGGCTCGATCACTGAAAGTATTTAAAGAGGAGGTAGATAGCTTTTTGAAATATCGGGGAGTTGAGGGCTATGAGGAGCTGGCACGAAAGAAGAGTTGAGGTCTGGGGCAGATCAGCCATGATCTTATTGAATGGTGGGGCAGGCTTGAGGGACCAAATGGCCTACTCCTGCTCCTATTTCTTATGTTCTATGTTAAACAACTCACTAATATATACAGCGCAGAGCTATCTATTTACAGGACCTGCCTCTGAGTGTTATAGTAGTGAGTGAGAGTGAGACAGGCATGTTGTCACATGACTGCATCCTGGTACTCAGCTCATTAGCATACTAAGATCTTAAAGGGACATCACTCTTAAAGGCAATCACACAACAATGGCCGGAATTTTACGGCCCCCAAACGAGCGGGTTGGTAGTGGGGTGGGGGGCGTAAAATTGAGTGGGAGGCAGGGGGGCCGTTCCTGACCCCCTCCCCCGCTGCTGCAATTTTACATGGGGTGGCAGTGGCGAGAAATGGCCTGCCCGGCCCAGGCCAATCAAGGCCCTTAAGTGGCCAATTAACTGGCACTTAACGGCCTCCTCCCACCGCCGTGGGTATTTTACCCTCAGCGGCTGGACAGCAAAAGCCTCAATAACCCTGCCTGTTAAAACCAGGTGACCTTCTTGCATCCTGGTGGGGGGACTCTTCTGATCGTGCACCCTGTGCCCCACGCAGGGTCACCCCGGAAGCCCCAATCGCCCCCAAAGCACAACATTGCCCTCACCTCCCTTATTGACTGCCCTTGTCTCGGTTGATTGTCCCCGGCGAGGCCCTGAAAACTGATCTGTCTTCCGGGGCCATCCTTCACCTTGCTTGCGATGGCTGGGTGTAGTCCCAGCGGTGGCCACCGCTCCCAGTAGAGCTGTTGGGCTAAGAGTTGCCGGCCTAATTGGCCGGCAGCTCAATTAGGCAGGATTTCCTGCCTCAAGAAGGTGGAAGTCCCGCCCAAGACCAATTAAGGGCCGAGGGAGTAAAAAGATCCCAGCCTGCTCCCCAGGCTTGGTGGAGGCGGGCTTGCCACTGACTTTTTGGCTGGAAGGTGGGGTCTCCTGCCAAACAAAAAATTCCAGCCAATATTACAAAACAGTCTTACGAAGAGAGAAATAGAAACTAAAGTACCTCTTAAACACCCTTATCATACAATAACAAAATGCATTTTTACAGCACCTTTAATCTGGAGAGATGTTCCAAGTGATTTAAAAAAGGGGAAAATGGGGTGGCAATCCTCCACGAGAGGGTTAGGCAAGATGACCAAAAGCTTGGTTGAAGAAATGTGTTTTAAGGAGGGAGGCATACAGGGTTTGGGAAGAAAGTTTGAAAGGGCAGGAGCAAGGCCCAGAGAAAAGTGTTCAATTGAAAGTGGAACAGAGAGATGAGGGAAATAGAGACTTGGCCAGACTCCTTCCAGAGTATTGCATTCAGTTTTGGGCACTGAACCTCAGGAAATGTATATTTTGGCCTTGGAAGGGCTATAGCACAGATTCACCAGAATGATACCAGAGTTTAAAGGGTAAAATTGTGAGGACAGTTGCATAAACATGGCTTGTGCTCCCACGAATTTAGAAAGGTGAGGGGTGATCTACTTGAGGTAGTTAAAATGATTAAGGAATTCGAAGGTGGATACAGATACACTATTTCCTCTGGTTAGAGAATCCAGAACAAGAAGGAATAAACTTAAAATTAGAGCTAGATCATTCAGTAGTAGAAATCTGGACCTTGTTCCCTCAAAAAGCTGTGGATACTGGGAATATTGACATTTACAAGACTGAGATCAATAGATATTTGTTAGGTAAGAGTGTCAAGAGGTATAGAACAAAGGCAAGTAAATGAAGTCGAGGTGCAGATCAATCATGGTCCAACTTAATGGCAGAAAAGGCTTGAGGGGCTGAATGGCTCACTCCTGTTCTTATGTTTCTAGGAAACAGGTGGGAGGCTGGAACCAAATGGACAGGGGATGCAGGAAGGGACATAAGGCTGCAAAGAAAGACGGGGTGAGACTACAGGGAGATGGGTGAATGAAGATGAGAATTTTAACTTCAACGTCAGTGTGCATTGGGGTCACTAAAGGTAGTTGACTGGTATGGAGTTGGGAGGAGATGGATTCATATTGTTAGGAATTGAGTTTCAAAAAAGAAATGAACTTGTAGCAGGCAGGGTGGGAGAGAGGTTACAAAGTGATGGGGCATCAGGATTAGGATAAATGAAGGATTGAGAGATGGTCAAAGAACAAAGAAAATTACAGCACAGGAACAGGCCCTTCAGCCCTCCAAGCCTGCACCGATCCAGATCCTCTATCTAAACATGTCGCCTATTTTCTAAGGGTCTGTATCTCTTGGCTTCCTGCCCATTCACGTATGTGTCCAGATACATCTTAAAAGACGCTATCGTGCCCGCGTCTACCACCTCCGCTGGCAACGCGTTCCAGGCACCCACCACCCTCTGCGTAAAGAACTTTCCACGCATATCCCCCCTAAACTTTTCCCCTCTCACTTTGAACTCGTGACCCCGAGTAATTAAATTCCCCAGTCTGGGAAAAAGCTTCTTGCTATCCACCCTGTCTATACCTCTCATGATTTTGTACACCTCAATCAGGTCCCCCCTCAACCTCCGTCTTTCTAATGAAAATAATCCTAATCTACTCAACCTCTCTTCATAGCTAGCGCCCTCCATACCAGGCAACATCCTCTGCACCCTCTCCAAAGCATCTACATCCTTTTGGTAATGTGGCGACCAGAACTGCACGCAGTATTCCAAATGTGGCCGAACCAAAGTCTTATACAACTGTAACATGACCTGCCAACCCTTGTACTCAATACCCCGTCCGATGAAGGAAAGCATGCCGTATGCCTTCTTGACCACTCTATTGACCTGCGTTGCCACCTTCAGGGAACAATGGACCTGAACACCCAAATCTCTCTGTACATCAATTTTCCCCAGGACTTTTCCATTTACTGTATAGTTCACTCTTGAATTGGATCTTCCAAAATGCATCACCTCGCATTTGCCCTGATTGAACTCCATCTGCCATTTCTCTGCCCAACTCTCCAATCTATCTATATTCTGCTGTATTTTCTGACAGTCCCCTTCACTATCTGCTACTCCACCAATCTTAGTGTCATCTGCAAACTTGCTAATCAGACCACCTATACTTTCCTCCAAATCATTTACGTATATCACAAACAACAGTGGTCCCAGCACTGTGGAACACCACTGGTCACACGTCTCCATTTTGAGAAACTCCCTTCCACTGCTACTCTCTGTCTCCTGTTGCCCAGCCAGTTCTTTATCCATCTAGCTAGTACACCCTGGACCCCATGCGACTTCACTTTCTCCATCAGCCTACCATGGGGAACCTTATCAAATGCCTTACTGAAGTCCATGTATATGACATCTACAGCCCTTCCCTCATCAATCAACTTTGTCACTTCCTCAAAGAATTCTATTAAGTTGGTAAGACATGACCTTCCCTGCACAAAACCATGTTGCCTATCACTGATAAGCCCATTTTCTTCCAAATGGGAATAGATCCTATCCCTCAGTATCTTCTCCAGCAGCTTCCCTACCACTGACGTCAGGCTCACCGGTCTATAATTACCTGGATTTTCCCTGCTACCCTTCTTAAACAAGGAGACAACATTAGCAATTCTCCAGTCCTCCGGGACCTCACCCGTGTTTAAGGATGCTGCAAAGATATCTGTTAAGGCCCCAGCTATTTCCTCTCTCGCTTCCCTCAGTAGCCTGGGATAGATCCCATCCGGACCTGGGGACTTGTCCACCTTAATGCTTTTTCGAATACCCAACACTT
Source organism: Heterodontus francisci (assembly GCF_036365525.1). Classification (NCBI taxonomy): domain Eukaryota; kingdom Metazoa; phylum Chordata; class Chondrichthyes; order Heterodontiformes; family Heterodontidae; genus Heterodontus; species Heterodontus francisci. The sequence continues at coordinate 48,116,620 of NC_090390.1, forward strand.
CCTCCCTCCTTATGCCGACTTGACCTAGAGTAATCAAACATCTGTCCCTAACCTCAACATCCGTCATGTCCCTCTTCTCGGTCAATACCAATGCAAAGTACTCATTTAGAATCTCACCCATTTTCCCTGACTCCACGCATAACTTTCCTCCTTTGTCCTAGAGTGGGCCAATCCTTTCTCTAGTTACCCTCTTGCTCCTTATATATGAATAAAAGGCTTTGGGATTTTCCTTAACCCTGTTTGCTAAAGATATTTCATGACCCCTTTTAGCCCTCTTCATTCGTTTCAGATTGGTCCTACATTCCCGATATTCTTTCAAAGCTTCGGCTTTCTTCAGCCTCCTAGACCTTATGTATGCTTCCTTTTTCCTCTTAGCTAGTCTCACAATTTCACCTGTCATCCATGGTTCCCTAATCTTGCCATTTCTATCCCTCATTTTCACAGGAACATGTCTCTCCTGCACGCTAATCAACCTCTCTTTAAAAGCCTCCCACATATCAAATGTGGATTTACCTTCAAACAGCTGCTCCCAATCTACAATGGTTGGGGGGTGTGGGAGTTGGGTGAGAGAGGAAGGGAAGGAAGGTGGTGGAGATGGCACACAAGGCAAATAGTCTCTTTCTTTGAGATAAAGAAATCCATTAGCTCCTAGCACTTGGCATCAAAGTTATGGTGAGAAAAAGTGACAGGAGGGAGTTTTATAAGGCTGTTTGTTGTACAGAAAAGGAGCTTTAGGTTGTTTTTGCACTCCAGGATGATCCCATGGAAATAGAAGGAATTGCCTGGGAAGAGGAAAATGCAGTATGCTTTAGACAACTCCAACTAAATTCAGCAGTGGATAACAAGACCAGTCACGTGGCAGTTGCACTCAGATCTGTTGCTCTTGGACTTACGGTGCTGGATTTTACCGTGGGCTTCAGGACACCGACATTGGGACGAAATGCGGGTCCTGAGCCTGCACTTGCCAGCAGTGGGAGCGGCTTGGTGATTTTACCACAGATTTTACCTCCTCTCTGCCGCCTGCAGGCCCACTGTCCAATTAATGATGGCAGGTGAGCTCCTTATGTTGTCGGCCCAATCAGAGGGCCAGCAGCTCTGAAGCCTCAGCAGCGTCACCCTGAGAGGTGGGCACTGCTGAGGCAGGTCAGAGGTCTTGGGGCCGCCTCAAGATAGTGGCATCCTCGTAGAGGTAAGAACAAATTAAAATTCAGGATGGCCAAGGTGGGAGGGCCTGTTGATGGCAAAATGCCGGCAGCTAATAAATGGCCCTTAAAAGGATCTTTAATTATGCAAATCAGCTCCTTGCCTCCTTGGAGCAGGCAGTCGATGCGTCTCGCAGCCCACTGCTGGAAAACTTCCCTGGCAGTGGGGCTGCATCAGGGAGCCATCGCGAAGCGGCTGTCCACTAATTTTACCCCCCACCCCGACCTCCGTTCCTGTCACCCAGGGGCTGGTAAAATTCAGCCCAAGGTGTGAGCTCTGTTAAGGTGAATGTTGGGAGTGGAAGATATGAGTGATTTGGTGGGAATGAGGATATCGAATGCCAAACTTTTTAGCATATCAACAGTGATGTAATGGGTTAAGGGCCAGAAACTGAAATGGTGAAAGAGCAGAGAGTTTTTTTCAGAGGGGGCAAAAGCTGAGGGTAGTGAATTTGGAGGTAGGCAGGGAAGAACACGGGTAACCAGTACAGTGATTAGTTCAGAAATTGTGACACAGGTTAGAAGAGGTTTGTGATCTGTAAGGAAGATTATAGAATTTCAGGGTGCGCATGGAAAGTCAGAGAGTCCAGGAACTGTAAGGAAGGTCAGAGAACTCTGGGGTCTTTTGGTGATAGCCAGGGAGCTCAGTATGAATAGTAGCACAGCAAAGTTTCAGCAGCAAGGGAGTCTCTCATGGTCCAGCAGAGTTGCAGAGGAATCTGGAAGACTAAGTGGGAGCAGAATCCCAGTAGTCTGAGTACTTCCAAGTGAAAATCAGAGCAGCAGGAAGGAAAACGGGTAACATGGACCTAAACAGGTTGCTGTAACTTGTAGATCAAGGAGCAGAACAGACCCAATCTGACCTCCCTTGCAGTCCTCTGGCAACAAGAGTCTCAGGTGATCCAGAACAATCCCTGTGACAGACTGCAGACGATCAGTTAGGAGTAGACCCTGATGGTGGAAGCAAAATGATAGTTATAGGAGAGCAGTACAGCTAACAGCTACTTTGAAAATTAATCATTGGCAGATGTAGGTGTGATGCAACATCCCAACATTACTCACCTGACCCAATCTACTCTCCAATATCAGTTCCCACTCTGGTATGAATGAATTTAGTGCTAATGTGTGCCAATTTAAAAAAAATTGACATATTTGAAAGATCAAGTTATTAAGTATTAGCATTTTAAAAACTAAATAGAATAAATAAATTTATCATATATTCTAATAAATTAATTTAGTTTAACACTAATAAGTTCTGTGGCTACAAGAGCAGGTCAGAGGCTGGGAACACTGTGGCAAGTAAATCATTTTCTGACTCCCCAAAGCTTGTCCACCATCTACAAGGCACAAGTTAGGAATACACCCTACTTACCTGGATGAGTACAGCTCCAATAACACCCAGGAAGCTCAACACCATCCAAGACAAAACAGCTTGGTTGATTGGCACCCCATCCACCATTTAAAATATTCACTCCCTCTACCACTGGCTTACAGTGGCAGCAAGAAACACTACAGAAAAACAAGAAACACTGCAGCAACTCACCAGGACTGCATCAATGGTACTTTCCAAACCCGAAATATCTACCATCTAGAAGGACAAGGGCAGCAGACGCATTGAAACACCACCACTTGCTCGTTCTCCTTCAAGTCACACACCAACCTGACTTAGAAATATATCGCCATTACTTCATTGTCACTGGGCCAAAATCCTGGAACTCCCTCCCTAATAGCACTGTGTACCTACAACACATGGATGCAGTGGTTCAAGAAGGTGGTTCACCACCACCTTCTCAAGGGCAATTAGGGATGGGCAATAAATGTTGGTCTTGCCAGCAATGCCCACATCCCATGAACAAATAAAAAATGTGCCAGTAACATGTTTATTTGTCAGATTGCATGAGCATAATATTTAAGCCTTAACTACTGCTGACACATAATTTCATCACTCTTATGAATCAAGGCTCTCCATACTCAGGGTGGGCAACTTGTCAGTCTTAATTTCATTCAACTAACTGCATGAGCTGTAACTGGGAATTAGATTGGGTGGGGCGAGGGGTGCAGGTTTTCTTTCAAGAATTTGATTGGGCTAAAGGGCTGACATCAGGAGTTGGGTCAGGTTAGCATATCTGTATCAGGAATTGGATTGGATTAGGAAGATTGGAGTTAGAAGCTGGGTCAGGTTAGCTGGGATGCCATTAGGTCTGGCCTGGAGGACTACTATTAGGAATCAGGTTGATCAAGAAGTCTACAGCTAGGTAAGTTTACAGTTTTGAAAATTCCTTGCTGGACTATTTCTAATTATTGTTCACGCAACAGCTGGATTTAAGACATTTTCATTAGTCTTCTGGGTAAGTGCCAATTGCTTAAGAAGGGAGAAAACAGCATTAGTTCAGGTGAGATGTAATTGGGCAGTTTGCTGCCATTATCACCGTTAAATTTGTGTTGTACAAACGTGCTGAGAAGGCTGCAACTGCCAACTGCCATTTTTATTGGTGGGTGTTTCAATATCAAAAGAATCAACCAAAAACAACTTTTCTTCTTCAGGGAGGAAAACATCTTTGGTGTCAGCCAGGCCTCAGTTGGTAGCATTTTTATCTGAGTCAGAAGGTTATGGGTTCAAGTCCCACTCCAGAGAACTGAGCGCAAAATTCAAAGCCAACACTCCCACGCAGTATTGAGGGAGTACTGCACCGTTGGAGGTGCTATCTTTCAGATGAGACATTAAACTGAGGTTCTGTCTGCTCTCTCAGGTGAATGTAAAAGATCACATTACACTATTTCAAAGAAGAACAGGGGAGTTATCCTTGGTGTCTTGGCTAATATTTATCCCATAATCAACATCACAAAAACAGATATCTGACCATTATCCCATTGCTGTTTGTGGGAGCTTGCTGTGTGAAAATTGGTTGTTGTGTTTCCTACATAAGAAAAGTGACTACAGTTCAAAAGTACCTTGTTGGCTGTAAAGTGCTTTGAAATGTCCTGAAAGGTGCTATATAAATGCAAGTCCCTTTCTTGCTTGCCTCAAGCATTTTTACAGTCGGTGGTAGATTTTACTACTTTGTATTTGACTGTAAAAATATTTAAAGAAAGTTTGAGTAGCTAACATGAATGAATTCTGAATCTCATTATTAAATAGCAGTTGTGCTTTCCAACTTCTAGAGTTTGCCAAGTTTTCCCTACCGAATATTTCCACTTTAATTGTGCCACTTGAGAAATTTACATGCCTCAAAATATGGCATGAATCTTACGCTTATTGCAGTATCATTAGCAGCAACATTTAAGCAACATCTGTGTGCTATAGAACTAATTGAAGTAGCATAAGTGGCAGCTGTAAATCCACAGGAAGGTGGCAGTTTGCACCAAGCACTGCTGAGCTAGCTAGTAACTGTCAGCCTGTTACTACAATCTGCTTTATATGACTCTGGTACAGTGCACAATGTCCAAAAAACACGAAGAGGGGATTGAATGATGCCACTGATAGATAGTGGCAGGCAATTGTTAAGGCTAATGTTGAAATAGTATTGTTTTGTAGGCCATTACTCTTGATATGACTCATGCTTTTAGCACCATAGACACCTTCAAAACAAAACATTAGAATTCCAAACAAGCAGCTTTTTTTCCTTAAGTATCCCCATCACACACATATAGTGAGTGCTGTCATTCTGTTAAATTGTACTCAATACTAAAAACTAGGCTACAGTCACACACAAAAATAAGTTCAAGTGAATGATTACAATGACAGAAGCTTGCAAAAAATTTGATCTTCATTCCTATTGTTTTAGTGGAAGCACTGATTATTAATCTGGGTTCTGTTTTCAGAATATGAATTTAAACTACAATTGCATTGGAATTACAGTGCCAACACTCCCACACGTCCCGAGTTAGTGATGGGGAGAGAATTTGGCAGTCATTACCAGTGCTAAGAGGGACAAGCAAGGCCAGGACTAGGGAGGCCCAAAACTCCTTGCGAGGCCCAAAGGAACACTCCTGCTCCTCCTGTCTCCAAAGGATTTCACAAAAAAATTTAATGTTTTCAACTTACCTTGGCCTCTTTTGGACACTCTGACTCCTGCCAGAATTGGCTCTGGGTAGGCCTCCCGAATTCAGTAATGAAAATGTCATTGCAGTGCTGATGATGTCATCAGGCTGAGACTTTCCTATGTAAAGTAGGCCCTTCTGTGCTGCAGTATTTTGAAAATATCATTGTATATATTGCTCCCTTGAGGCTTCCATGCACACATGAGCCAGCAGAAGGAGCTGAAAGGGAAATTGAAAGTAAAACAGAAAGTAAAGAGGACTCCGTTATGTTCAACAGCATGCTGCTTCTGTCTCAGTCTTTGCCTCATATTTCTTACTAAACTCGGCTAAACCTCACCCCAGTCCCGAGAACATCACAAATGCTTGTTCACAGGTAAGTTGATGATGAGGGGTGAGAATGTGTCAGGAACATTGCGGGACCGCCTCCCACCATCTTAACCTTCCTGCTTGTTCTGTTCCTGTCAGGTGGGGGGTGGGAGGTTTAAAATCTACCCCTGTGTATCTGATCTTACCAAGCACAAGAGCTCTCCAACATGTCTTTTATATAAAACCATTTCTCTCTGGGTCCTGGAGTGTCAACAGAGATTCCAGCCCCAATTACCTTTCTGCAGTGCGCTGAGGAAAATCCAGTCTACAATACTCAACTCACTCATTTGCATGGGTACATCTAACTTCTGTTCTAAGAGCAGCAGTCAGCTGAAGATAGTCTGTCGAATATATAGGTTTACAAAATGCCTAAACTCATACTTTGTACAGGTTTGAATAATACCCTAGATCCTACCTTTGCAGAATATCTGTGATTTGAAACTAGGTCACAGAGTACTCCCACCCTCACTTTTTGCAGGAATCTGCCAGTTTAGATTTGTTTTTAATACTCTATCAGGCACTATGACAATGTCTGCCTTGACTAGATTGATTTAAACTCTGTTCCACATAGCATACAAATAACTGTCTAGAATGTATTCTTTGACACTGGTCTTTGCCAAAACAAACACAATTTAACAAAACAGACTTCAGATCTAAGTGAGATTAAAAACACTGTCTAGATTGTCTTAATTATTTAATGAGATTGAGATATCAGTGTATGCACAGCTGCCATATGTGGTATAAGATTCTTTTTTTAAACCACAGATGAACCCAACTACATAAGCAGTGAATGACAAAGCTACTAGTTGGTAATGCTGATCAGTTCAAAAATTACATAGAAAGAACTACCAGCTGGCAGCTATACATTCTGTTCATTTTGAGCTGAGAGGCATGTGTGCAGTGTATGATTTTGATACTCAGTTTTACCAAGGAAGCAGAGCACTCTGCACACTTCCACATCACCAGAGCTATGTTCTTTTTTCTCTCATTCATGTGGAATGTGATTGATGAAATGGCAGTTCCCTCAGATAGTTTCAGAGAGAAATTTCTTTGTTGAAACAATAGTCATTGCCAAAAACTGTTTTCCTCAGAAGAATTGCAGAATTTCACTTCCATTCAAATGTGTTATGAACCTGATGTCAGAGGGTAAAACTTTCCTTTTTGCTATTGCAGGCAGCACAGTGGACAACTTCTTTGAAGATTATCATCTCAATCAGCTCATTTTCTAAACTTTCTACTTTGCTTTTTTTCCCAGCCAGGTGGGTAGCCTAAAGCTAGGGAGAGTCAGATCTTATAGTTTTACTTCATTCACTATCGTCTCCTGCTTTCGTCTGCTAAAACTGTTCACTATACCAGGATCATCCTGAATGCAAAGATAAGCCCCGGCTTCTTTTCTCTGCTGCAAGCTGTCTTCTTAACCCCCCCCTTCCCTTTTCCCTCCACCCTCACCTCCAACAATAAGTGCGAGGAGCCTCATGACTTCTTTGTCACTAAGATTGAGACCATCCAATCAGCTGCCTCTGCCACGTTCCTCCCATCCATTAACCCACTTGGCCAAATTCTAATAATGCTCCCCCCTGCCCTAGCCCTGAACTCACATCTTTCTCTAGTTTCTCGCCTAGCTCATCTTGTCCATGAGACCTACCTCCTGCTCCCTCGATCCTATTCCCACAAACTTCTCTTCCAGGTCCCCATGTTAGCCGATATAGTTAATGGTTCTCTCTTTTCAGCTGTTGTCCCTCTCTCCTTTAAATCTGCTGTCATCACCCCTCTCCTCAAAACTCAATCACTTGACCTCAGTGTCCTTGCAAACTACCATCTCATCTCCTCTCTAAAAACCTATCTACAGCCTTTGACACAGTTGACCAAACCATTCTCCTCCAATGCTTCTCCACTCTTGTCTAGCGTGGTGGGACTTCTCTCACCTAATTCCATTCTTGTCTACTTAATTGTGGCCACAGTATCACTTGCAATGGCTTCTCTTCCTGCTCCTGCACCATTACCTCTGGTGTACCCCCAAGGATCTATCCTTGGCCCCAACCTATTTCTCATCTACATGTTACCTCTTGGTGACATCAGCCGAAAGTACAGTGTTAGTTTTCATATATATCCTGATGACACCCAGCTCTGCCTCACCCCCACCCCTCGAGTCCTCCACTGTGGCTAAGGTATCAAACTACTTATCCGGCATCCAATACTGGATGAGCAGAAACTTCCTCCAATAAAACATTAGGAAGACTGAAGCCATTGTTTTCGGTCCCCACTCCAAACTCTGTTCCCTAGACACCAACTCCATCTCTCTCCCTGGCAACTGTCTGAGATTAAGCCAGTCTCTTTGCAACCTTGCTGTCACATTTGACTCCGAAATGAGTTTCCAACCACATATTAGTGCCAACTTTAATTCTGACTGTTTCCACCTGCACAATATCACCTGACTTTGTCCCTGTCTCAGCTCATCTGCTGCTGAAACTCTCATTCATGCCTTAGATATCTTTAGACTTGACTATTCCAATGCACTTCTGGCTGGTCTCCCACATTCAACCCTCCATAAACTTGAGATCATCTGTACAGTTCTGGTTGCCACACTATAGGAAGGATGTGATTGCACTGGAGAGGTTGCAGAGGAGATTCACCAGGATGTTGCCTGGGCTGGAGCATTTCAGCTATGAAGAGAGACTGGATAGGCTAGGGTTGTTTTCCTTAGAGCAGAGAAGGCTGAGGGGGGACCTGATTGAGGTATACAAAATTATGAGGGGCATTGATAGGATAGATAGGAAGAAACTTTTTCCCTTAGTGGAGGGGTCAATAACCAGGGGGCATAGATTAAGGTAAGGGGCAGGAGGTTTAGAGGGGATTTGAGGAAAACTTTTTTCACCCAGAGGGTGGTTGGAATCTGGAACACACTACCTGAAGGGGTGGTAGAGGCAGGAACCCTCACAACATGTAAGAAGTATTTAGATGAACACTTGAAATTCCATAGCATACAAGGCTACGGGCCAAGTGCTGGAAAATGGGATTAGAATAGTTAGGTGTTTGTTGGCTGGCACAGACACGATGGGCCAAATGGCCTGTTTCTGTGCTGTATGACTCTATGAGTCTATGATTGCAAGGAAAATTGGGAGCGGTTGGGGGGTGGGGTGAAAATTACTACCGATATTCTTTGCTGGACTTTACTTATCCTAATACTGGGTTTGATGTGAATAATGAGAAAAGAATTTGCTCCTGTTCCAGGGCAAAATATTTGCCTACTTTGTCCCAGTTATTACTAGTTGTAACTAAGTACTGTTTCCTCTGTATAACAGAAATTCTCTCCCAAACAATTATAATAAACCTGGACAGGATAAATATATTGCCTGCATGACGTTGGATGTATAAATCACCAATGTGCTTTCCCTTTCAGCTACATCTAAACAGTGCTTGTGAAACTGGTTGTGATATTCCCCATTTCACAAAATCACAAGATAATTATGGAATTCTATTTGGCCCTTCTTAATTTGTCTATCCAGAAAGATCCTAAAGTTCCCCAGTTGCAGCATCTAATTATATTGCAAGATTTTTGCCTCCACTACTTAAACTTGTTTGTGAACTTCATATACCACAGTGGGCATTTTGTCACTGCCTTATTTTGGTTGCCTGCAGAAGCAGCTGATGAGTAATGTCAATGTAGTAAAGTTTTAGATATATATTTGTGAATGTTCACATTCATCAAGAAAGGGAACTTAGTTACCCAGCATGAGCATCCAGCACTGTCAGGTCTAGCATCGTACAAGCAGATATAAGGTAAGTAAGGTAGATACAATCCTGATGGTATAAAAGTGAAGTGGGTAAATTGGCAAGGAATGCTAATCTTACCTATACCTTTTCCAAGGATGTTGTTCTCACCTACAGATGATTTCTTCCCATTTATAAGTTCCTCAAATGTAAGTGACAGAAGTAGCAAGCGAAAATTAGGTTAATAATGTTTGTTGGCTGCTTGTTAATGCCTGGAATGTGGGTCCTGAATTTTTCACATAAAAACAGTTAAGAGAAGACTTTCTCAATTAACATTTCTGGTCCAGAGATAGTCTGAATGGAAGTACAGTTCGGGAAATTGTCAGGGCACCCCATAATTTCTGTCCATTCATTTTAATGAATGGAAAATAGTGAGGAGCAATCCTATTATTTCCTGATATTTCCTCCTTGTGGACAAGGATTCATGCTGGGAATGCGCATTTGGAAAATCATCCTTTTGTTGTAATCCTCCATGTAGAAGAAAAAGGCAACTCGCGCAGTTGAGCTCAGTTTTAATGACACCATGTATGCGCAAATAGATGGTGTTGCCATGGGATCCCCTCTAGGCCCAGCTCTCGCAAACATCTTTGTTGGGTCCCATGAGAAAGTGTCTTTGATGGAATAACACCTAAACTCCTACCTTTTGCATATTTCCGATATGTAAATGATACATTTGCTATATCTGAATCCGCAGCTGCATGCAACAATTTCCTTGCATGTCTTAATGGGCTCCATCCTGCGCTCAAATTCACCTTTGAAATGGAGCAGTCAAATGAGCTCCCTTTCCTTGTCGTACTAGTTGAGAAATCTGTTAAGGGGTTCTCTACCACGGTCTACTGCAAACCTACCTTCACTGGTCAATACATGCGTTGGGATTCTTACAGTTCCACGTGCTATAAGATTGGCCTTATCGGCAACCTCGTAAATAGGGCCTGAGCCATTTGCTCACCATGCAAGCTTGATGCTGAAATAGGGCAAATCAAAGACATCCTGCATGACCATGGCTACCCTGATCAGATCATTTCTCACTTTTGTGCAAACATATGAATGGGCCTGAGGCCATTATGTTTAGCCCTAAAAAGTGCCCAATCGACCTCAAATTACCCTGGAAAGGTACTTTATCCCAAAAATTTGAGCAACAGGTAAAGCTAGCTGTTTCACGCTGCTACTAGGCAGTAGCAACACATGTGGTGTTCGCCACTAACAGGATGCTGCTGTCAAGCCAAAAAGACATCCTGCCTATCACACAAATGAGTAATGTGATCCATGAATTTCAGTGCCAGTGTGATGCTAGGTATATTGGCTGTACATCCCAAAGACTGACGGATAGTATCAAACAACTGTCCCTTACACTGTTCGCAATGGGCAAGGTACAGGCCGTACCCAACCAGCCCGTGCTTGCAAAACACAAAACATAGCGTTCAACATTAGATGTGATTCTGCGATTGGCCAACATTTGCTAAATAATCCACAGTGTGCTAAAAATTATGCTGACAACCAATTTAAGATTGTCAGTCGGGCTTGCAGTGTGGCGCATTTGCGTGTACTGGAAGCTACACACATTAATACACAGGGGCCTGTTCTTTACAGACAGGAAGAACATGTACACACATTGCACCTGTTTTAGCTGAACAAAATAAGTGACAGCCATTCGCTGGTTCATTCCTCAGGGCAATGCCTTGATAAATCAGAGTCAAGCTGCCTGGTTTAAATTTCGAACAAAGCTTGGCAGTTAACTGTCATTCACTGCAAACTAGTGCTTTCGACATGGTAACGCCTCTACCAATCAGAATTCACTTGCCAACCAATCAGTACTCTCTTCTCATGCAGTATAGTTATTGTTTTCACTTACATTGGTTATTCTTGCGTATTGTCCTGATGAGTGCAAGACGAAAAGCTTTGACAACATGTCTCTATTTTCAGCAATTCTAGAAGAAAATTGTTCATGTTCATCTAGTTAGACCTGCTATTAATTTTCAAGCAGAGGTGATGCTGTCCAAGACTCTGCTGAACATGTGAAGCAAAGCATAGAATCATGTAGCACAGAAGGAGGCCATTTGGTCCATTGTGCCTTTCCTGGCTCTTTGAAAGAGCTTTCCAATTAGACCCATTCCCCTGCTCTTTCCCCATAACCTTGCAATTTTTTCATTTCAGTATCTGAGCACATTGATCATTCTGGTATAATTTGTGATCCAGACCTTGCTCTCATGCATGGGTTCCAACTGTCAGCCAATTCCAACTAGCCAGATGGAACCATAACTCAGATTTGAACTACATTAACAACTAGACCAGATTTTGCAATTGGCCACAATCCACACAGGAAGTGTGGCAGAACAGTGTCTTGTCCATACAACCACATTAGGATTGATCACACTGAAGATTCTGGCATCAGTTTAAAAATAATGAAGGCTGGTTTCAGGTGTTGTAAGTGCCTCCCATTGAGCACTTGCCCATTGTGGGATAGGAAATTGCATGCTGGTGGAGTATTTAAACGTCTGCAGCAGTTTGAAAGGGCAGGCACACTCAAAGTCAGCATGAGAACAGATTGGAATATTGATTACTGAAAATGCATAAAGCTTTGAGTGGAAGTGCTGCTAGGCCACGTATGGCAGAGAAGAGGGTTCATTTTGGCTAGAATGATGAAAGCCCTCAAAGAGATCTGATCAGGGCCAGATGAAGAAAATGGCAAGAGCAGTGAGTGCCAACTCCATGGCCCTATGTACTGAAACGCAGTGCCACAATGTGTTTAACAACCTTGTTAAGTTGGGCGCAGCAGAAGACACACACCTTTCAAAAATACCCTGTCCTAAGCATGGCTACCACTTATAACCACTTCCTCCCTCAATGAGTTGCTTATCATCAATGCTCAGGAGATGGCAAAGAGCTTTTTAAACACCAGCCTTTAACTGGAAGTGTTCCTTCATTCACAGCCTTTACCTCTCTGTACCCAGTAAAAGCCTCAGGGTGTGTGTAATTCCTGGCTGATCCACCTGCCATCATCCCATTATGGCCTGCATGTCATAGCAACCAGACGGAGGCCATTCCCATTAACAACAGATAGATTTGCAAAAGGTGTTGTGCTCTCCAACCTCTGCCAATATCACCCGATATAAGTAGGAGCTAGATAACAAAGGGAGTCAGGGACAGAGGTGGGGGCTGGTGCGGGTAGGAGAGTAAGTTCTAGCTTCAAGTTGTAAGCGTATGTCTTGCCATCAAATGCATCTTCCATTACCTGTTATCAAACCAGATCATAAATATTCTCACATCACTATTTTTAATGAAAGTCACATGAAATCTGCTCCTCAACAACACAATCTAACCTCTCCATGTCCTTCCCTAGATGTGGCAGGTGATAAAGAAACAGTCCTTCTGCTTCAGGCCCTGCCAGCACCTAACATCTAAAACGTTATCCCTTCCATACATCAATCCAAAGGCATTAGAGAGTAGTCAATAGGGGAGTCCTCAGAGTGATGCAAAGAACACAGCTGGGCTTTACTAACTGGAGATGGAACACAAAGGTGAAGATGTTGCTGATCCGAGGCTCAGGAAATATCACCCCTTGGAGATATCACCCTTTGGGTGGAGAGCCCAATGACCCCCGATCGCATGGGTCATGCTTTTAAAAAAAGATCCTTGCAGCGTATCAAACCAACATGTAAACACTGGGGACAGTCTTCGCCAACTGCACCAGATTGTGTGTTTATTGAAGTAGCTCATGACCTGTAGCTCCAACGTTCTGTTGGATGGTTTCTTTGCGCTGCTGTCTACCCTGAAGCATGTGGCAATTACAGGACAGTCTGCAGCAGACCCAAGGGCAAAGTGTGTTTTTACCATGGATGTTCAGATTTCTGGAGTGCCATCCAGAGGGCCATCTCACCAAGTGACTGGGCCAATGACATAGACAGGTATCTCTCAGGGCTCATAGTGAGCTCCTTGATGTCATTTTCTTTGTTTTGCATAGTTTAGTGGCTATGCTCTGCACCAACGAAATGGCAGAAATTTGCACACTTGAAGCTGCTATTTCTCAGGATAATAGTCCATGTTTGGCCTCCTGCCAAGCCTCTGAGATGTCTACACTATTGGCAGAAAGAAGGCAGAGTTAGGCTGCCCATGCAGTGTCAAGATGTAAAACCTGCAGCAGTTTCATCTTTGGACATGGGCAGTCTCGGAAAACAAGCCATAGGCTACTTAAATTTGTTAAAGTGGGGCCTAAAGCCTGCTCTGGAACATGCGTATAAAATTTGTTCCCATTGAACGGGGCAGTTGTCAGGTCCAGTGCATTCAGAATTCTTCAGTGGCCCCTGTGGTTGCCAAAACTACTGGGAAGTTTTATGTTTTAATGTAACCTTTCTGTGTAGCCAGGAGAAGCAGGAGTGCTCCCCTGTCATCCCACAACTCAGCGGTGCAGATGATTGCCACACCCCACCCACCTTCCTGGAACTTAGCAGAAAGATAAAATTGACTTATTGACTTCTTTTGTGGAATAAGCTGCCTTTGGAGGGGCAACAGGCACTGACAGTTGGCTTGATGCCCAATTTTAGGATGGCATCAGACCTCTCTGTTTGAGTATGCACTGCTCTTGTCTGGGCCCAGACTCATTTCTACCCCATTGTATTTTCAGACATAATATTGTCTTTAGGTGATAGTGGAAAATAGGGGATATCAGATCAGTGCCCATTATATGTCTCTCCCGATTTTTATTCCCATTGAATTCCATCGGAAAGATGTATAATGCCCGGCAGATCCAATATCACCTACTTTACACTGTTGTCAAAAATTAAAATTACCCCCCTCTTTTGATAAGGGGTGGTGTTTGTGGCAGATGGAAAGGGGAGCTCCAGAGTAGAGGGCACAAAAGGTAGATTGTAAAGCAGTTGTCAACAGCAAAAATAACCTAAATCAGCTGTGTGTGACTTCTTGCAAGTACCTGTTGATTCTTCAAATTCACCAATTTACCTCAACTTTTTCTTTAGTGCTTGGCCACTCTGGCCACTTGTTTTAGATGGGAGTGAATAGCACTGAGCGTATATTTGGCAATAAGGATGAAAAGCAGGCACATAACACCATAACGTCTTTACCACCACATGTAACAATGCTTACACATTTCAGGGCAGGTAATTCCAGCAGCTGCCAGGAATAACAAAAGAAAACTGAGCAGGTGCTAAAATGGGCAGGGATCCTGTGCGAAAGATGATTTCGCCTATCCACCTGAATACTGCCACAACCCATGCAATATTCATATGACTCCGACTACACTACAGCATTTGCCTCACTGACCAAACAGACATTCATATAGTAAAATACAAGTGGCAAACTTTTGCAGGCAGCAGACAAACTATAAATCATCCAATCGGGAATTAAGTTATCATTGACTGTCTGCATGATATATTGTACGATGGCACTGAAACACAAAGTCATACATGTTTAATGACTAATCAATGATGATATCATACCTCACTATTCATCCAAAACAAATAAATCCACAGGGATAGTTTGTATTCATGTTATGGTGCTGAGAGAGATAAAGAATGAGAATTATGAGGTGCTGATGACCATTTTGGAACACTGAATCCACAGTGGGAAGCCACGATAGATTATAAAGAAGCCAGCATGGTATCTAACAGGCCCAAATATTTGGCCTGGTGACTAGATGAAATCAGCTTCTCAGCTACTTGACAAGTATGGAAGTGACCACTAGTGTTCTGACGAAAGGTCATCAACCTGACCGGTTCTGATGAAAGATCATCGAGCTGAAAAATTAACTCTGTTTCTCTCTTCATTGATGCTGCCAGACTGGCTGAGTATTTCTGGCATTTTCTGTTTTTATTTCAGATTGTCAGCATCTGCAGTATTAGACTTTTGTACTAGTGTTCATTGCTGACTTCTGCCAGAGAAAAGAAAACTGTTGAATTTCTGAGGCATGAATCTGGCCGGAAGCAACTCAAATGTCCAACTTGATGAGTAGGTGATATCCATGAACAGAATGGTTGAACTTTAATACTCATTTCTACAGCATGAGAATATTCTTCACTTCAACATTAGAAGGATAGCTCTCTTACTCTGTTTTATCTTCTCTCCATACAAAGCATTAATATGGCTTCTCTGGGTAAAACTGCCAAAAGCTTTGTGCTGCTCACTAGAACAGCAGCTGAGATGGCTCCAAAGTCATTTTGCACAGGATCCTTGCAGCCAGCGGAGGATGAAGAAATTTTTATCTGGTCAGTCTGGCCTATATTTAAATTCAGATCCCAAAGGTGAAGGAACAATCTGCTAACCACTCAGTCCTCCACTGTAGTATATATATTAATAGGTCATTACAGCAGTAATATGCATAATGCTCCTTTTCACCTGTAACCTTTGGCAGGCATATTGTTTCATTTGTCTCTGTGGCTCCGTTCATAGTCTGTCCAGCTATGGTATGTAGACAGAGCTCAAATTCAGCAGTGTTGCCTTTGTGAAAGATAATGCAATAGAATTTATTCAATAGGCAAGACTCTTCCAGAAAGAGATCTACTTATACTATTGTACTTACAGTTTTATTTTGTTTTCCTGCAAGGAAACATTTGATCACAAATTGACAACTGGCCATGCTGACATAAGGTTTGAGTGCCACAGTATAACATTTACAGCCCTCAAACAAAGGTGTCCTATGAAATGGATATGTGTCCATTAGGAGCTCACAATGTAAGGAATTACTGAGGGAGAATCACATCACAGCATTTGGTGGAGCACTTTGGAGCATTCTGGGGAGTGGCACTCAAGCAAGATATTGGTTGGGATTGTGACCTTCGACAAAATGTTAATATGTAACACTAAAAGAGGCACCAATCGCGAATAAAGTTGAGCCATGACATCAACATGAGTTAATATAGAGGTTGGCTAACTCAACTTTAATTAAATTTATCAGAATAAAGGGTGATCTTAACTCTGCCTAGGTTTACAATCCTTCTTTTCAAGACTGGCCATTCTTCTTCTTCCCTAAGCCTGCTAGTACTTGACTATCACTGGCACTTGAGAAAGGGGGGAAATAGTTAGCCTGTTGATGGTATTAATTTATGCTACAGCTAAACTGAAAATAGCTTATCTTTGACAATACCCCCAGCACTGCAGAAGAGGCTGATCGCTGTCTGCCGTATCTGTTATATTTGAGCCTTTTTATTTGAAGATCTTGAGTATTATATTATGCAGTTCAATTCTTAGTTTAATGAAACAGTCATCAAAAATTTTGGGATGGTTATTTTAAGATATGCAGGGACATTTTATTTTTGTGTTTAAATTTATAGACTAAGTATGCCAAGTACAAGTGATGCCGTTTCTTTGAACTGAACCATATTATCATCTAAAAAGAGTACCAATAAATATGCATTACATACACTTCTTTTTTGTCATGCCATTGATTGTATATAGTGGAGCGCCTATTTAAATTTATGCTAGTTTGTACACTTTGCCAATTCCTTTTTTTTCAAAGAACATGCCCTGTCCAAAAAATAAATATATAATCCAATCTTGTATTTTTCTGCTATTTACCATCTTCACACACAAATATTTAGAGATTCTTCTGGTAGAAGTTCTAAATGCAGTGCAAGACACTTTATGGGTGACACAGATCCTAGGAGTATTGAAAATCTATAGTCACATGACACTGTGAAGGTCAGAGGCCATGTGGATTAGCCACTTAAGTACTGCCACAGCAGTATCTCTGGCTTTTATAAGAATTGTCTGTCTCCAAGCAAACTACATGTGAAATGTATCTGTTGCTCATACAAAAATATTCTTGTCTAATATGTAAATATAGTAAAAATATTTGTTTGTATAAGATGATGAAGCTGGACCTCTTTCAAATTAGAGAATTCGTATTGTGATTATCTAACAATTAAAATATATAATAAAATAACAAATAAAGTGAAATGTTGGAAGAATTTGTAATTAAGGAACAGACAATTAGACGTTCGACTCTCACAGAGGTAAAACAAAGCAGCTTTGAAAAATAATGCTACTACTTCATAGCCGGTGTGACTATAATACATTATATTAGATTCATTAAAAAAGAACATGTTTAATTGAACAAGATTAAGTACACAATTAATGTGAACAGGATTAGAAGACAGGTTTGTGTCATAGAAACACAATCCTCAGTAGGTAGAAACCAATGAACTAATAAATATTTTCACTGTAAAAGTGACAAAGTTATTCTGGCAGATGCTATTTTTACAAGTAAAAAGATGTTTCAACCGTTAATAAGTTACACGTTTCTTACTTTATTTTTTAGAAATATTGCTGAATATTATTATTCAGTGGGATAGCTGCAGTAGTAATTGGGCTTTGAAAAAATCTAATTTGTTCATGTTAGCTTAAAATTTATGTATCAAATGACAGAGAAACAAAACCATAGATTATTAATGGTTTTCATATCCACTAGCACATTCAGTTTCATTTCAAACATAAAAATCCTCGTCTACCTCAAGATATTATACAGGGACTACACTATTACTAGCTATAAGTTCAGATCCAGGCTGAACAATTTTGAAAAATTTAATAATTGGTTGATAAATTGAAGCAATTTTTTTTTTTAAAAAAGGTAATGATTGCAAGGTAATTGCTTTTGATGATCAATTGTGGTACAAACACTTTGTACAATGATACGTAAGTGCTGAAAGACTATTATATCTACTTCTATTCTTGCCTGGAAGGCAACTGTTGGCATATCAGTTGAATGCTTATATCATTATCCTGTTAAATGAGAGTGACATTAACTTATATGTATTATATTTAACAATAAAAACTGTTTTTAAAAGGAGTTTTTAATAATCCACCATTGCTAAAACCATATACTGTATTCAGTCTATGATGCCACTGCCAGCAAGTTTTATTTCATCTTGACTATTCTTAAACACAATTTAAAGAAAAATAATACAGTTCAATGCATCTGCTTTTAAAATATGAACTGCATTATAACTGAAGAAAGGTCATCTAAGTAGATTTATTTTGAATTAGAAGCTTCTAATATTTTTACCTTAATACACATTCTCTAGGGCAGGCTATTAACAATTGCAGAAATGCATTAAGGCATAGCTGTAGAAGAGCTTAAATGGTTTCAACACTACCATATTCAATATAACATTATTAGTCCAACAGACTACTGCACAAATCCACATTTAAAACTAAGTACTGTTTAATGTTTAAAAAGCAATCATAGATTTTAGGCTTGATTTTGGACTAAAGTTATATGCAAGTTTACACAACAGAAATTGTTTGCAGTCATTTGTAGCTGGATATTAGTATTTTGCAGGAAAGTTTTACACATCTAATTCTACATACTAAAGCAACAGAAACTTTAAATGGAGATATCTTTCACTGTGCTGTTCTGCTGGATTAGACACAGTAACATATGCAAAATACATGCTTTATAATTGAAAACAATGTAAACCAATACTCAAATAGGGCCAATTATCCACTTCTATCACAGTTGACTGGGAATCTACCCTATAGACCTGATTTCTAGCAATGGGAATAGTTGTGTTGTGCTGGCCCATTGTGAACTGATAGTACAGAAGGTTGGCATAGTCCACATTAACAATGGGATTCTCTCTCCCACATCTGAATAGGTTGCAGGTAAGGGGAAAGCTTGCATGGAGAGCTTGATCTGCAGCTGGGGAATTAGAAAATCTGGCAAGGCAGCAGCTTTTAAAGCATGACAGCTAACCATTAAAAAGGGAAGCTATGGCAGTGATAGGAAAGTGAAGAAACTATTCATAATATCAAAGTACAGCTGCATGGGCAACACCGTACCCTTTAATGGTAAGGATACAAAGGTCCTGCTACAGCAGGTGATCCTATTTGGAGTTGAACACCACCTACCAGTAAAATCACATGTGCAAACTGCATGAAGTGGGAGGTTTCCAACCAAGCCAATGAGGTTACTCAAGTCTCTTCCACTTGGTTGCAGATGAGGCTGGTATCAGGAAGGTGGTGACAATAAGTGTTCCTCATTGCTGCATAATTCCTTTTGGAGCCATTATGATACAAATTTAAATTGAGAACTCCAGCACACACTGGGAGATAACATGTGAAGCATTGCACACAACTACTGTATTTTGGTACAGTCTTTCATTATGTTGAAGCTGCAGGCATCCTTTTCTCGCAGGAGGAGAGGACTGATCTGGAACATCAGATTCTCAGGCTTAGCCCTAGTCTTCAAAGAGCGATTCCTTTGCAGTGCTTCTGCCCTGTCCAAAATCGCGAGTATCGTGGACTACTGTACTGCTTCCTGGATAATGTCCATGACACGTATAGTGGTAGTTCTGTGGCCAGGCACCACCTTAACGTTAGTTGAGTACAAACCTCATTTACACGTTAGGATTGTGACAGTCAAGAATTTCAGCATGGGATATAATGAGAAGAAATATTTAATGTAAATGAGTCTGACGCATGCAGGTACTGCAATCTCCTTTTTGGAGCCAAATCATCTGTTGGGAAATTGGGTGTATTGCTAATTGGATACACATGGCCATGGGCCTGGTTTTCCGAACCCCATCTGTTGCCTGGAAGGCCCGATGCTGAAAGCTGAGTCTTGGAAAATTTTGTCCTATAAATAATTTTTATGCCAAGTCCTCTGGGAAAGACTCACTCTATATTTGTAATCCTGTTCAGAGGTTTAACAGGTGTCTATAGCAAATATGCAGTCTTGCATTAGAATTATTTGATATTTTTCACTCAAGAAGCCTCAAACCTTTACTGATTTCACAGTAATTTCTGCTACTTTTACATGACTTAATTGGTTATTAAACTGCACATCAATTGTCTGGTGAGAAATTTGAATCCATTTTATCATTATTTCTGCTTTCTGGCATGCAACATTTTCCTCTGATCATACCCGACTTGCGTTTAGAGTATACAAATGGATAGACATACAGAATCTCCTGGTTATTTTTAAAAATGTGATTGTGAACTTCCATGCCCTCAACCCCATTTTCTCTTTTGAAGTGCTCACTCGTGCTGTGGCACAAATTCATGGGTATTCACAACATTTTGATACCTCACCCAAGTCATTATTTTCCATATGGGAATCTATGCAGTAGGAATTCCCCAGCTGTACCACTAGTCTCCTATCCTAACTCTGGTGCGAGGCTGGCAGGAAATTGCTGGACTCCTGGTTTCACTGGATGTTTGTCATTTACAAAAGCTTCCTGGTTGCCTTTTAAGAGGCGGAGTCACCGGGGCTGGACAGTGGCTCAGCCCCTGACAGCAAAGGGTAGAATCAAGGAGTCCCCACTTCTTAGGCTAGTCTGTGAGCTGGTGTATCAGTGGAGAATTCAGCCCTGGAGAGCATCATCAGGCGAGATCTCAGCATAATTACTGTGATTTGGTCCTGAGGCATCTCAGCCCCTAAGTGATCAGCAAGCTATTTCACTGTTGGGGGAATCATAGCCACACCCAATCCTGCTCACACATGCACTTTCCAGCAGAGGTCAATGAATTGTGATAAGGAACACGAGGCCAACAAGAACAGCTTGCAATTGGCTGGAAGCCCCAGCTCATGGGTGGAAGAATTTAAAGGAGCACATCCACTCTTTCAACTACATTTCCACAAGTCCAACTTGGAATCAGTAGCGTGTCAATGTGATACTCTCCAGCATTGGGAGGATGAACCAAAAGACAGTGGTCATAATCACACACAAACAAAATTCTGAAGTGACTGCAGCCTTGTAGTATCGTTCATGTTAATCTGATTGCAATAAAAAAAAGTTTTTGGAATTTGCCTTTATTTTGCATCCACAAAGATAATTACATCAGTGGGCTGCATTTTACATTCCTGCCACCAAAATCAGCGGCGGACGTAAACAATGGTGGTCTGCCTTTGTGAATCGCACGTTATATTAAACGCAGCAGCTCATTTAAATGGCAGGGATGGAGCGCACCCCCGCCACTTCCGATGAAGTGGAGAGGGCGGGCGGTCCGTCCACGACAATGGCGTCAGCAGCCTTTGCGCAGGTGCTGACGCCATTTTTAAAGGGCTTCATGCTCTTCCATTAAATTAAAATTTAAAGAAATAGATTATAAAAATTTTTTTAAACATTTAATTTGCCCCTCTCCCACCCCCCTTGCCCCAATAACCATGCAATTCATTACTTGCACTCTCGTCCCCAAACCACGTCCCCCCCACAAAAGTTCATAAACTGTGCACTATAACCCTACACCAATCAGATGCGTTTGAACCCACTCTCCACTAACACCACCCCCCATCCTCACACTAGAAAACTTACCTGCTACCCCCTCCCCACCAGTGTTCCACCTTGGATCCCTGGATGGGGATCCGAAGGTGCAGGAGTGACGGCCACCGACACCAATATCGCTCCGGGATGGACGGGGGGAGCGTGGGTCATTAATTCAGGTATTTACATTAATTTACATATTGAAATTGGGCTCCCATCGCTGAATGGCGAGGTGGCTACCATGAGGCCTTGTTGCTGCCGGCAATATGGGGCCTGGCCTTCTCGGCGTCGAGGTCAATGGCAGGCCTCTGCCAGAGGCATTTTCAGGCCCCACCTGCCATGACCCCCGACGTTGGGGGTTCTGTAAAATTCAGCCCAGTATATTCATGTGAAAGGCACCAATATGTCTAGGGAGGCTTATCCCACTTTTTATTCAAAACCAAATGTATTGAAACTGCCTCTCAAAGTAGGTATATATCGATGATCATATTTAACTGGGAACTTACGGGAGTTATTTTACATGCATGAAAGACCCAGGTGCTCGAGATTTATGATCGTGGCTTGTCTGACTAACAGAAACTCCAGAACCAAACAAATATGTGTCTTTCTTTTTTTTAGATGATGCAGGCCATTAAGTGATAATTACCTACAGTTAGATTCTGGTATTTGATTCACTGCAGTTAGATATCACTTTCCTGGTCAGTGGACACATCCCTAATGACTCAGGTAGTTAATGGAGGATATTAAGTAAATAGGCAGTGCATTACTAAGTTTATTTTTTTTATCGAGGTGGGAAGCCCATAATTCATGATCAGTGTAGATGTGAGCCAGTTGTGAGGTTTTTTTCTGTGAGTACTAGAGTTTCCTAGAGTACTGTGTACAGTTTTGGTCTCCGTACTTACACCTGCATTGGAAGCAGTTCAGAGGAGGTTCACTAGGTTGATTCTTGGGATGAAAGGGTTATCTTATGAGAAAAGGTTGAGTGGTTGGGCCTATATTCTCTGGAGTTTAGAAGAATGAAAAGTGATCTGATTGAAGATTCTGAGGAGGCTTAACAGGGTAGATGCTGAGAGGATGGAGGCAGTAACTCCTACCACCGGAGCCAGAAGCGGGTGGTGAGACTGCACGGGCTGGGAAGGGCAGGGGTGGGGTGAGTGGGGTTGTGGAGTTTTACGCACAATATTATCAAGACTGGCAGGCCCAGGAGTTGTCCAGTGAGAGAAGGTGGGCAGGGGGATATACCGAAGCGTTAGTCGCTGGCACCATTTTTAAAAGCCAGGTGCCAGCACAAGACAATGCAGCAGCCCCGGAGGGAGCAGTGAGAGAGCCCTGGCAGTGCAAGTGGAAGAAATGGCCAAAGCTCAATCAAGGGTTGCCCCCAAGATGCAGCAATGCCTCCCCGAAGGTACTCCTCCAGGCTGTAAGAGAACAAAGAGAAGTCCTGTTCCCCTAGGACGGCAGGAGAAGACTGGTACAGCAGACCAAGCAGGCCTGGATGGAAGTTGCAGAGGTGCTCAGCAACCATGGGGGTTATCCCTCATACCTGGCTGCAGTGCTGAAAAAGGGTCAATGACCTGATGTGGTCTGGCAAGGTGAGTGCAGCGCAAAACATTAAGCTGGCATCGTTAAATGTGGCTGAAGATGAATAAGTGATTGAAGGAGGGGGTGCCCACCCTCTCAGTGGAGATGTCTAATCATCAGCATTGCCTGTCAGATGCACACCATTCTCTCTGTGCAGGATACCAGCCAGGCAGAGGTGACTCCTGCACAGCCAGTGCTGATTGGCCGCATACAGGAGGCTTGCCTGTAGCACCACATTGGACAATCAAGCTTCCACCAACATTGGAGTTGTACCTCTCTCTAATGAGTGACTAACAATGGGAATGTTTGTGCTTGTAGGAGGAGAGCTCATAATACATGGGAAATGTCCAGAACTGGAGGTGGAGTATCCTACGTGGCCAACCTCACTCCCGTGAAGGAAGAGGCGCTGAAGCTGGTTGGAATGAAGGCAGGTCAGGCTGTCGTAGATGGTGAGATGGGTGTGGAGGCCCGAGAGAATAAGTTGCCTAATGGATGGGCGCAAGAGACCCTGTGACGAGCACAAAGCATAGTGCTCATGTGTGCACCACTGCTCACTTAGATCTCCAGATGATGAGTAGTTAGAAGGACGTGTTGTTAAAGCTTATAGCCCACTCATCAGTCTTATCTCACACGCAGGTTATAGACAAGAGCGACCAGCCACCGAGCCTGAGTGACAGCCCCTCACCTCTGAGGAGGAGATCTTGGAGAGTGCACTGTTACATCATACACCCACGCCCTCCACCATACTCTCACACAATTAGTAATGGGGACACATTCTGGTGAGCACAGCACATACATGCTCGAGCAGCCGACAGAGGCAGTGACAGCTGAGGTCACTAATGCTCAGAGGACTGTAGGAGGGCCCAGCAATGCTCAGCTTCAGCCTGATGACATGCCTCTGGTGTCATCCACAAGGCAGTAGATGCTGGAGTTGCAGCGTGAGGTGTGGGAAAATCTAGCAGAGCTTGCAGAGGCTATGCATACCCATGTGCGGACAATGGAGGCGTCCATCAAGGCTATAAGTACCACCATGACTCTGGTGTGTGCACATATGGCTTCCTCCATTGAGAGATTGGTGACCCTCAAGATGAGCCATAGCCAGCAAACCACCCAGTGGATGCAGGAGATACACCCGGACCTGCATGCCATTGCCACCTTCATGAGCTCTGTGGAGCAATGGCTGGGTGAGAGGGGGATGAGATGCCAGGTCCCCAGAATCCTCAGATGAGCAGGTAGAACCAAGTGTACCTTGAAAGGGTGGAGGAGCAGCTGTCTGCAGCATCTGGGAGCTCCTCTCAGAGTGCTCCTGGTGTCAACAGCGGCTCCTCAGCCCCCTGACAGTGACACCTGTGCCTCATGAAGCCGTGGAGACAGAGGCAGCTTCAGCACCTGTGGAGGAAGCCCTCAGTTTGCCGGGGCCCTCCAGGTCTCTAGCAACTTACCTCCACCTCAACTGACAGCGCAGGGGAAGCACCATGTAGGAGCATGCACAAGTATGTGAAAAAGTCCACCTAGGAATTTAGAAGAGTAAGAGGCAACTTGATTGAAACACATAAGATCCTGAGGGGTCTTAACAGGATGGATGTGGAAAGGGTGTTTTCCCTTGTGGGAGAAACTAAAACTAAGGATCACTTTTTAAAAACAAGGGGTCGCCCATTTAAGACAGAGATGAGCAGAAATGTTTTCTCTCAGAGGATCATGAGTCTTTGGAATTCTCTTCCTCAAAAGGCAGTGGAAGCAGAGTCTTTGAATATTTTTAAGGCAGATGTAGATTCTTGATAAGCAAGGGGGTGAAAGGTTATCGGGGGTAGGTGGTAATTTGGAGTAATCAGTTCAGCCCTGATCTTGTTGAATGGTGGAGCAGGCTCGAGTGGCCGAGTGGCCTACTCCTGCTCATAATTCTTATGTTCGTATGTTTGTTCGTAAGCTGCACTTTGGTTGCACGGGGTTAGATCCTGATGTTAGTTGTCACCTTGATGTGGACTTGTCTGAAATGAATTGTTATATTGTGCACCATTGAAAGAATCCTTTATGTTTTAAACCTTTGGGTCATTAACAGTTCGCTGGCTCCTGCAAAGGGTGTGATGGGAAGCAGCACACTAAGTGAGGTCACAACATTTCCCATGCTGTTGCCTCATATGATGACGGCTGCAGGAAAATGGGAAGAGCAATCAAGGACCCGACAACAGGTCTGCAGAAGCTGGAAGATTTATTGGATTGATTGGGTAAGTAATGTTGATATGAAACGTGCCTGTGTTAGCGAGACGTGAGCCTCCCTTGCGCCTATCTCATCCTGCCTTGCCTGCCGTCCCTCAGGGTCTTCATCCTGTTGCACCTGGTCACCATCCCCCTCCATATCCTTATCCTCTGAGGAGGCATCGTGCTCCAGGATGTCCTCAATGTTCAAAGCTTCTCCCCTCTATAGCACCAGGTTTTGTAGAGCACAACACACCACACCATCATGATATGTGAGACCCTTTCTGGGGCTCACTGACAGGCTCCACCAGATCTATCCAGGCATCTGAAATCCAGGCATTTGTCAGAAAGCCTATGGCCTGCTTGATGGTCAATTGAATTGTCCCATTTCAGCTGTTGTATCTCTCCTCCACATCAGTGCTTGGGTTCCTCACAGGTGGAAGCAGCCATCTCTTTAGTAGGTAGCCCTTATCAACCAGTAACCACCCTTGAAGGTGTGCTGTGGACCTGAAAAGGTTGGGCATCGGGGAGTGCCCTAGTATGTAGACATTGTGGCAGCTTCCCAGGAATCTTGCACAGACCTGAATGATCTGTTTGCATGGTCGCAGACCAGTTGTACATTGAGCAAGTGGAAGCCCTTCCTGTTGATGAAGGCAGCAGCCTGGTCTGTGGGACCTTTATTGGCCACATGCGTGAAGTCGATGACACCTTGCATTTGGGGAATCCAGCGATGGCCCCAAATCTTATGGCCCACTCAGCCTGACTGTTCGGATCGGTGAGGAAGTGCACACTCTGGATGGCACTCTTGAAGATAGGATTAGTGACCATCTTGACGCAGCAATGAGACGCAGATTGGGAGATCCCACAGATATCCCCAGAAGATCCCTGGAATGATCCTGAGGCATAGAAATTTAGTGCACAGTAACCTTCAAAGCAATAGGCATTGGGTGCCCGCACCTCCCCATCGGGCTCAACTCACCCGCCATCATGGCACACAGCTTGGTAACAGTCTCCCTGGAGTGACGCAGTCTTCAGTGACACTGCTGTTCCGACATTCGTCGGAGATTGAGCCTCCGATGGTAGACCCTCTCTGGGGGGTATTGTCACCTGCGCACAAGTGGCTGGTTGCATGCACCTCTGCGCCCTTCTCCTCCCTGCCCCTTTCCTGGCTCCTGATCCTGGTGCCCCTCTGGTTGCTGCTGCCCACTTCCAGTGGCTGCTGCTCTCTCTCTCTCTCTCTGATGCTGCTCCTCACTGGATGTCTCAAAGCCTGAGTAAATGAGGCCCATGGCAAATAGCCACAATCAGACCTCAGGGCCTCTCACCACCCTCCCTTGCTCTGTAGATACTGGCGCCAAGTCCGAGAGGGCACTCAGTTGGAATGCCCCCACTGCGCTAGGAAAGTTTGCCCCTACTCCCGATTGCTAATTTTGCAGTCCCACCAGCTCCACCCTCCCTGTCAAGCCACGCTACCATTCGCAATGGCTGCCAACTGCAGGCAGCACTGACCTCCTGCTAAGCCTTTGCCTGGTTCTAGCTGCCGAGGCTCTGAAGCACTGTTGTTCCTGTGCACCCACGGAAAGCTTAAAAAAAAAACTGGTAAAATCACTGTTAATCAGGCTTAATTACCTTTCCACCTCATTCCAGTGCAGCCTCCTCCTGTCAGCCCGGCCGCCTGCCGTAATATCCGGTTGCAACATGAAGGTGTCGGGCTTCCGTCCTGACATCTTCTGTTTCAATTTTACCATTCCTCCTGCCTCCCATCCAGTCTCCATTGGGCTGGTAAAATTCAGCCCATGTTTTCCCTTGTGGGGGAATTTAGAACTAGGGCATAGTTTCAGAATAAGGAATTATCCATTTATGACAGAGATGAGGAGGAATTTCTTCTCTCAGAGGTTCGTGCAACTTTGGAATTCTGTACCCAAGAGAGCTGTGGAGGCTGAGTCATTGAATATATTCAAGACTGAGATAGACAGATTCTTGAACTATATGGAAATCATCAGTTCTGGGGAACAGGCAGGAAAGTGGACATGAGACCAAGGTAATATCAGCCATGGTCTTACTGAATTATGAAGCTCGCTCAAGGAGCTGTATGGCCTACTCCTGCTCCTATTTCTTACATTATGAGTTAAAATTCTATATACTACACAGCAATAAATATCATAATATGAAAACAGATAGTAGAAAATCATTTTCAAGTTGGTTATATTAGTGAATTAATAGCAATAATAGTTCTCACTGTGATTAGGCTTCAAGGTTCTTTGCTACTGGTGTTTACTTGTTATGATATCAGCACAATACACCAGTGGCAACTGCAGTACATTGTAAGAATAATTAATAAGATTTTCTCATGAATGCATTATAATTCTTAATTTTACTTCTGTAAAATATCAATGGTAGGGACTGTAAAAATAACAGCAAGTGATTCACAGCAAAACAAAATATTGTTAATAGACATTTAGAAAATACAAACTTAAAACAATTACTGTGTGCTTAATAATTTCTGGAATAATGTTTAAAATCCAGGCTTAAAGTATACTTTTTATACAAATATAAGCAGTTTAACAATATACAGAGAAAAGAAAAAATAGTTCTGGACAACATTTTGTATTCAGGGATCTGAATAAATGCCAGTGAAATCAACTATGATAGAAAAGTGAGTGTTTTCAAATGGAAAGAAAACAGAACACTTTGTAAATACTTTGGCCTAGATCTCTGATATAGAACCCAATGTGATTGATCTTAATTATCGTTTACATATGAACGTTTTTCTACATCTCTTTTAAATGATATTGAATCACATGTAAAACTTTAAACCACAATTAACAATAGCCACCCATAAATCATTTCAAATGTCAGCATGCCACATGCATTTCAATTTTCACCTTCCAGCACAGTGGCCATTTCTTATTTTCTTATCCATTTTCCCACCCTAATATATAGATTCTTGTCTGGTGCAGACCTGAGGGTGATGGAGCCCAGACATGCTCCATCTGTCTGCAGCTGGTGCCACTTGGTCCAGAAGACTTTGGACTACTGCCCTCAGTCACTTAAAGACACATCAGTACCTGCAATTTCTCCACTACTTGGCCTCAACCTAAGTATTTTACTGCCACCTCTACAGTTTCATACAGACCAGGAGCTGTTCTGGCCAAACATTTAGCAGACTCTGAAGGAAATGAAAATATGCAACAGCATTAAAGTTTCAAAATAACAATTTAGAAAAATACGCATTTTTTTCTAACTGTTGATGCAGTTAAAATAATCACAGACATCACATCGTCATGTCCCTGTTCATCGACCTATATTTTCAGTACAATCACATTTACTCATATAGAGAAAATTGAAATGCTACTTTTGGGTTCAGTGATTCAGTTGTAACTGAATACTTTAAAAATCATAATTTAAACACATTGCCAGGAAAAATGTTTGAGTTTGTTTGCTTTGTAATAGTGCTGAAAGTAGATATGATAATCTGTTGTTACCAAGTTACTTTCTCATCACTGGCTTGATAGGTGAAAAAAAAATGTCTACAAACACTAAGCTATAAATGAATTCATAAATGTGTATGTCCTTCTTCACTTTTAAAGTAATACCATACCCATCACTAGAAATATATTATTTATCTTAGGATGTGACCAGATATCATTTATTCAATACAAAAGCTATCAAAATTTATGGCAATACATTACATTTACTTTGTGAGAAAATCATCCAGAAAAGTATACAAGTCATAAGAAAGAATGTTTTTGAATCAAACCAAGTGTAACTAGTTTGATGTAAATGTTAATATAAACTTGGCAAGGCAGAAAACATATTTCTTTCTGGAAGATTATAATGTATTTTCATCATGGATTTTCTCCCTTTGTAGTCTTCCAGCCTGTATACTTTGGACTCTGGCCACGTGCTTCATAGATCTCAGGTGTTCAAAGGCATCTCAGTGCCCACTAATATTGTTTCTCTCTGGTCAGGTAGCGGTGGGGGGGGGGGGGGGGGTTGCTGGTGAGGGTGCCGAACTGAGTTACAAAATCCACCTTGCGTTAATTTACTCTCCTTGCTTGCTCCCACTTGATGCTTCCTTTGATAATTCAGCAGATTTTGAGCAGTTTTAGAATGATCTAAATTAAGGCAGTATGATAATTCTGCAAAATACAATTAGTAACGTACAGCATTAATGTGCCATCTGTTACAAAGTGTATTGTTATTTTTCACACTGACAAAGTGCATTGGTACTCTTTAGTTGGATCTGCGAGCAGCTTTAAATAAAAATAACACTCAGAATCTTTTAAAACCTCAACACGTAGTCTGTCAACAAACTTGACCCTATCTCAAAATCCAGTTTTTCCGTGGTCAAGGGCATCTATTTTATTATAAAGATAACTATGCCAAAACAAATATTATTTTTGAATCTTTCATTATCTTTCCTTTTCAAAATGGTCTAAAACAGCATGTGTTGGTATTAGATGATGCAGAAACAGCTGTCGTGCCTGACTGCACAGTGTCTCAATGTCAGCAGTTCAAAGCACTGGAAGACTGAAGGGGAGGAAATCTGATAGGTCACTGGAACCCAATTCCAAGGCTGAAGGACATTTCTTTCTTTCAACAATTGGACTAACAACATCACCATTAGCTCCTCCACCAATTTGCAGCTTCACAGGAAAGTTAAGCATTTCACTGTAGAAGATCATGCCAAATAATGCACAGTATTAAAAGAAAATCACAAGGTGAAATCAGCAATAATGGTTGAAGAGGGCATGCTGGAAGTACATCTAAGTGGCAGTACACATTCGCCTCTCTTTTAAATAAAACCCCTAGAGGTTCTAGTGTCATAGCACCCTTCATTAATGCTCACTCCAGTCTGTAGCCTCGGCATCATTAGCAATATCAGAAATCAGTAGGTAAAGAAGGGCCATTCTTCATCTCACTGCCTGACTGCAGCAAGTTGCTCTGTGTTATGGCAGCCACAAAAAAAGTGATTGCATACAAAGAAACGAGATTGTGACACAGTTTGTCTGAAAACATGCAACATAAATCAGCGTGTAAATTTCTGGTGAGCTACTCTATGTTCCAGTTGTAGGTTAAAACAGAAATAATTGAGAGTAAAGCTGCTGTTAAGAGGGTATTCTGGTTTGTAATGTAATTCCACTAAACTCTACTGCCCTCTATTGGAAAAACGATGCTCAGAGAATCATTATTAACATGTGCGAATCACAATTTGGATGAACTGGGAGAACACACACTGTCAAGACTGGAAAGCAAATTACATTTTTCAGAGTCAGATCTATCTTTTATTTATAGAAACTATTTTAATGAATTATCTTTCATGTATTATTAAAGGAAGACCTTAAATGTATCCCACTAAAAACTGAAATATCAATATCAAGTAGGCCACGCTACAAATAAGAAAATTGAAGATATCTATTTTTATGACTTTTACATACATAATGGGAAGCTAAAAAAACTTGTAAAGTAGTAACATAATAGGCATAAGTCACCACAGCCCTTGATTATGTCTTTAACATCCTTAAAATACTACATATAGCATCTTCATGGTGTAAATACAGGATTTTGATGACTTACAATGATTTACTTAGAGACACTATTTTTTAGGGCTTTGAGTGATGGTGTTTGTGAGAAAGCAAATTTATATTATATTATGTAATTAGTTCTATTGTTTTGCAAACTCTTTTATGTCCTATATATTTTTATAATCCAACCCTCTTAAAACCAACATCTTGGTCATCAAGCCTAAACGCCATTACAACAGACAAGCCAAACTGACTATCTGATATATGTATAACCTTATATGTAACATGAAAAAATGAGAAGTCATGCTCTGAGAAAGATAGGAAGTATTTTCTATCTCACATATGTGTTCTCACATGGGGTATTATAGCATAGATATCTTGTTCTGATATGATTTAAAGGCCAACACATTTGATCTGTGTAACAGCCTGAAATCCTATTCTTTCAATTGTGTGGCAGTCACAATGTTATACGTAATTTATCTGTCCCCCTTATATCTTTACTGCAACTTTAACGTTCTGAAGGAAGAGGTACTTGTTTGTGAAAAAATGTGGCAGCTTGTGACCTTTAATTGATTATTCTGTGATTAATCACATTTGACACAATTTGTGGTTACACAACATAAGTTTATTTTTCCCAATTACATTGTACAGTTGTGCACTTTTAAAAAAAATCTTCCTTTTTTATGTATTCAGAATAAACTAATTATCACATCCTTGCATGTGCTCACGTTGACTAACAATGAGAACAAATGGGAGCATGAAAGGGCAGGAAAATGCATCTTCCCCCGGGCAGGATAACTGTCGTTGCTCAAACAATGTCTTCAGTGGGAAAAGAAAGTACCAGTGAGAGCTCCCTCTCCGCAACCTAATCATCTAGCCAATAAAATAATTTCCATGGGAAAAGAACCTATAGGACAACTGTAAACTAAACACACACAAATTATTTATCTGATTCTATGAATGAAAGAGTGTGAGCGACAAAAACATTACTAACCAAGGCGCAGCTTAGGTCCGTGATTCAGCCTTGGCCCCATAACATCATTGAAAATATTCCATTAATATAACTAAGTCATTTTTATTCTCACTAACTAAACATGTACAATCTTTGCCATTTATAAGCTGCAAGGAACTTGTTTCTATACAAAATCTCAATCATCAGATTACGTGTTTTATAAGAAATCTACTGCTCAAGAGAAATATTTACATAATTAAGAGTCTCTATAATTGCAAAAAAAAAAGGATTCCACTACCAAAAAATACACACAATGCATAAGTTGCAGCTTTTCCATGAAACTTGAAAAATACATTTCAAATAGAAGAAATTGAAGGCAATGTTTAAGTTGCGACAAACTTTAAAAAAAAAAGTGACAGCATGCAAAAAAAGTTTCCTTTTCAATGTTTTTGTGACTATTTTGCAAAAAGTGTTCATGAGAAACAAGTATTTCAGTAGCTCAAACATCAAAGAGCACAGGGCACGCATTGACACTCTTTTGGCTGAGGTACAGTTTTCCATGCTGGACAAATACAATGCAATGCAATGCAGGAATAAAGAGGTGTGAGCTGAAGCCTCAGGATTTCATTTTGCTCCCAGTAACACGCGAGCTCCAGTTTGTCAGCTGTCCCCTCTGTGAGCCAGATGCTTCCTTAGAGGGGCAGTTGCACCTAACATTTGCCATGCCCCTCCCACTCCCTTATCCTTGCTTTAATGGGCATTAAAAATAGAACAAAAAAGCCTGTAGATGGGAACAACATACATACACAACATGCACAGATCTCTGTACTCATTCTTCTGTAAAATGTAAAAACAAGAAAGGCCAGCATCCCTCAGGATGTATCCAGCCTTTTTAATATAGTAGTGGTGCCACCACGCATCTGAATCTCAAGTTTCTTTTATCTTTTTAAGTCACTCAAATATTTACAAATTCCCTAAATAATAGTGGATGTGTTAAGAGCTTGCTTTATTCTGAATATTGTTGGCGTACATTCTAGCTGTGTGGCAGCATTGGACAAGGTCCCCGAGATGTTTTTCAGCTCTCTTTCAGAAGCTTCTCATGTGTCAGTAGCCATTGTTTGAGGTGATTTCCTCTTCCTCCTATATAATTACCAATCTGTCCATCGCTGCAGATCACTCTGTGACAGGGCACAATAATTGGCACCTGAGATTAACGTAAAACAAAAATTATACACCTGTTAATTTTTACTTATTAAAATAAATCACCTCAGAGCTATAATAAACACTTCACAGAATTTTGCACAGCCGAAATAAAAATAAAGCCTATATCGAGAATAAGGGATATTTAGGTGTGAATTACAAAGCTGTAGTCTAATCAGATGACATCATAAACTGAGAGAGGATAACAAAAGCAGTTTAGAAGAGTCACAAATTACAGTAGTGAGTTTATTCTCTTATATAGGTTTTTAAAATTTCGTGCTTTGTTCAGTGTGTTGGCTTTATTATTGTTTGAAATGTATTTTTATTGGTAGCACTGGCAACGCAGAGTAACCCCTTGAAGAATGATGATGTTTACCATAGTAAGAATAAGTAATGAATCTACTGTCGATTGCCAATATTTGCCATAATGTGTAAGTGCTATATTTAGCCATTCGCTAGATAACCAGTATTTGCTAGAATCTGTAAATATTATAATTCTGTGATTTTTCTATTAAGAGCTATTCTATTTAGTCACTTATCTGACATTTTAACTTTGCAGCAAATTACGTTAAACTTTAAAAGTCTATTTGGAGGGCTTGGTCATTTATTTCTGATGAAAACTTTGTAAAATGTACCCATGTTCATGTAAATGAAACTTGGAATCAAGTTTTATTTGAATAGCATAATAGAGAAAGTAACATAGTCAAGTCTTTTCAGATTCAGTACGTCAAATAATGTTTGTAACAAAATGTATAAATAATGTGACAGATTCATTAACAATTACTAAACCTGGAGCAAAATGAAACTTTAATTTCTATCATTTATATTATGTACAATCTTGGAATAAAATGTTGCTCAACTGTTCCACATCTGTTCATCATTTACATGTAAGCAGATTTGACTGGATTTTTAACATAAGTTATTTCATTGACAAATGGGCTGCCTAATCATGCCTCAGTATGACTTGGCATTATTTATCACTATATTAAAAACAATATTTACATTCATTTGATCGATAGAATGTTGCTTGTTAACTTCAATACATAAAGGTATGTTATACTATGTGCATTGGCAAGAAATACTCGAAAAACCCTGTTTTGGGGATATTGTGATAAACTGCACATGATTAAGCTATGTAATACTGTTTCAGTGATGCTAAACAATATTGTAAAACACCAATCATGCAGATCACAACATTATTTTAAGGTATAGGAGGCATATGCATAAATATTATCTAAATTATCCTCTTTAAAATCAAAGTGACTAATAAATTACTGTTGCTGCAAATAAATATTTTAGCAGACAGGCCATGGATAAAAGCAGAACAGCAAATGTATAGAACAGTTTTACTCTTCCAGTGTGGTTCATTTCACACCTAATACAGAATAGGAGTTTCAATACTCTCAAAGCTTCTTCTCTCTCTTCAATCACCCTCTCTGACCATCAGCTGCTCTTTGGTGCAGTTGCATTTTATGTGCTACATACAGCTACAGCATATATCTTCTATGTACTGCAAATTGAATTTCTAGACTGAAGGGCGAGACTGAATGAATCAGTTGTGATATTGGTACCTGCAATGCAGGTGTGATATTAGTATCTGAAATTCGACCACCCGTGAACCTTTCAGCCTCATCAAAAGGACATTTCTGGTAAATTTAGCATGTCCAAAGATGTTGAGTATTTGCATTGGAAACACATTTCCATGTTCGGATCAGTTTCGAAAACTAACTTGCTAGATTTGGGCCAGTGTTAGGAGCTGGCTGATAGAAGAACCAACTCCAGTTACCCCCTGCCCTTTCAGCTGCCTGTTACCCATTATTTGCCTTGATCATACTATAGAGAGTAGCTGAAATACGACAAAATGACAAGTTCATCCACACCGAGTACCTTTACATATGTGCAGTATATTTTTAATTCAAATTTCTTCACCCAGTCTTGAAAAGGTGAAGGTGGTAAAGCAGAGGTAATCTGTTGTGCTGGAATGTGAACCAACCACAGGAGTGTTGAGGTAGCTGTGAATGCAGCAGCCATGTTTTAGCCATGCAGGATTCAGGTATGTAGCATGTATGCTCATTGTGACTACGATTCTGAACTGATTTTGAGCTCGTACTAAGGTTTGAGGTTGGTCACGTTTGGCCAATCTGCATCCTACATTACAAAAGTAACATCACTTCAAAAGTACTTCACTGGCTGTAAAGTGCTTTGGGATGTCCTGACATTGTGAAAAGTGCTGTCCAAACACTACCACTGTGCATCAGTGGTGGAGAGAGTGAATGTTTGTGGATAAGGTGTCAATCAAGTGGGCTGCTTTGTCCTGGATGGTGTTGAACTTCTTGAGTGTTGTTGGAGCTGCACCCATCCAGACAAATGGAGAGTATTCCATCACACTCCTGACTTGTGTCATGTATATGGTGGACAGGCTTTGGGGAGTCAGGTGGTGAGTTACTCGCCGCAGGATTCCTAGTCTCTGACCTGCTCTTGTAGCCAAGGTATTTATATGGTTACTCCAGTTTCTGGTCAATGGTAACCCCCAGGATGTTGATAGTGGGGGATTCAGCAATGGTAATGCCATTGAATGTCAAACCGAATGGTTGGATTCTCTTTTGTTGGAGATGGCCATTGCCTGGCACTTGTGGTGGCTCAAATGTTACTTGCCACTTATCAGCCCAAACCTGAACATTGTCCAGGTCTTGCTGCCTTTGGACTCGGACTGCTTCAGTATCTGAGGAGTCGCGAATGCTGCTGAACATTGCACGGTCATCAGTGAACATCCCCACTTCTGACCTTACGATTGAAGGAAGGTCGTTGATGATGCAGCTAAAGATGATTGGGCTGAGGAGACTACCCTGAGGAACTAAAAGCAAAATACTGCGGATGCTGGAAATCTGAAATAAAAACAAGAAATGCTGGAACCACTCAGCAGGTCTGGCAGCATCTGTGAAAAGAGAAGCATAGTTAACGTTTCGGGTCAGTGACCCGAAACATTAACTCTGCTTCTCTTTTCACAGATGCTGTCAGACCTGCTGAGTGGTTCCAGCATTTCTTGTTTTTATTACCCTGAGGAACTGTTGCAGTGATGTCCTGGGGCTGAGATGACTGACCTCCAACAACCACAAACATCTTCCTTTGCGCTAGGTATGACTCCAACCAGCAGAGAGTTTTCCCCCGATTCCCATTGACTCCAGTTTGCTAGGGCTCCTTGATGCCATACTCGGTCAAACGCTGCCTTGGTGTTAAGGGCAGTCACTCTCACCTCACCTCTTATGTTCAGCTCTTTTGTCCATGTTTGGATCAAGGCTGTAATGAGGTCAGGAGCTGAGTGACCCAAACTGAGCGTCAGTGAGCAGGTTATTGCTAAGCAAGTGCCGCTTGATAGTACTGTAGACGACCCTCCATCATTTTACTGAGTTCAGGATGTTAACTTTCCAGATGCACATTGAATTATCACAATTGGTGTTGAAATCAACAATGAATAACATCAGATTAAGGTTTGATAGTTATTCTGAACTTTTGTTTGATTCATCTTTTGGGGACAGAGAAAAACTTTGCAGAATTTTTCTTCAAGAAATGAAATGAATTGGGTAGGATTCATGACAGCTGGTTTATTTGGTTTTTTGGAAGGAATGGGTTTGGTGGGTTGAATTTTTTTTTCTCTTTCTATGCTTTCTTATGGTGTTATTGCATGTGTTTAGAATACTAAATCAGCTATAAGGCACAGACAGACGAGAGATTAGATTTGCAAAATGCAGCTGAGTATATATATCTGAAAATTCCTTGCAGTGAAACTGGATGTAGTAAAACTCAGAAGGTGGAAAAATTTCTAATCTCCCAAATTTGCTCACTATAATTGCTAAATAGCGCAATATTCCTTTCATAATGAAGTAACTTCCAGCTTGTGGTGAAAATTTGGATATTCGTATTCCTTTGTTTAATCCATAAAGAGTAGTGGAATGTGTTTAACATATCATTGGAAACCAGTGCTTGCAGAGAGGAAAACAATCATAGCCTCAATTTCTAAACACTGTGACTTACATTTCCAGTACAAGAATAAAACATAATGGCTTGGTAACTTCTATCGATTTCATGTACAGAAATGCATTACTTTATGAGCTGTGTAACAAAAATGCATATGAATAGCATTTTCAAACCACTGAAGGTGTCACCTTGCAAATTCAGTGCATCCCACACATGATATTTTCAAACTAATATTTTCATACACAAAACAGGGACAGGAAAATGACTTACATCTTTGTTAATATGTTTGGTGAAGCTAGAAATGCAACAGATTCATGTTTCCATGTCATAATGTCTGCAACTGAAATACTGTCCAAGCAGCCAATCACATTAAAGAATTCTCAGAGACAGCCAACCAGTAAATGAAAAGCACTAAAATCAAATCACTTACTAAATTATATAGAGAGAAAAATAAAGATTGGCACCTGCACATGGGGTGAAGGCAGAAGTTGAAGTATTCTGAAAAAAAACTTTAAAAAAAATTACTTTAAAAATTTAGTTAAAAAAATCTAGTACTTAATCATAATGGAGACGTTTAACAAAACTCCACAAATATAAAATGACTTTTTTCAGGGCCAGATCAGTTGTTCAGCAGCAACTATTACTCAGATCACCATTAAAACCCAAGTACACCTCATTGAACAAGGTGTAACTTTTTATGGGGTTTCTAACAGCGATATGTGAGTGGAAAGGGGGAAGTTTGCACTACATCAATTCATTTCAGTGATTGCTGGCTTGGTTCGGGGAGGACGGGGTAAGAGCGCAGCCTGTGGTGGAACAAGGAGTGACAGGCTGTGGTCAGTTTCACAAGAGTAATGATGGTGAACGCTAACAGTTTGCTGTTAAACCCTCCCAGAAAATCCAGGCCAATAAGTTTTGCTCCACATTAAAGTAAAATATTTGATTTTGTTCCTTCTGCTTTCAGCAAGTCTGCTGATTTTACTTCATCTCTTAGGTCAACAGGCACCAGAAGAAAGCACTAATATTGGTTAGGTGATCTGCAGTGACTAGCTAAATTGAAAAATTATTGCTCACTAACTCTGGCACGTCATAAGATTACCTGCAGTTGGAAGAGGAAAACAGCAGATTATAAGATGAAATTGATGAAAAAATATTAGATAGTGTGGTGAACATAAGTCAGCAACTGATGTAACCCCTGTCCCAATTAATGATATTATTGCTTGTGGCCAGGTCACTTGTACAGTGTTAGTTTGTTTCTGTTAGTTTGTTTCTGTAACTGTTCCCCTCTTCAACATTTTTTATAGATCTGCACTGCAATCAGTCATAACTTCTTTTGTAATGGAGGATTTGCAACATTACTTTGATTACTTATGTTAATTTTTTGCATTTCAAATAAAAATGAATAAATCTGTTGCATTTTGACTTAAAGGCAAGAAAACATTTAGGGGGCTAAATTTGAGAGCCACTGAAAACAGGCACAGGGATCACAATTAACCTGTGCCTGTTGACTGTGATGCAGGCAGCACGTCGACTTCGTGCTCTCTGCTTATTTCAATGATTTCAGTGCCCAACCAGTGTTAACTGCACTGATAATTGACTGGGCGCATCAGCAGGGCTAACACCACTTAAAGCTAGTCTGCACTGCTTGAATTTAGCCTCTTAATGGAGAGGTGCATTATGGCTGCAGCAGGTTCTGGCAATCAAGCAGGAAGTGAATCTGACATGTGAAGCATTCAATAATGGAGCAGTGGGGGAGAAAACAGGCTCTGCAGAGAGAACAGATGCTGCACTGGAGGCCTTGGTGGAGCAGCTGCACAGGAGGAGAGATGTCCTGTATCTGCAGAGGGCCAGGAGTCTCTCCAAACACATGAGCAGAAGGCAGTGGGAACAGATAGCTGCGGAGGTCAATGTCAGCAGTCAAACTTCAAGGACCTGGATGCAGTGCTGCAATTACCTCACGAGTGGTCAAGATCAGTGAATGCTTCATGAAATGCCATATCCTACCATTGCACGACTAGACTTAGACACTGTCCAATTCATCAAACCCCCATCACTCATCTACCAGCAATCTCTATCAATCATATCTCATTCCTGGAAATCATATGCTCTGCAGGACCCTCACACACTTAGCACTGCCACAAGGCTTACACCCACATCTCATAGTTTGCAGACACTGCCACTTAGTCAACCATGGGCAGCTGCATCATCCAAAAACATTGCACGATGCTCACTGACACACTTCTCTCTCTCTAGCAGGACAAGGTGGCACACAACTGGAGGGGTATAGGCGTGCCTGCATGTTCTGACCACCATGGATGGGAAAATCATGCTTAACTAACTTGCTGGAGTTTTTAAAGGAGGTAACAGAGAGTTGATGAAGGCAATGCTATTGATGTGGTGTACATAGACTTTCAAAAGGCGTTTGGTACAGTGCCACCTGACAGATTTCTGCGTAAATTTGTAGCTCATGGAATAAAGGGGACGGTAGCAACACGGATACAAAATTGGCTGAGTGACAGGAAACAAACAGTAGTGGTTAATGGATGTTTTTTGAGTTGAAGGAAGGTTTGTAGTGGGATTCCCCAGGGATCAGTGTTGGGATCCTTGCTTTTCCTGATATATATTAATGACCTAGACCTTGGTGTACAGGGCACAATTTCAAAGTTTGTAGATGATATGAAACTTGGAAGCATTGTGAACTATGAGGTGGATAAGGTAGAACTTCAAAAGGACATAGACAAGTTGATGAAATGGGCAGACAGGTGGCAGATGAAATTCAATGCAGAGAAATGTGAAGTGATTTATTTTGGTAGGAAGAACATGGAGCGACAATATAGAATAAAAGGTACAATTCTAAAGGAGGTGCAGGAGCAGAGGGACCTAGGTGTATATGCACGTAAGTCATTGAAGGTGGCAGGACAGGTTGACAGAGCAGTTAATAAAGCATACAGTATCCTGGGCTTTATTAATAGGGGCATAGAGTACAAGAGCAAGGAAGTTACGTTGAACATGTATAAGACACTAGTTCGGCCTCAGCTGGAGAATTGTGTCCAATTCTAGGCACTGCACTTGAAGGCATTGGAGAGAGTACAGAAAAGATTCACAAGAATGGTTTCAGGGATGAGAAATTTCAGTTACAAAGATAGATTGGAGAAGTCGGGACTGTTTTCCTTGGAGAAGAGAAGACTGAGAGGTGAGTTGATAGAGGTATTCAAAATCATGAGAGGTCTGGACAGAGTAGATGGAGAGAAACTGTTCCCACTCATGAAAGGATCGAGAACGAGAGGGCACAGATTTAAAGTATTTGGTAAGAGAAGCAAAAGTGACATGAGAAAATTTCTTTCAGGCAGCGAGTGGTTAAGGTCTGGAATGTGCTGCCTGAGAACGTGGTGGAAGCAGGTTCAACTGAAGTATTCAAAGGGGAATTAGACAGTTATATGAAAAGGAAGAATGTGCAGGGTTATGGGGAGAAGACTGGGGAATGGAACTGAGGGAGTTGCTCTTTCAGAGAGCCGGTGCGGACACGATGGGTCGAATGGCCTCCTTCTGCACTGTAACGATTCTGTGATGGAAGAGAGGTACAAGTCATTACCGGGATGGCCATTGCTGAGGCTGTGGGCACTGGCAGACCTGAAACTATTGAAGATGACAGCATCCTCATGCCTAATCCTCCCTCTCACATCACACCTCACCCTCTTTTAATTTGCAAACTGCAGATGGTGTAAATGCACCACTCACTTTCCCCCCTTCCTTGTACCCTTGTGCCTTTCTTCTTTCAGATACCCAAGAAGTGCAAACTGGCCAGGCAGTGGAGGAACAGTAAAAAGACAATAATGAAGAAGATGCACCATCACTCAATTTCACACTCGCAGCCACCAGCTCAGATACTGGCACTGCATGTAATTTAGAGGATAGCACAGAAGCAGGATCTGCATGTGGTGAGTCACTGGACAGGGCACAAGTTGGGCTCCAGCCAGGGCAGGAGGCAAGGATGGTGCCGGTGCCAGCTCCTGAGAGGACGAAGTTGCACATGAGTTCTGCTGCAAACAGCTCAGTTGAGGACTTTGATGGGACAGCCTGAGAAGAATGCTGATGAATATGCACAACAACATGCTTGGTGCATTGGGACACCTGACAGAAAGCCTGCGGTCAATGGCAATCAGCATAGAGGATTCTGGCACGAACTTGGCAAAGGGCTTTGTGCAGAGCTTGGAGTCTATCCATTCCAGCATGGACCCAATCACGATGTAGCATCTGATGGCCAATGTTTCAGTTTCCATTGCTGCACAAGCAGAAGAAATCCAACGTCTTAGGTGCTGCAGGGGAAGTCATGCAAGGTCAGATTGCTGCCAACATGGCTGTGGATTATAGTGTGCAAAGGGGCTTGCAGAGTGTCACATTAGTCAGAAATCTGTCCTTCAACTAATTACTCGGATTGCTGAGGCATTGCCTCTCGGTAGTGACAGTGGATCCACAGAGCGCGAACCTGCTCTGCTCTCTCAGGAAGACAGCATGTGCCCTCCCACAACCGTCACTCTGCCTGTGCCCTTGCTGTTGCCTGTTACCCAGCCAGCCCAGACTGTTGCAGCTCATGCCAAGATGGTGCAGTCTGTAGCTGGGCTATCAAAGTCCAGAGCAGCTTGAGGTCACCCTCCAAGGCCATATGCAGTCTCCTCCATTGAAAGTCAGAAGCTGTTCACCAGCCATACAGCAGCCACTAGGGTAGCACTGTGTAGGAGCACCAGGACAAAGGCACATGGAAAACAGGCAACTAATGGAATGTACAAGGGTGATTAGTAGGCTTTTGTATGCAAACTAGAATGATTTCATTTATAAATTTAATTTGGGGCATTTATTTTGTGGTGACTTTTAATTTTGCATTGCGGCCAAGCAGACGCTTCGATGATCAGTGACAGAGTGACACTTGCACAATCAAAGCAACAGCCAGAAGAGATAAACCAACAACTAACCTGTAAGAAGTTGATGATCCATGTAACTAACACTGGTGAGGGG
Organism: Heterodontus francisci; assembly: GCF_036365525.1. NCBI lineage: Eukaryota > Metazoa > Chordata > Chondrichthyes > Heterodontiformes > Heterodontidae > Heterodontus > Heterodontus francisci. Next base: position 48,158,657 of record NC_090390.1, read on the forward strand.
CCTTTCCTGCTGCTGAACGTGTGTTCAGCTATATGAGGTTAAGAGAAGGCTTTAGCTGAGGCACTGAGCATCAAAATGGCACCACTGGTATCAAATCAGCATTGCACACTGATGTCATGATCTGCCTGCTCTCCATACTTCTGACAGCCGTTCAGTGCGCGTGTGCTAACACCCTCACAAAATGATGTCTGGTGCAACTCTCCCCACAGTGGCGCAGTGGTTAGCACCGCAGTCTCACAGTTCCAGTGACCCGGGTTCAATTCTGGGTACTGCCTGTGTGGAGTTTGGAAGTTCTCCCTGTGTCTGCGTGGGTTTCCTCCGGGTGCTCCGGTTTCCTCCCACAGCCAAAAGACTTGCAGGTTGATAGGTAAATTGGCCATTATAAATTGCCCCTAGTATAGGTAGGTGGTAGGGGAATATAGGGACAGGTGAGGATGTGATAGGAATATGGGATTAGTGTAGGATTAGTATAAATGGGTGGTTAATGGTCGGCACAGACTCGGTGGGCCGAAGGGCCTGTTTCAGTGCTGTATATCTAAAATCTAAATCAAATGTTTGCAGGTGCTGCGGATCCCATTTTAGAGGTCTAAGGGCACTTGCAGCACCCAAACAATGGGTGCAAACGATCCAAATTTGTCACCATTAATTTTTCTGCATACTATCTCTAGATATGGTACAAGTGCAAAGAAACTTATTTTGGAGATCAGGCTCTTCAATCTTTTCCTGAGCATTGAATGTATGTCTTGGTTATACTGCCTTTTACTTCTTTGCATGTACACATAGAGTTACGAATGCCAGCATCTGGGAATGGAACAGTTTCTCACTTGAACCACCCATCCCAACAACATGCACCCTTGGGGTAGATACAGCATAAGTAGATGCACAATAAAGCTTCTCTGGCTTTGTTGCAAAATGTATTTCAATCCCTAATGGGAATGAATATTCCCTGCTGCACTAGGATGACCTTTCCATTTCAAACATGAGCCATTCTGATGACCTATTTTAGTGAGACTGCCATTTTAGTGATACTTGTGTTAAATTATGGGGAGTTTTATGCTGTGGACTCACATCATCAGGAATCAGGTTGGGAATGACTCAATGACATTTGAGTCAAGGGACATAGGATCTTTGTAGCCAGCAGACAGACTTTAGACTGGTTTCAAACCCAAGTCCCAGAGGTGAAAGCACAATGTTGCAAATTCCTTGTTCCACACATTTACTTCATTATAATTTTTAAGGGCATTCATTCAGTTTGTTGTGGGTGTAAGCTGACCTTGAACTGATTCTTGCTTCATTGGGAGGTTGTGATAATGAGATTGTTTGCTGACACTGGAATTGTCAAGTGTTTAAACATTCTAAATTGGTTAGAAGGGAAAACTGGTGCCACTTGTGATAGACAATGCCTTTCATTTTATTAATCCATCCCATCCTTTTCCTTTACCTTGTCCCTTCCTGAAGATAGTGAGGCTGCTATGGTGTTGTTTCACATGTGTCATCGATTCTGGTATCTCATCCAAACTACCAATTTTAATGGTACAAGTCTAAAAAGTGAGAGTTGATAGGATATTCAACTTGGGGAAGGGGGAAAGATGGAAAGCCATGGACAAACCCGATCCTGTCCTTATTGGATTTCTACACGTGCATACTTCCTATACTTAGTGCAACTGTAGTATCCTCATCATAGTTTTGCTGAGATGAGACCAAAAATTGAACTTGCCACCTTCTTGGTGTAAGGTCCAGTGCCACACACTGAGCCACTAGGGCTGCTGTAACTTAAACTGATAGAACTAAATTAAGAGTGTCTACAACATGATATTAAATAATAAAATGTTAGCAGAAATACTTGTACCACCAACAATAATGCCATTAAGCCAATGCAATGAAAATAGTCCTACTTGAGTGTTGCACACTTCATGCTTGTAGTACAATAAAAAGGCTCCAGTAATCAATAAATATATCATTGTTACTTCAGTTTTCAAAAAGTGATAGCAAGAGTTAAGTATATATTCAGTAAGATGCAACATTACTCTATATTCAGCTTGTCCACTGTTTCAGTAAGTATACAGTTGAATAAAAACAGAAGGAAAATAATTAATTCCTCAACTAATTGCAAGCATGCATGAAGTCTTATTTTACCTAATATTAATACTTCAGTGTTATTTATTATATTATTTTATCAGCATGTCTTTTAAGAGGAGACTCTTTCTGTATATGACCTCAATGAATTGTGTAAGTTCATTAAATATAACCACTATAATCATAAAAGGTTACATTAAGCTCTTCACTTAAAGAGAATGTAAAAGATCCAGGAGAATACACAAAATTGAACGTGTAGACTAGACAAACTGATATCATTTGCTCTGATCACTGTCGCTGGTGTTAAAAATGTTTTCCATTCAAAGTGATGACTGATTTTACGAGGAACTGTAACCCTTGAACTTTCCTTCCTTTTCCATGGAATTGTTTTTATTCATAAGAATGTACGTACAGAAATGGTGCTGGGAAATGAGCTTTAACACAGTTTAAAAGTAACGATATAATTGTACCAGTTATATAATATTATTTTGCCATATTTCATTGTAATTTTCCCTTTCCCTCACATAATTTATGCTTTTGACAGAATTATAAGTTCTCTAATATTACTCAGAGATTTAAGCCTAAAAATGATATTTAACTCAAGAATTATGATTTGCATACCCTCACATATTACATAGAATGACTATTCCAAATAGATAGAAAGCTACAAAATAAATTACATTTAGGTAATTAAACAGTAACTTCCCAATTTCAATCATTTACTTTATTTTTGGGGCTTAATTTTTTCTGCTCGCACACTGAGTAATGCATTTGTATAAAATTGCTTTGTGCACTATTCAACACAATCATTAATTCATTTATTTTAACAACTGTGTTAAAATGAAACTCTGTTTGTGTGTTTAGAAACAGCAATCATTGATTGCTTCTATCTGAGAAATATGGTTTCAGTTTGATTGATAACCTCTCTCCAGAGCAGATTCATTGAATATTAAAATATTTATTGCAGCACTAGCACTAGGACTTTAGCAATTTTTAAAAACTGGTACAAATAGCTTGCTGGCATAGCGGCATGGTTGGGTGTTAGGACTGTGCCATTGATTTCGCTACATAGCGAGCTCCTGTTCCCTGCAGAACTATAAGAGAGTTGCATCAGTAATGATGAAATCGCTTCCCCTGAACTGAGGGAGATGACAACCTACAGAAGGTGGTATCAACATGCACTGTTCTCAGCTACAATTAATGCAATCAAGTAGTTGGTTATGGAGGCACTTACAGAAGTTTGCCAACAGGCGACATGCTTGCCTTCCATATCTCAGATTGGCGAATCAAAAGTGTGAAAAATATGTTTAAAAAGACAGAAAGTACACTTTGCATGAAAGGAATCATTATTTTGGTAGGTAATTTACTTCAGGTGCAGTAGTAAAATGTGCACCATACATAACAGTATGAGTTTTTGTCAAACATAGTACTCGTCTTTTTTTTAAAAATTGAATCAGTAACTTCTCTTTTTTAATTCCCCCACCCATTTTTTTTTCTCTACTGCCCCATCCTTTCCTGTAGGTGTTGACTTCCTTTGTTGGGTGTAATTCCACACGTGATCATCCTTTAGGAAGGAAGGAAATAAAGAAATTGAAATAAAGGAAGCACATTTATTTAACACCTTTCATGAGCTCAACATGTTCTATCATGCCTCACAGCCAATGAATGGGAGTGCTGAAGCCAAATGCATTCTCATTACTTGCACCCTGGCTGAAATCAACTAATTCAGGACAGACTGGGGATCAATCACAGTGTCTGTGCGGTTCCCTGCTCACTGCCTCAACCAGCTAAACCATTGGGATAGGAGCTTCATGTTAACTTTGAGGGTATATTACTCAAGGTCAAACGAACCTAGTCAATAAAAATGGGGAATGCCCATCTCTGGTTCCTCCTAAAATTTCCTTGCCATAAGATTTTAATCCTCACCTGACAAACAACCTTGAACAGAACCACATTTTCATCTGGGTGATTCCCTTCAGCTTACCATTTCAATGGCCTGGGTCTTGGATCAACTTTGTAAAGACTAAACCAAAGCCTGTGTCTCCATCCAAAGCAACTGCACTTCAAAATCCAGTCAGTTTTTGCATTTTAAATTGCATGGTAATAAACCATGAAACTTTTGTCAAGTTGAATTGTTCTAACTTTTGTTGAAACAAAGCTTAAAGTAATGATAACATAGTATTTTAAATAGTTTGTTTTTCACAGTATCTTTCATACTGACTGTATGAGCTCCAATAAATCTAGTCAGAAATGCTCACTTTTTCATGTACTGTAAATTTCCAAAACCATAGATTTGTTTTGAACAAAAATAACATGAAGGAGCCTTTCAATCAATACCAGAATCCCTTAGATTCAGGTAACAGCTGAATATTCTCTCTAACTTTGCATTTTGTACTTCTGGGTAGAGCCCACCAGGGAAAGAACTTGTTTTCACTCCAGGCCTCATCAATACCTAAATCCTGGTGAACAAGTGACACTGAGAAGCTGTAATCAATAGCTCCCTGTGCGTTTTTTCTTCTGGTCAAATGGTTCAGCACTACTGACAGCCTTGACACTTAGAACATGATGCTAAATCTTTATCAACAGCCATCTCGGTGACTGGCAAAACAAGATGCTGGCAGTCATTAACGCTCGTGGCAATCTGTGAATAAACTAACTCCCCAATAAAGCTCTTGTTTAAAAAAGGTGAAGAAAAACTCTCTGTACCATGTATTGATTGTCTTTGAACTGCATTTAGCAAATCCTGTCAGTAGACTGAATTCAACGGTGTTCAACAGTGGTGTCAAGCTCATTACTTGTTTTAGGCTTTATACAGTAGAAAGTGACCATTCCACTACAGCCAACTGACGATTCAGCAACATAATTGTACCCATTTCTAAATCCACCTTCCACTGTCAAAAGGCTGAGTTACAAAGACAAAGAACTGAATTTTCCTGGCACCGTGGTGGTAGGCATGGAGGTGGTGGCTGGCGAGGGGGTCCTAAGAAAATGGGGGGAGCCGTGTTGGGATGGTTCCCTGACGTATTCCCTCCACCAGGTATCTTTCCTGGGATGGCTGGGAAGCGGATTGGCTGCCCGGTCCAGGGAGGCGGACAACCAATTAACGTTGTTATGGCACAAATTAGGAGTAATTGTGGAGCCTTGCCAGCATTTTGTCACCAGTGGAGAACGGCACCCTGCCGCGTGTGGAGGCTGCCAGTTCAATGCAGGTAGTGCCCTGCAGCAGGCCGGCGAGGGCAGGATGATAGGGGCTCATCGGAGGCAGAGGCTCCATGCCCCAATGACGGGGCCATGGGCAGGAAAGCCACACATGCGGCCAAACGCTTCCGCTGGAGGCGTTTCCCCTCCACTCCGAGAGGCTTAAAAAAACTGATAATTTTTTATTTGCATCCACACCTCCGAGGGTGCCTCCATGTTGAGCTGCCCTCGCAGTTGCAGACCTACCTCAGCAGCACCCAGTGGGTCTGCCGAGGCTACATAGCCACCGGCTCTCTGTTTGGACCAGCAGTATTGTGAGCCACTGTCCTTAATAGGATGGCAAGCGCAGAGGCGACATCATGGAAACTTACACCGCTAGTCTTGCTGCTGACAGGTATGGGCACGGGATCCCAGTTGGGTCCTGAAGGCCGTGGGAAAGTCCAGCCCAAAATGTCCATTTTCTGTCTGAATTTGTGAACACAATTTAAAAAGACAGCAATTATACCATACCTTTTGTATCATTTGTTTAACTGCGACAAAAGCTAGGATCTTTCTTTAGTTCAGCATTTTGAAACGATTTGCAGAAAAACGAACAAATTTGCTGGCTTGCAATAAGTACACACAGTATATGCACAGAAAAAAGTCAAAAAGTTAACCCAGTGGAAAAGCTTGTTACTGATTTGGATGAAAGCAGTAGGAAAATATCTACCAATATTTTAAGGAATGATGAAAATACATACACAGCAGTCACTATAATATAACATATTCATTATCTAGTAAATGATGTACATCATATAGTGCAAGTACATGATATAGTGATACTGAGGTTAGAAGATTACACATTCAAATCCCAGTCCAGGATTTGAACACTTAATTTAGGCTGATATTGCAGTGCAGTATGAGGGGAATTATTCCTTACCAGGTGTGTAAACTCACCTTACCTCAATGTAACTTCAGTTCCTCATTGTAATAAAGAAAATAATAAACTATAGTACACTGTCCTGGTGAATGGGTTAAGTAGCACTTTATTTTGATTAGCCCTATCACTGAAATAGACCGAGGCTTGTTCTGGGTTTGCTCAGTTATGTTCTTAAGGTAGACAGGTCTAGTGTCTGCCAGCCTTTCTCAGTAGAACTCACCAACTGACTTCCAACATGCATGTTTATGTCCCCTGTCTGGACACAAAATCGAGAGCTTCACCTCCACCTCTTTAATTGTTCTGGAGTTGCCCAATGGAGCCGCCAATTATCCGCCTGCTGCTGATACTCAGTTGTGGACTCCTTGGAACTAGCCCTTGCAGAGCTCACAAGGATACAGCATTCCAATCTCTACTTTGTGAATGTTTACTGGGATGTTTCATGATAAAGTTACATTGTTTCAAGCAATGTAGACAGATGCTTCATTTCACTTCTCATCTGCAATCCCAGCAAGTGACTGTCCTTTGAATCTAATCCCTGGTGAACAAAACAGAATATTTTTTCTAAAATAAAAGCAAAATACTGCGGATGTTGGAAATCTTTTCTCCCCTGGTTCTAAAACCATTCTTCCCACCTACAACCGTGACTCTTCTGACGCCCTACGTCATTTTGACAATTTCCAGTTTCCTGGCCCTAACCACCTCCTCTTCATTATGGACGTCCAATCTCTCTACACCTCCATCCCCCACCAGGACAGTCCGAGGGCTCTCCGCTTCTTCCTTGAACAGAGGCCCAACCAGTCCCCATTCACCACCACCCTCCTCTGCCTGGCTGAACTTGTTCTTACATTGAACAACTTCTCCTTCAACTCCACTCACTTCCTCCAAATAAAAGGTTGCTATGGGTACCCACACGGATCCTAGTTATGCTTGTCTTTGTGTGGGGTATGCCAAACATTCCTTGTTCCCGTCCTACTCAGGCCCCTCCCCCAACTCCTGTTCCGGTACATTGACAACTTTATTGGTGCCGTTTCCTGCTCTCGCCCCGAACTGGAAAACCTCATCAACTGTGCTTCCAATTTCCACCCTTCTTTCATCTTTACATGGTCATCTCCAACAATTCCCTTCCCTTCCTTGACTTCTCTGTCTCCATCGCTGGGAATAGACTGTCCGCTAATATTCATTTTAAGCCCACTGACTCCCACAGCTATCTCGAATACACTTCCTCATACCCTGCTTCCTGTAGGACTCTATTCCTTTCTCCCAATTTCTCTGTCTCCGACGCATCTGTTCTGGTGATGCAACCTTCCACAACAGCGCTTCTGATATGACTTCCATTTTCCTCAACTGAGGATTCCCCCACATTGTGGTTGAAACGGCCCTCAACTGTGTCCGACTCATTTTCTGCACTTCTGTCCTCACCCCTTCCCCTCCTTCCCTGAACCGCAACAGGGTTCCCCTTGTCCTCACTTTCCACCCCACCAGCCTCCACATCCAAAGGATCATCCTCTGCCATTTCCATCACCTCCAGCGTGATGCCATCACTAAATGCATCTTCCCCTCCCAACATTCCATAGGGATCGTTCCCTCTGCGACACCCTGGTCCACTCCTCTATTACCCCCGACACCTCGTCCCCTTCCAATGCAATCACAGGAGGTGCAATACCTGCCCTTTTACCTCCTCTCTCCTCACCATCCAAGGCCCCAAACACTCCTTTCAGGTGAAGCAGCGATTTAGTTGTACTTCTTTCAATTTAGTATACTATATTTGCTGCTCACAACGCGGTCTCCTTTACATTGGGGAGACCAAATGCAGATGGGGTGACCTCTTTGCGGAACACCTCCACTTAGTCCATAAGCATGACCCCGAGCTTCCAGTTGCTGGCCATTTAAACACTACCCTGCTCTCATGCCCACGTCTGTCCTTGGCCTGCTGCAGTGTTCCACTGAACAGCAACGCAAGCCTGAGGAACAGCAGCTCATTTTCCGATTAGGCATTATACAGCCTTCCGGACTGTTCAATAATTTCAGAGGATGACTGGCCCCCTTTTTATTATTATTTTATTTCATTTTGTTTTATTCTTTTTTTTTAACCATATGCCTGCCTTAAACTGGGTTTTTCATGTTTGTGCTTTTGGCTTGGGTTGTTTGTTATTTTGTCATTAACACTCTCTCTGCACTCATGCTTTGTCTTTCACCACACCATTAGCACACTCCCTTTGCCTCTGCCCCATGACCTCCTTGTCAGTTAATCTCTCTGGCCCTCTGTCCTATCACACACCCTCCCTTTTGTTCTCTTTCCCCTCACCCCTGCTTCACTTGCTTTAAACCTATTATATTTCTAACCTTGACCAGTTCTGATGAAAGGTCACCTGAAGTGTTAACTCTGCTTCTCCCTCCACAGATGTTGCCAGACCTGCTGAGTATTTCCAACACTTTTTGTTTTTATTATAGAAGACTTTTTCTTATGATTTAGAGGAAGGCAAAGATCTGAAAAAAGTAGATCGGGAGGACAACACTGTTTATTTATGATTACACATTCTTGGCTTACAGGAAAACAACTGTTAACACTTTTTTCTGATGCCTTACAGATTTCGGCAGCACCCCAGCTGAAAATAAGTTGCAGCTACAAAACTTTACAAGATGTGCCTCCTGGAAGTCACAGAATCCTTTCCAGACTCTCAACTATTTTGAAGATCAACCCTCATATTTCCAATTATATGGCAGCCAATATTCTTCAATATCCCCACCAGAAGCCACACAGTTTAACACAAACCTTAACCTACAAATTTGACTGAGCCCAAAAACGGCGGGGCAGGACGTGGAGTTTGCGCTGCACGTGCCCATTCATGTGGTTGCAGGGATCACATTAAAGTTGGTGCTGGCAGCTTGTTATCATAACTCAGGTGTACAGTTAGTGCTAACGTCGGCTGTGTGCTGGGGAGGCAGTAAATCGAGCTTCACTGATGGTACTTAAAGGCAGTCAGCATCTCGTAAAGGGGAGGTGCACTCTGGCTGCAGACAGCATGGAATGCCTGCATGGAGAGAAATAGCTGCAAGGGGTCCAGAGGGCACCTGTTGCAGGCCCTAGTCAAGGCAGCGAACAGGAGGAGGGAGATTCCATTTTCCCCGGGGGCGGGGGGGGGCAGAAAATCATCCAGGAAACTCCTCTGCCACCAGTGGGGAGAGGTCATTGAGGAGGTTAGCGCCAGGACATGGCTGCACTGCCAAACAAGTTCAATAACATCACCAGAGTTGACAAGGCAAGAATCTTGCTTCTCACCTCAATTACTATCTCCTGACACCTGCAGTTTCACTATTTACAATTCTCCCCTCTCCTGCTTCCCTTCACTCTCCTACAATCTCTGCACCACATTTCACTCAATATTCTTTGCACATCCCACTCTTGCCTCTCTCACTTTCCCACACCTCACATCTTACTCATTATATATGAACGATTCAACCATGACAGGCACATTCTCTAAACACCTCACATGGATTTCACTATCATACTTCTTTCTTTCTTACAGGAGGAGGTCGTGCATAACTTGTGACAGGAGCCACAACTGGAGTATGCTAATCCTGTCTACATGCCCACTTCCCATGCAGAAAGATGCTGGTCATCACTGGCTGGGGAAGTCATGGTCCTGGTGAGTGGCATTTCTGGAAGAGACGTCACACAGAATTCCTTCACATCTTATCCTCTTTTCTCTTCTTACTTCTATCTCACTCCATATACTTTGCATGGCAAATTACAGCTCTTTAACCAGCCACTTCTCGCTTGGTTTATAAGGCCGGTGTTCTCAGCACCTTGCTGTATGACTGTGAAACATGGGTGACTTACAGCGACCAGGAAAAGCGGCTCAATAATTTCCTTCTTCGCTGTCTGCGGTGCATTATGGGTACAGCCTGGTAGGACAAAATCACAAATACAGCAGTCCTCGCAAAGGCAGAGTGTTGGCACTACTCAAACAGAGGCAGCTTTGGTGGATTGGACACGCCTGCAGGATGGAAGACAGTCACCTACTCAAAGACCTTCTGTACGGTGAGGTAGCCGGGTCCAGATGACCAGTGGGGTTCCCAAAGTTCCACTTCAAGGATGCTTGCAAGCATGACATGAAGGCCCTAAATGTCAACTATCGCACTTGGGAGTCACTAGCTGGCGAAAGAGGGAAATAGTGACACACATCCTGTGGACTGGTGTGCACTACCATGATGACCAGTTGCTACAGCAGCTTGCAACAGGCAACAATGTCAAAAACAACTCACAACATCACTTGGCAGCTTCACATGTAGCACTTGTGGCAGAACCTGCCTCTCAAGGACTGGCTTTCACAGCTATCACCAAAGATGCACAAGAGAAGACACCCCACCTAAATGAATTGTTTGCTGCGTATCCATCATCTTTTGTAGATGGAAGGATGCCAAGCATCTTTCTTGCCGCTCCCTTCAGATTAAAGGATAACTTTGTTTCCCTTCTTTATGTCAGGAGCTGAAGATGAAGCCAGCCTTCCTGAAGATGCAGTGTCACTTGATCGGACCCAAGCAGCATCAGCCTAATGACTGACACTACATCTAGTCGAGAGGGTAGCCTAGAGGAGGGGTCTTCACATAGTGAATCACCACCACAAGTATGCAAAAGATAGGGCAGGGGTTTAGGACACCACAGGTGCCAGTTTGCCAGAGGTGTGCAGGTGACTCGGACGTTGACTTCAAGGGCTCAGGTTACTGAAGAAGGCTGATGGACATTCATCAGGAAATAGGCAGCCTGCCAGAGAGTTTGTGTGTAATGGCTCAGAGAATGGAGGAGGCCAGCTCTAACTTGTGACAGGGCTTTATGCGGAGTGTGGGAACTATTCTGTCAACATGGAGCGAATGGTTAGTGTGTCCACCAGGACGAAGCCTCTGCTACTAACTTTGATAGCTTCCATAGCAGCTCACATTGCTGGCATGGAAGCTCAGATGGCTCTCATCTTGGCTCTGGGGGCCAGTGTTGAAAGGGGTTTCCAGGGCATCACATCATTCCTGCACTCAGTTCGCTCTAGAGCCATAGGAGCTGAGGGGCAGCCTCAAGAGAGTGGGCCATGTGGGAGACACCCATTGTCCTCTCTGGATGAAAGCATGTCTGCTCCCTCACCACCCGCTCTGCCAGTGCCTTTGCTAGTACCATATAGCCAGCTAGGCCAAACTACCACAGCGCATGCTAAGACGCTGCAGTGTGCAGCGGGGCCCTCAAGGCACAGAGCTATTTGAGGTTGTCCGCTATGACCTAAAGTGTTCTCAATGGAAACTCAGCAGTCTTTCACCTCCCAGGCTATAGCCACTGATGTTACATTCCCTAGGAGCACTAGTATAGCTAAATGAGCAGACAAAACAGGCACTAAAGGGTTGCACAAGGGTGATTCTTAATTAATCCTGTTAAATATTCTACACATTTTTAACTGAATTTTTTTGTTCTGGATTTGGTGGAGTTACTATTTGTAGTGAAGTGAGGAGAAGAAGCTGGAATGAAGGAGGCAATTGGATAACGGTGATAAGCATTTCTACCTCTGTAAACTTGTGGTCATCCAAAACTTTGCTCCTGTGTCCTAACTCCCACCAAGCCCCATTCACCCATCACCCTGTGCTCACTGACCAACAATGGCTCCTGGTTAAGCAGTGGCTTGATTTAAAATTCTCATCTTTGTTTTCAACTCTCTCTACCACCTCTCCCCTTCCTATCTCTGTAATCTCCTCCAGTTCCATAACCCTTTGAGATATCTGTGCTCCCCCAATTTCAGCTTCTTCAGCATACCTGATCTTAATCGCTCCACCAATAGTGGCTGTGCCCGCAGCTGCCAAGGTCCAAGCTCTGGATTCCCTCCTTAAACCTCTCCAGCTTGCTTTCCTCCTTTAAGATGCTCCTTACAACCTACTTCTTTTACCAATCTTTTGGTCATCTGCCCTAATATCTCAAGTAGCTTAGTGTTAAAGGTTTTGTGTGATAACAATCCTGTGAAGCGTCTTGTGATGTTTTTCTATATTGAAATCGCTTATATAAATACAAGTTGCTGTTGTTATTGTGGCACTGTTGGCATATTGAGGATGGGAGAGATAGCTCGTGTGAAGGGCTCTTGGATAATCTGCTCTGGCAGCTAGGCGATTTGGTGATCAACATTGCTCATGCTGTTCCTCCTCTTCGTGTTCCTCCCCCTCTTCCTTCTCCTGCTATTCTTGCTGTCCAGGTGGTGATGAGGACTAGTCCCTCTTGTGGAAAAGTTATGCAACGTGCAACAGATGACCCAAAATCTGGTTACTCTGTCAGAGCTGTACTGCAAAGCTCCTCCCAAATAGTCTGGGCATTGGAAACATTGCTTGAGCATGCTGAGTGTCTGAGAGGGTAGATAGCGACAAACTATTTCTACTGGTTGGGGAGTCTAGGATTAGGGGACATTGCCTAAACATTAGAGGCAGGCTTGAAGCTATGAAACACTTTACACGCAAAGGCTCGAAGTTTGGAACTCTCTTCCACAAATGGCAGTTGATGCTGGGCCAATTGATAATTTTAAATGAGATGGATAGATTTCTGTTAACCAAAGGTCTAAAAGGAAAAGGGGCAAAGGTAGGTGCATGGCGTTAGGTCATAGATAAGCCATGACCTCATTGAATGGTGGAACAGGCTCAAGGGCTAAATAGTCTATTTCTGTTCCAATGTTCCTATGTTCAGTGTCAACTGTTGTCCAGCTGGAAGCACACACGCCTCTGAATTAGAAGACAGTCAGTTCAAGTCCCACTCCAGAGACTTGAACACAAAATCTAGGTTGTTACCCCAATGCAGTGCTGCGGGAGTGCTGCACTGTTGCAAGGGCCATCTTTTGGACGGGATGTTAAACTGAGGCCCCATCCGCGCTCTCAGGTGGATGTTAAAGATCCCATGCCACTATTTCGAATAAGAGCAGTTGAGTTTTCTCCAGTGTCCAGGCCAGTATTTGCCCCTTAATCAACATCATGAAAAACCAGATTATCTGGTCATAATCTCATTGCTGTTTGTGGGTCCTTGTCATGCGCAAATTGACAGCCGCGTTTCCTACATTACAACAGGGTGAGCACTTCAAAAATACTTTATTGGCTGTAATGGGTATTGGGACATTTTGAGGTCATTATAGGTCGTTAAAGTTGCTACATAAATGCAAGTCTTTCTTTTTTCCCTTCACACAAGAAAAATTAATTAATCATGACATCTGCCAGTAAACTGTGCAGAGACCTGCATGATGCAGTGATTGTGCTCACAAACAAGCTGCATATTGAGGCAGTGGAATTCCTTTCTACTCAGAAAGATTCCAGGTTGGTGATGTGTGCAATCTACAGTGCCTTGCACATTCAGCAAACCTACAATGTAGGCGAACTCTAATTCTCTCTCGTCCTGTTTCACTCCGTCCATTAGGTAAGAGATGTAGCTGTTCCTCCTGGCATAGAGCGTCTCGGTCACCTCTCCATTACAGCAGTGAACAGAAAACTGGGAGACATCACTGCTGTCACTTCCTGCAGCCTGGAAGGACCCTGTTGCATAAAATTAAAGGGCAACTGGAACCTTCACATCCAAAGGGTAACGTTGTCCATGGCCTGGTTCAAGGCTTGAGTTGTGACTGCAGCAGGTGATGAGGCTGGGTGATAGCCTCCTCTGTGGAGGGAAAGGGCCTGACAGACTGCTCCTCAGTGAAATTAAGGTAGACGTTTTCTTTGCAGATCCACTGTAAGTGTGACATCCTGTGCATTAACCTCCTCCTCCCTCTTTTCCCAGCTGCTCCTGCTCACTCCTGTTTTCTTCCCTTTGTCCTCCAACCTCAAAGGCTGATATATGGATCCATGCATTATGCAATGAAACGGTTATAAAGGCATCCAAAAGCAGTCCAGCAAAACCTTAGAAGTCAAACGTCTGTTATACAAGTCAGAAAATAAGCTTAAAAACACTCAAGAGGTTGACCAGCAACTGAGAGGGACAAACTAGCAACTGTGGACAAGCCTTTAAATAACACTGCTGAAGGGTCCTTGCTGCCTGTTTGTTCCACGAGTTGTTGAGTGAGTTTATCATGTGCTGAGTCAAGCATTGGGGCTGACTAATTTCAAAAAGGGTCCTATCCTTATTCGAATCCTTTAACAAGCATTTTATCCGGTGTGTATCCTGGACACCTATGGAGGAGCTGTTACAATAAGACGGGGTTGTGGGTTTTTGGCATGGAATATATGGGCATATACGCCATGTTGGTCACTTAAGCGCCTGTTTTATGTCTCTATAACGGATACTGCACCAACAAATTTCTGGATTACTAAGTTTTGGATTGTACGTACATAAGATACATTACAGAGGAACCTGTTTATTTAGACCTCTCCTTATAGTAATCATTGTCAGTGATATCTCGCTTAACTTGTACGGCAGTCATTAAAATGACCTTGAACTAATCAGTCCTCCACTCCCTTTTTCCAAAAGCTTTTAAGATTCTTTAATGGGTCCCCTGTACTATTCTAATGAGCTTGTTAAATGAACTCTATGTTTGCCCTTTAAAGACCACCGACCTCACAATCAATATGAAATACAGAAAAGTATTTGAAGTTTTTTCCTTTGTAAAGGTGAGTTGATCAACAGTGTCCTGGGCATTATGTGCAGCAGAGACATTGCAACTCTCACTTAATGCTGACCCCTCTTCTGCCTTCTGATAAAGTTAGAAGGTCACTGTGCGAATTACGTGCAGCGAGCTAACTACCAGGGAATACTTGTCAAAGAGGTACATACGAGCATATGAATTAGGAGCAGGAGTAGGCCACTCAGCTGAACGTTCATGGCTGAATGGATTACCCCACATTTCCGCCTACTCCCGATAACCTTTCACCCCCTTGCTTATCAAGAATCTATCTACCTCTGCCTTAAAAATATTCAAAGACTCTGCTCCCACCACCTTTTGAGGAAGAGAATTCCAAAGACTCATGACCCTCTGAGAGAAAAAATTTCTCCTCATCTCTGTCTTAAATGGGTGACCCCTTATTTTTAAACAGTGACCCCTAGTTCCAGATTCTCCCACAAAGGGAAACATCCTTTCCACACCCACCCTGTCAAGACTCCTCAGGATCGTATATGTATCAATCAGGTCGCCTCTTACTCTTCTAAATTCCAGTGGATACAAGCCTAGCCTGTCCAATCTTTTCTCGTAAGACAGCCCGCCCATTCCAGGTATTAGTCTAGTAAACCTTCTCTGTACTGCTTCCAACACATTTACATCCTTCCTTAAATACGGAGACCAGTACTGTACATAGTACTCCAGATGTGGTCTCACCAATGCCCTGTATAGCTGAAGCATAACATCCCTACTTTGTATTCAATTTCCCTCTCAATAAACAGTAACATTCTATTAACTTTCCTAATTACATGCTGTACCTGCATACTAACCTTTTGCGATTCATGCACTAGAACACCCAGATCCCTCTGCATCTCAGAGCTCAGCAATCTCTCACCCATTAGAGAATATGCTTCTTTTTTATTCTTCCTGTCAAAGTGGACAATTTCACACTTTCCCACATTATACTCCATTTGCCCAGTTTTTGCCCACTCACTTAACCTATCTATATCCATTTGTAGCCTCCTTATGTCCTCTTCACAACTTACTTTCCTAACTATCTTTGTGTCATCAGCAAATTTAGCAACCATACCTTCAGTCCCTTCATCTAAGTCATTTATATAAATTGTAAAAAGTTGAGGCCCCAGCACAGATCCCTGTGGCACATCACTCGTTACATCTTGCCAACCAGAAAATGAGACATTTTTGCCTAATCTGTTTCCTGTTAGCTAACCAATCTTCTATCCATGCCAATATGTTACCCCCTACACCATGAGCTTTTATTTTTTGCGATAACTTTTGATGTGGCACCTTATCAAATGCCTTCTGGAAATCGGAGTACAATACATCCACCGGTTCCCTTTATCCACAGCACATGTAACTCCCTCAAAGAAATCCAATAAATTGGTTAAACATGATTTCCCTTTCACAAAACCATGTTAACTCTGTCTGATAGCCTTGAATTTTTCTAAATGCCCTGCTATACCGTCTTTAATAATAGCTTCTAACATTTTTCCGAAGACAGATGTCAAGCTAACTGGCCTGCAGTTTCCTGCTTTCCGTCTCAAACAAAGAACAAAGAACAGGACAGCACAGGAACAGGCCATTCGGCCCTCCAAGCCTGCGCCTATCTTGATGCCTGCCTAAACTAACACCTTCTGCACTTCCGGGGCCCATATCCCTCTATTCCCTTCCTATTCATATATTTTTCAAGATGTCTCTTAAACGTTGCTATCGTATCTGCTTCCACCACCTCCCCTGGCAGCAAGTTCCAGGCACTCACCACCCTCTGTGTAAAAAAACTTGCCTCGCACATCCTCTCTAAACTTTGCCCTTCGCACCTTAAACCTATGTCCCCTAGTAACTGACTCTTCCACCCTGGGAAAAGGGTCTCCCTCCTTTTTGAATAAAGGAGCTACATTCGCTATTTTCCAATCTAACAGAACCTTCCCCAAATCTAGGGAATTTTGGAAAATTAAAACTAACGCATGAACTATCTCACTAGCCACTTCTTTTAACACCCTAGGATGAAGTCCATTAGGACCCAGGGACTTGTCAGCCCGCAGCTCCAACAATTTGTTCAGTACCACTTCCCTGGTGATTGTAATTTTCTTGAGTTCCTCCCTCCCTTCCATTTCCTGACTTATAGCTAATACTGGGCTGTTACTTGTATCCTCAATAGTGAGGACTGATGCAAAATATCTGTTCAATTCATCCGCCATCTCCTTATTATCCATTATTAATTTCCCAGACTCACTTTTTATAGGACCAACGCTCACATTGTTAACTCTTTTTAAAAATATCTATAGACACTCTTACTATCTGTCTTTATATTTCTAGATAGCTTTCTCTTGTACTCTAATTTTCCATTCCTTATCAATCTTTTAGTCATTCTTTGCTGCTTTTTACATTCTGTCCAATCTTCTGACCAGCCTCCCATTTTTGCAATTATAGGCTTTTTCTTTAAGTTTGATTCTATCTTTAACTGTTTTAGTTAACCGCAGATGGCACGTCCCACGCTTGGAATTTTTCTTTCTCATTGAAATGTATCTATTCTGTGTATTCTGAAATATCCCCTTAAATGTCTGCCACTGCATCTCTATTGACCTATCCCTTAACCTGATTTGCCAGTTCACTTCAGCTAGCTCTGCTTTCATGCCCTCATAATTGCCCTTATTTAAGTTAAAAATACTAGTCTTGGACCCACTCTTCTCTCCCTCAAACTTAATGTAAAATTCAATCGTATTATGATTGTTGCTATCTAGGGGCCCCTTGACTATGAGGTCATTAAATAATCCTATCTCATTGCACAATGCCAGGTCTAGTATAGCCTGCTGTCTGGTTGACTCCAGAACATATTGTTCCAAGAAATTACCCTGAAAATATTCTATGTACTCCTCTTCTAGGCTACCTCTGCCCATCTGATTTTTCAAGTCTACATGTAGGTTAAAATCCCACATAAATATCGCTGTACTTTCTGACAACCTGCCATTATCTCTTCCTTTATACCCCATCTTACAGTGTGGATAATGTTAAGTGGCCTGTACACCACTCCCACAAGTGACTTCTTGCCTTTATGATTTCTCATCTCTACCCAAACTGCTTCTATGTCCTGGTCTCCTGAACTCAGGTCATCCCTCTCTATTGCACTAATACCATTATTAATTAACAGAGCTACCCCTCCACCTTTTCCTTGCTTCCTGTCCTTCCTAAATGTCATGTACCCTTCAATATTCAGATCCCAATCTATGTTGTCCTGCAGCCATGTCTCTGTAATGGCTATCAGATCGTACTTATTTATATTTGCACTCTCAGTTCATCTGTTTTGTTTCAAATGCTACGTGCATTCAGATATAGAGCCTTTAGATGTGTCTTTTTCTTATTTTTGTAACCTCTATCCTTATCTGTTGATTACTCTTAGATTTGTATGCTCTGTCCCTTCCTGTCACAGTCGGTTTATCATTTCCCATATTAATACCTTTCCCTCTTGCCTTGCCTCTATTCCTTGATTTACCACATCTTCCCAAATTTGATCCCTTGCCCCCACTATTCAGCTTAAAACCCTGGGCAACACCTCTGACATCATACCTAGAAATGGAAGCAATGTAGCCTTGAGCCATACTATAGACTAAAGGACCAGAGATAAATTTTGTTTGAACCTTTTCTTCAGCATTAATCCATATAAAAGTTTAAAGAAAGTAACTTCAAGACAGCATCAGCCTTTATTTTGGTTTGGGTATAAGTCATCTTATCTAGGTGAAAGACCGTAAGTAAAGAAGTGACTGGTTATCGCCACTGGTTAGTGAATCAGCAACAAGATGGCGCAAATGGAGGAAAAGCATGGGAAGCATAAACGGGCAGGTAGAATAAAGTTTTCAAGTGCAGAGTTATTAGGATATGCTGATGTAGAAATCAGTCTGGGCCTGTTGTCGGGCCCAGACTTGGTGCTGTGAGGGTTGCGCATGCCTGAAGTAAGAGGCCCAAGGATCGATAGAAATTGATTCTTGGGCCTTATCTGATTAATTCAATACATAAGGCTGAATTTTGCCAGCCTCTGTGGTGGATTGGCGACAGGAGGTGGGGAAGGGGGCAGTAAAATAGCAGGGAGCTGTGATGGGATGACTCCCAGTCACTGGCCTGATGGTCTGCATCCCAGAGTACTTAAGGAAGTGGCCCTAGAAATAGTGGATGCATTGGTGGTCATCTTCCAAGATTCTATAGTCTCTGGAACAGTTCCTACAGATTGGAGGGTAGCTACTGTCACCCCACTATTTAAAAAGGGAGGTAGAGAGAAAGCAGGGAATTATAGACCAGTCAGCCTGACGTCAGTAGTGGGGAAAATTCTAGAGACCATTATCAAAGATTTTATAGCAGAGCACTTGGAGAACAGTGGTAGAATCGGACAGAGTCAGCATGGATTTACAAAAGGAAATCATGCTTGACAAATCTACTAGAATTCTTCGAGGATGTAACTCATAGAATTGATGAGGGGGAGCCAGTGGATGTGGTTTATTTGGACTTTCAGAAGGCTTTCGACAAAGTCCCACATAAGAGATTAGCGTGTAAAATTGAAGCACATGGGATTGGGGGTAATGTATTGTGATGGATAGAAAATTGGTTGGCAGACAGGAAACAAAGAGTAGGGATAAATGGGTCTTTTTCCGAATGGCAGGCAGTGACTAGAGGGATACCGCAGGGATCGGTGCTAGGACTCCAGCTATTCACAATATATATTAATGATTTAGATGAAGGAACTAAATGTAATATTTCCAAATTTGCAGATGACACAAAACTGGGTGGGAGGGTGAGTTGTGAGGAGGATGCAGAGAGGCTTCAGGGTGATTTGGACAAGTTGAGTGAATGGGCTAATGCATGGCAGATGCAGTATAATGTGGATAAATGTGAGGTTATCCACTTTGGTAGCAAAAACAGGAAGGCAGATTATCTGAATGGCTATAAACTGAGAGAAGGGAATATGCAGCGAGACCTGGGTGTTCTTATACACCAATCGCTGAAGGTAAGCATGCAGGTCCAACAGGCGGTAAAAAAGGCAAATGGTATGTTGGCCTTCATTTACTAGGGGACATAGGTTTAAGGTGAGAGTGCCAAAGTTTAGAGGGGATGTGCGAGGCAAGTTCTTTACACAGAGGGTGGTTTGTGCCTGGAACTTGCTGCCGGGGGAGGTGGTGGAAGCAGGTACGATAGCGATGTTTAAGAGGCATCTTGACAAATACACGAATGGGATGGGAATAGAGGGATACGGTCCCCGGAAGTGCAGAAGGTTTTAGTTTAGACAGGCATCAAGATCGGCGCAGGCTTGGAGGGCCAAATGGCCTGTTCCTGTGCTGTACTGTTCTTTGTTCATAGCGGGAGGATTCGAGTGCAGGAGCAGGGATGTTTGGCTGCAATTATACAGGGCCTTGGTGAGGCTACACCTGTAATATTGTGTGCAGTTTTGGTCTCCTTATCTGAGGAAGGATGTTCTTGCTATAGAGGGAGTGCAGCGAAGGTTTACCAGACTGATGTATGAGGAGAGATTAGTTTAGAGATACGGCACTGAAACAGGCCCTTCGGCCCACCGAGTCTGTGCCGACCATCAACCACCCATTTATACTAATCCTACACTAATTCCATATTCCTACCACATCCCCACCTGTCCCTATATTTCCCTACCACCTACCTATACTAGGGGCAATTGCTAATTGCCAATTTACCTATCAATCTGCAAGTCTTTGTCTTGTGGGAGGAAACCGGAGCACCCGGAGGAAACCCACGCAGACACAGGGAGAACTTGCAAACTCCACACAGGCAGTACCCAGAATTGAACCCGGGTTGCTGGAGCAGTGAGGCTGCGGTGCTAACCACTGCGCCACTGTGTCGGTTAGGATTATATTCGCTGGAGTTCTGAAGAGTGAGGGGGGAATCTCATAGAAATCTATAAAATTCGAACAGGACTTGACAGGGCAGTTGCAAGAAGGATGTTCCCGATGGTGGGGGGAGTCCAGAACCAAAGGTCATAGTCTAAGGATACCGGGTAAACCTTTCAGGACTGAGATGAGGAGAAATTTCTTCACTCAGAGAGTGGTGAGCCTGTGGAATTCACTACCACAGAAAGCAGTTGAGTCCAAATCATTAAATATATTCAAGAAAGATTTAGATATAGTTCTTAGGGCTAAAGGAATCAAGGGATACGGGGAGAAAGCAGGAACAGGGTACTGAGTTTGGATGATCAGCCATGATCATAATGAATGGCGGAGCAGGCTCAAAGGGCCGAATGGCCTACTTCTGCTCCTATTTTCTATGTTTCTAAAGAGTAGGAATAAAGGGGTCTTATTCCAAGTCGCAGGCAGTGACTACTGGGGTACCACAGGGATCAGTGCTACGACCCCAGCTATTCACAATAGATATTAATGATATAGATGAGGGAATTAAATGTAATATAAAGAGTTTGCAGGTGACACAAAGCTGGGTGGGAGTGTGAAATGTGAGGAGGATGCAGAGAAGCTCCAGTGTGATTTTGGACAGGTTGAGTGAGTGGGCAAATACATGGCAGATGCAGTATAATGTGGATAAATGTGAGGTTATCCACTTTGGTGGCAAAAACAGAAAGACAGATTATCTGAATGGCGATAGATTGGGAAAAGGGGAGGTGCAGCGAGACCTGGGTGTCCTTGTGCACCAGTCGCTGAAAGTAAACATGCAGGTGCAGCAGGCAGTTAAGAAGGCAAATGGTATGTTGGCCTTCATAGCGAGAAGATTCGAGTACAGGTGCAAGGATGTCTTGCTGCAATTATACAAGGCCTTGGTGAGACCACATCTGGAGTATTGTGTGCATTTTTGGTCTCCTTATCTGAGGAAGGATATTCTTGCTATGGAGGGAGTGCAGCGAAGGTTCACCAGACTGATTCCCAGGATGGCAGGACTGACGTATGAAGAGAGATTGGGTCCATTAGGCTTATATTCGCTAGAGTTTAGAAGAATGAGAGGGGATCTCACAGAAACCTACAAAATTCTAACAGGACTGGACAGACTAGATGCAGGAAGGATGTTACCGATGGCGGGGCAGTCCAGGATCAGGGGTCACAATCTAAGGATAAGGTGTAAGCCATTTGAGACTGAGATGAGGAGGAATTTCTTCACCCAGAGAGTGGTGAACCTGTGGAATTCTCTACCACAGAACGCAGTTGAGGCCAAATCATTAAATATATTCAAGAAAGATTTAGATATGGTTCTTAGGGCTAAAGATATCAAGGGATACGGGGAGAAAGCAGGAACAGGTTCCTGAGTTTGGATGATCATCCATGATTGTCTTGAATGGCGGTGCAGGCTCAAAGGGCCGAATGGCCTACTCCTGCTCCTATTTTCTATGTTTCTATTAAACTTGAACTTGAAGACAAAAATATTCAAGGCTACTTAGGAAAAAGTAGGGAAATAGGATTATTCTACGTAGCTCCAGTGGGGACTGTAGCACCAGTTCAAGCATAATGGTCAAATGGTGCCTTCTGCCTTGAAATGTCTATTATTCTACAAAAAGATTGTGAATGCTAGAAATTAGAAAATAGAAACAGAAAATGTCGGAAATAGACAGAACTGATTGTCTGATGAAAGATCCCCAACATTTATCTGCCTTTTCTCTGTTCAGATGCTGTGTAATTTCACATTTTTTGTTTTTATTTCATAAAAGATTTGACTAATATAGTCCCCAGGTTATGCATTGCAGAAGGCATTCACATACATAATATTTATGTACTCTAGGTATGTTTACTTTATCTTAAAATAGCTCATTAAATGTGGCAGAATTCATGTCATATTTGAATATAGCAAGTGTACTTTTTGTGACAAATCTGTTATACAGTATAGAAAATGGAGCACCATTTTAAATAGAAGATGGTCTTTCAGTTTCCTGTGCAATACACTAATACAACACAAGCAGCTGCTTAAGCATAGAAAAGTGTTGTGACAAAAAATAGTCAAATAAAGATAATTTCAATAATTTCTAGTTTAAAAAACTTAATCATGTGATGATAGTGAGTAGATCTCATAGTTAAGCCTCAAGTTTCCAACCACAGTGCTGTTGGTTTGAAGATGTGATTTAACAGACATTGAAACTTCCCTTCCCTCAATAGAAACCTTTGCAAATTCTCAGCTGGGTTGCTGAATAGAACACTGTGTGATTATACAGCACTGCATTGGGGGGAAAGGGGCAGTGAGGTAAAACTGCTAGGACCAATCCCGCCTTACAGAAGTACACTTTATGTCATCTGATTACAGAGTACTATTGACTATAACTACAGTGCAGTTTCCCATCCAATACCTTATTTAGAATAAAATAAAATGTTGGATTCATTGGATAAATCTGATTCCCACATTCATACCCTCTGTACTGTGGCAGTTTCATGAGCTGTTAGGTTGGGAAAAAATGTTACTGCTGCTGACCTCAACCACTCTCATATGTTGCACACTGATTTTCCTTCAACCTTTCCTTGCCTGCTGTGCAGGAACTGGCTAAAAAAGCTGGGTAAAAAAAAAAGCAAAAAAAAACCTCTGTCTACACAAGTAGACAGGTAGGCAAAATATTTGTGTGTGGAAGGGTATGCTGGCTATTGTAGACTGACAGCTGACGGCCTTTTTTTTTGGCTCTGCCTGTTTTTTCCGCATGTTTGAGTGGATTTGCATCAACTTAGGATTCGGGAGCATAAGTTATTTAAAAGTTAGATGTCAGGCTCGTTTGAAAATAAACACGATAACAGAGGTGGGCAATTATGTTCTCCCAGTGGGATACAGCATTGGGAGACCTAAATGGACAAAGAACAGCAGTATGTGCATGTGTGTGTATAGGAGGGTGGAAGCTTTGTATAATTTGGCCATTGAATCTCATGTTTAAGTACAGATTTTCCTCATAGAAAAGAGTCTTTGTGTACTTAATTTTTTTGTGGCAACTTTCTCCCCCTTTTTCTCCTTCCCTTCTTCTGAAGACGCTGGCTTCTGCTGGGGTATGGTTCCAACCAGCCATCCTTCATATGTGATTCACGTGTGCATGCGGGCAGTGAGTGTTGGCTACCTATTTTACTGTGGCAGCCGTCACAGCCAAGACGTATTCTGACAACCACACGTGTACTTTGTAGCAGGGACCAGAAAAAAAGTGAGAAGGAGCATAATCTGTTGGTTGATTTTTCATCCCTATTCATCCAGGAGCACTGAGACAATTACAACCAAAGCCAGCCTGGCTGAGATAGCTAACTCAACACAGAAACGGAAGTGAACCCTTCTGGTTTGTGCTGGTTCAATTACAAGTTGCGTTACTGGAGAAATTCGTACATATATTTTTATTACCTATGCAACATAAATATTGCTTCCAAAAAGATGAATTTGAAATGTTCTTTTCTCCATTTTTCAACCATTTCATGGACATTAGCAGATGGTAAAGGTAAGCTTTATGCATGTGAGCTTCCATCAGGGAGTCTCTTCAGTCTGGAGCACACGTTGTGAACAGGCGCCCCACGACTCTCTATCATTAAGTGGATTGGATGGAAGATGATGGGGACTGCACACACATATTGCCCAATATGGTGAGGCTCCCCTCCAGGAGTGCAGATTTTCAAAATTAGCCCTATAGTCTATGAATCTAAATGACAAATATTTTAATAAAAATGATCAGAACTTGTTATTACAATGGGACCATTTCTGTCAGCAAGATGATATGGTACAACTGCAATGATACAATTATTGGTATCATGGTTTATCATTATTTCAGCCACAGATATAAACTTACAGGGTTACGTCTCATGGCTCCTCCCACAGCCCTCACTGCTTTTGAATTGCCTGCCAGTGTTGCTAGCTCCTTGTACGAGGTCATTTCTCCAAATTTCACGTCATTCAGCAGAGTCATCAACACGCTGCAGGTGAAGGTAGCTGAAGAAGAGAACAGAGAACACTGTTCAGGTGACTGACAACAATTTCCAACTGACCACTTTAGTATTAATGACCAAAGCAGCTGCTTTGCTAAAAAAAAACACCATACAGTTACCAATTTTTTTTCAAAATTGTTGAAAACTCATCATGTAGAAGTGTTTATAATTTATTGGTGTAAATATTTATTTGTGAATCATTTTAATACTGATGATTTTAATATGGGTACAAAGTTATGAAATTGTAAAGCCAGTTCACTGCTTGTAAACATTTGCCAAAATGTATGACATTTGTTCTCTTTGTTACAAGATATAATCTAGGAAACATTACTGTAGTCATATAGATGGCATGTTTGATATACAGAAGGTTGTAAAGGGCAGATGTCAGAAAATACAAATAAAAGAAAAAAAAGTAAAAGCTTGAAACTCCCAGCAAGCTATTCAACATCTGCAAAAAGAAAACATTTCGGTATGTACATTTTCCCAGATCTGAAACAATAACCTGATTTTCTCTTTACAAATGATGACAGACACATAGGGCAGAATTTTCTCCATGGGCGGAGGTGAACCCTTCTCCTGTGGGAAACAGATTAACGTCAAGATTTTCACAGGGGTGAGCCCTTAATTGATATGGAGATGGGTTCCCTGCCCAATTAGAGCCAGTGGGGGTGGGGACAGAGGTGGGTCAGATGAAGTGGGGGATTGATTTAGACTCCCTACAGTAACCATCACAGGCTGCTGGTTGTCCGGAGATAGAGATCGGCTGATTGCGCCAAAGCCTTTCACAGCATCAGAGGGAACTGAAATGTCACAGGAGAACAGGAGGCCTGACATGAGGAAGGACCTCTTCCCAGGGGTTGGCAGGAGGCCACCATCCAAAACTAAAGAGTTCTGGGTTCAGATAGCTGCCGCCGTCAGCAGTAGAAAAGAGCCTAGAAGAGCATGGATTCAGTGGTTCAGAAAGGTTCAACAACCTAATTCATTCTGGCAAGGTGAGTGCAACCTGCAATACTCCAGACAGGACACAGGGTTTGCACCCTCCAGCGGACACACCACCTGAGCAGTCTCAGGGCACATGTTGCTCCTGAACATGGGAGAGGATATTGCCCAGGCCACTTACTGACCCCTCAGAATGGCTCACAGCCATAGTGCTGCTGAGAACCTGTCACCACTGAGACATACAGCTCCTAATGGATAGGAGCAGATGACATTGGACACAGAGGACAACAGTGCCTTATCTCGTTCTTTTTTATCCTTTCAAATGAAATAGGCACATAATGTCCAGGAGAGGGTCCAGACAGGAGGAGGGGTGAGGTTCTTCACCGTGTTCCCCCCAGTGGAGCAGCAGGATAGTGGAAGAGGAGGCAGTTGGGCCTGGCAATTTGAGAGCTCATGGTGGATCTGGTGATCACACAGGGTGATCTGTTCATTAAGGGAGTGAAATGCATTCCACCATTCGACAGTGTGTCACGCCCTGAGTAACGTTGGGTAGCCTCAGAACTGGAGCGATTTCCACTCTCCTAGGCTAGCTCTTATCATCTCATCTTGTGTCTCCCACAGGTGCAGATGTCCAAACCACGACACCCTCTCCCCTTCCCACCGCGGGCCCAGAGCAGCAAGAAGGAGAAGAAGCACCTTCACACCTTACGAGCGCACAGTCCACCAGCACAGATACTCTCACCTCGTGCACGTAGGTAAAATGACACAGGGTGATGATCAAAGCAGGAGGTGGTGCCGGAGCCAGAGGCTGCTGTGGTCAGTTCCCCTCAGAGGAGGTCAGACAGTCACTTCCCTGCTCACTTGGGCACAGATGTAGGGCCTCAGGAGTTACTAGAAAGGAGGCTCCAGCTTGAACAGCAGCAGGAGATGTGCTCCCACATGTCGGAGTTCCCCGAGGCAGTGCGGGGTCTTGGAAAGTGGACGTAGAAGTCCATCCAGCTCATGTGCGCCACAATGTCTCAGGGCTTTGAGCGCATGACCTCCTCCATAGAGAAAGTGGCTAATCTCGTATACAGCCATATGCGGTATCAATTGGAGTATGTGCAAGAACTGTGCAGTGACATCCACAGGCTGCATGAGACACTGTGTAGCTTGGACCAGTTAGTGGCGCTGATAGCGCAGAGATCTTTGGAACGGATGCCAGCTGCACCCCGGCTGGTGTCCTTCTCCAGGCATCCGGAACACCTAGAAAAGGCTGAGGATGTCACGGGGGGTGGGGAGAGAGTGAGGGTTCCATCTCTCATGGGGTGCCCTCACCAACCTCGGCCTCCTTAGCCCCTCTGAATGAGGGACCATCTGTGCTGCAGGGCCCAATGACAGAGGCTGCCACTGCAATGATGTAGGTGCAGCAGCCTCTGGAAATGCCCCCACTGGTACCTCCGCATCAAGGACAACTGCCATATGCCTCTCAGCTGTAAGCCGAGATGAGCGAGCAGGCTGTCTCCACCATCTCCAAAGACACAAGGGGAGCACAGTGTCAGAGTGGCTGAGTGCAAAGGCCACCGCGTTGTGCAGAGCACTGAGTGGGTCACTGGGGTGTCTTCTTACAGTCTCCAGTGTTTTCCTCTTTGCAGTATATAAATGATACCTTACGCCACACATCTGGGACTCCTTTTATTGCTTCCGTGACAGAAAAAGTGGCATAAGGTGGTGAAATAGATGATGGGACCCTCCACAGTAAGGGCAAAGCCTCTGGACAGATGTGCTTCTTTCAGTTACAGTCAGTGATTAGATGTTCTAGGTTGCATCCTCCATGGATCTGTTAGCACAGGCATCTCCGACTCCCTTCCATGCCCTGGGCCAGAAGCGCTCAGTTGAAAAATGAAATCTCTCACACTCAAGGCATCTTCACCAGCCCTTCATGACCCAAACCATTTCACCTCTTTGTGCAGCCAGGGCACGACGCTATTCAGCGTCAACTCCCTCCACTTCCTCATCCTCTCTCACCTCCTGCTCCTGTTCTTTCCCTGATGAGCTGTCCCCTTCCAGGGCCTCACTGTGCTCAAGGTCTGTACCTCTGGAGGGCCATATCATTGCGAATGCAGCAGACCACCACAGTGACTGAGACCCTGGTAGAAGACTATTGGAGGGCACCACCCGACTGGTCTAGGCACCAGAATCGCATTTTCAGAAGCCCCATGGCCTGCTTGCTGGTTGTCCTAGTGAGCAGGTGGCTTTGGTTGTAGTGTGTCTGGGCCTTGTCTGGGGCTCCCGCAAAGGGTCAGTTGCCATGTGTTCAAGGGATATACCTTGTCCCCTTAGATCCATCCGTGGACTTTGAGGGTTGAGTCAAGATCAGAGGCAGCATGGACTGCTGGAAGATGAAGAAGTCATGACAGCTGTCAGGAAAGTGAGCGAACACATGGAGGAAACTCTCGTTTTGGTCGCAGATCAACTGACCTTTGAGGGAATGGACGCTCTTTTTGTTGATGAACATGATTGGGTGGTCGCTGGGTGCCTTGATGGTCTCATGGGTGCAACTGATGATGCCCTGCACCTGGTGGAATCCAGCGATGGCACTGAAACCAACTATCTGCTGTGCCTGTGAGGTTGTGCCTGTTGCGACATGAATGTACTGAAATGAAGGTACTGTCCAGCTCTGACAAAGAGACCATCAGTGACCGGTGAGATGCAGTGGTGTGCTGCCGTTTGCAAGATGCCATTAAAGTCTGCAGCTGATCCTTGGAAGGAGCCAGAAGGGAAGAAGTTCAAGGCTACAGTGACTTTGATGGCTCCTGGCAAGGCATGGCGACCAGTGGTGCGAGATGCAAGGTCTTCGGCAACAACAGCACAGACATCTGTGACCATCTGCCTGGAGAGTTGCAGTCTCCTGTGGCGCTGGGTCGCAGTCATCTCCAGGTAAGCTCCATCTTCGGCAGTATATATTGTGTTGAGGGTATGGCCTCTGTTGCCTTCCCACACTCTTTCCTCTCCCGTGCCGTCCTGATGCTTCGGGTTCCACTCTTCCCGAGAAGGGTTGCCCCTCATTGTCATTGGGCCCAAAATCTGACAGTTGTGTCCCCATTGCCAGCTGCAGCATTCCTTTTAGACAGGTAGCTGCCCTATTGTGATTAGCAGCCTTGCCCCCTGCTTGTTTTCCCCACAATGCCAGGAGGGTGATGACCCACTCAATGCCTGAGCACTAAGTGTCCACTCTCCCCGCCACCAGTGCAGCACCAAGGGCACCTCCTTTCCAAAGGTTGAGTCCCTTTCTGCCCTGCTGACCCTTTTTATAGGGCCACCATGACTGGCTCCCCACTCTGTTGCTACCTCCCTTCAGATGGTCAGATCCAGACAGCGCTTATAACCCGTGCACCCCCGTGAAAATTTTAACCTTCCCCTTTTATAAGCTCACTATGAGTTCTTTAATACCTTTAATTGGCCTTAGTCAGGAGGTGGATGGGATCCTTGTCCTGTCCTGGTGAACACTGCTGGTGCCGGGATCAGCATCTCCAAACCAACACACCAGCTGGCGTCAGTATTTTCGGGCCCCAACCACCTCTGTTTCTGTGCCCAGCGGGGCCCAAGAGTTCAGCCCATTGTGCCTTTTAGCATTTTCTGTTTTTTGTCAGGAGATACTACTTTATAGATGGGATCAATGGCTGGTATGGGATGACAGGACCCTGGGCTAATTTAAGACATAGGTAGATGGTGTAATAGGAGGAATGGAGGTTTGGTAGTTTGGAAAGAGAAGATTAAATGGACCAAAGAGCCATCATCTGAAGTTATCTTGTAACTTGCAAAGAACAGTCAATCCCTGCATGTGTTTAGATTCAACACAATGTTAATGCAGATTAAATACAGCAACACTTACCTAGATTCTACAAGGAGCCAATAGATCCATACCTCTCTGGAGGGCCTCGTTATGGAGAATACAGCAGACCACTACAATGAAACCCTTAGAGGAGACTGTCGGAGGGTGCCACCCAACTGGCTGTGCAGTACCAGTTTTCGGGTAATAAATGGTCTCCTAAGCCTCCACGATGGCAGGCAGGAAGCACACGTGCATTACAAGCCAAAAATGCATGTTGGTTAAGGCCAAAAGGTCAGCGTGCAGTTCCCACGTTTGAAAGGGACATTTAATCTTTTGCAAATGCTAATAGAGGGCCTATCACCTGTTTGAGGTCCCTACTGTAAGACTGGTTTGTCCTGAGGCAGTTGGTGCCAGGCAAACATGCAGGAGTGCTCCTCCCGACCTCACATTAAAAGGATGCAGGCTGCTGCCAGTCGCTTGTTTTCCACCCGATCATCACTGCTCTCTCCCACCCCACGATTGTGCCCCTTCCTCCCTTGATCGCTGCTTTCCCCCCTCCTCATTAGCTCCCACACCATCCCGGATTGCTCCTATCCCTCTCCCCAATCGCTACCCCCAGCCCCTGATTGCTCTAACTCCCTTCCCCCAATTGCTGCCCCGCATTCCCCCCACTGCCCCACTCTTCGTCTCTGCCGCTACCTCCTCCCTGATAACTGGCAGTCCCTCAATCTCTCCCCCGATCTCTGCTCCTCCCTCTCCCCTTCCTGATCACTGGTGCTCCCTCCCTTGCCGATTGCTCCCTGCACCCGAACTTCTAGGCTCATATCTCACCAATGACAGGGTGCACTTGCGAACATGGGTAAGTTGTGTGAAAGATGTGCATTAATTTGTTGTTACGAATGAGCAATGCTTCCTTCACAAGTTATTGGGCACCACCAGTTGCGCAGATATTTATAATAATCACACAGCCCTGATATTTCCATTATATCTTTACAATCAATGATAGTTTGAAATATTTTTTGGTCAAATTTTTTATATTCATTCATGGAATGTGAGCATCGCTGGCAAATCCAGCATTTATTTCCCATCCCTAATTACCCTTGAGAAACTGGTGAAAAGCCACCTCCTTGAACCTTTGCAATCTTTGTGGTGTAGGTTACACCCACAGTGCTTTAGATCAGGAGTTCCAGGATCTTGACCCAGCAACGGTGAAGGAATGGCAATACATTTCCAAGTCAGGGTGGTGTGTACGAGAAGGGGAACTGGCATATGCTAGTGATCTCATGCACCTGCTTACCCTATCCTTCCAGGTTGTAAGATAGGGTTCTGGATTTCTGTACTCTAATATTGGCTTCTGATAACTGTGTAAATGGCTCAATTTTTGCTCACATTACTTGTGACATAAGCAAAGCATCATAAGTTATAACAATATATTAACAGAGAGGGAAAAAACTAACATTCCACTGTAGAATATAATAAAATATGCTGTTCAAGCCACGTGATACTACAGTACAGGAGTTCAAACTCTGTGCCTGGATCATTGGAACATGACATCTTTTGCTGTTGTCAAGACATCTGCTATTGGTAAAATGAATTACCCCTACCCCATGATCTCCAGCTGCAGAAAGGAAAAAGCAGGACCGAGTTTCAAGTTTCCCTCTTGCAGTGTGCAACTTCATCTCTACCCCTTGATATGCAACTGCTTTGCAACATACCTGGCCTACGCTTTAATCGAGAAGTACCATATTCATAATCTCATGCATTTTTCATCATCTCACTCATTTTTTATTCTCTATATTCTTGTCTTTTTATAAAAGGCTCCCATACTCCATAGATTTTTAAAATTATATCACTCTATGGTGTAACAATGGTCACTTTAGAGCATCATAAGGCAGCTATGCACTTCTGTCTTTAACTAATTTAACAGAATTTAAAATATGGTCAACTGAGGCTTTCACCAAACATGGGATAAAGTCAATATACTACACCAAGTCAAGTCTTTGCCCACCAGAGCAATTAAAATGGTTAATTACAAAGTACTGGAAATACACAGGTATACTGACATTTCAGTGTCAAAAGAGAGGTGAATGTTTTGGGTGAAGAAGACCCTTTGCCAGAAATGATGTAGTACAGACCCATTTTATGGCTGACCAAAGCAAAGAATGGAAGTAAAGGTCAAGAATACAATATGCTAACTACTTTTACAAAGACTTTAATTGGCTTTTAAAATGATAGAAGTAAAAAAGGTTGGAAGACATACAAAAGCCATCTCAGTCAGTCTGTTACATAGCATTATAAATACAAAAGATGAGAAGCTTTCAAGATGGAAGGGATGTAAGTGAAAGAATAAGAAAAAAAAGACTTTCATGACCTCAGGACGTCCCAAAGTGTTTTACAGCCAATGAAGTATGTTTTGAAGTGTAGTCACTGTTATGATGCAGGAAATGTGGCAGCTAATTTGCACACAGTCAGCTCCCACAAACAGCAATGTGATCATGACCAGATAATTTGTTTTTGTGATGTTGATTTAGGGATAAATGTTGGTCAGGACACCAGGGATAACCCCCCCCTTTTCAAAATAGTTCAATCAGATCTTTTACGTCCAACTGAGAGAGCAGACGGGGCTTCGGTTTAAGTCCTCGTCCAAATAAATGGCACTTCTGACAGTACAGCACTCCGTTCTTGGTGCACTGGGGTGTCAGACTAGATTTTTGTGCTCTAGTCTGAAAAACAAGAAATGCTTATATCTACATGGTTCTTCCTCGTAACTCATGCAACCATCTTCGGCCAGAAGTGCCGAGTAAATGATCCTTCTCGGCCTCCTCCTGAAGTCCCCAGCATCACAGATGCCAGTCTTCAGCCAATTTAATTCACTCTGTGTGATATCAAGAAATGGCTGAAGGCACTGGATACTGCAAAGGCTACGGGTCCTGACAACATCCCAGCTGTAGTACTGAAGCCTTGTGCTCCAGAACTAGCTGCATGCCTACTAAGCTGTACAGTATAGTTACAACACTGGAAAATTGTCCAGTTATGTCCTGTACACAAAAAGCAGGACAAATCCAATCTGGCCATTTATTGCCCCATCAGTCTACTCTCAATCACCAGCAAAGTGATGGAAGGTGTCATTGACTGTGCTATCAAGCAGCATTTGCTCAGCAATAACCTGCTCAGTGACGCTCAGTTTGGGTTCTGCCAGGGTCACTCGGCTCCTGACCTCATTTCAGCCTTGGTCCATAAATGGACAAAAGAGCTGAATTCCAGAGCTGAGGTGAGAGTGACTGCCCTTGACATCATGGCAGCATTTGACCAAGTGTGGCATTAAGGAACTCTAGCAAAACTGGAGCCAATGGGAATCAGGGGATAAACTCTCCACTGGTTGGAGTCATACCTAGCACAAAGGAAGATAGTTGTGGTTGTTGGAGGGCAATCATCTCAATCCCAGGATATTACTGCATCAGTTCCTCAGGCCCAACCATCTTCAGCTGCTTCATCAAAGGCCTTCCCTCCATCATAAGGTCTGAAGTGGGGATGTTCGCTGATGATTGCACAATGTTCAACACCATTTGCAACTCCTCAGATACTGAAGCAGTCCGTGTCCATATGCAACAAGACCTGGATAACATTCAGGCTTGGGCTGATAAGTGGCAAGTTACATTTGTGCCTCACAAGTGCCAGGCAATGACCATCTCCAACAAGAGAGAATCCAACTATCGCCCCTTGACATTCAATAGAATTACCATTGCTGAATTCCCCACTATCAAAATCCTGGGCATTACCAATGACCAGAAACTGAACTGAACCAGACACATAAATACTGTGGCTACAAGAGCAAGTCAGGCTGGGAATTCTGTGGCGAGTAACTCACTTCCTCACTCCCCAAAGCCTGTCCAGCATCTGCAAGGCACAAGTCAGAAGTGTGATGGAATACTCTCCACTTGCCTGGATGAGTGCAGCTCCAACAACACTCAAGAAGCTCAACACCATCCAGGACAAAGCAGCCCATCCACCTACTTTCAACATTCACTCCTTCCACCACCGATGCTCAGTGGCAGCAGTGTGTACCATATACAAGATGCACTGCAGCAATGCACCAAAGCTCCTTTGACAGCACCTTCCAAACCCACGACCTCTACTACCTAGAAGGACAAGGGCAGCAGATGCATGGGAACACCACCACCTGTAAGTACCCTCCAAGCCACACACCATCCTGACTTGGAACAATATTGCCATTCCTTCATTGTCGCTGGGTCAAAATTCTGGAACTCCCTTCCTAACAGCACTGTGGGTGTATCTACACCACAAAGACTGCAGCGGTTCAAGTAGGCGGCTCACCACCACCTTCTCAAGGGCAATTGGGGATGGACAATAAACGCTGGCCTGGCCAGTGTCATCCACATCCCATGAAAGAATAAAAAAAAGTAATATCTTAAAGTGTTTTACATACAATGGATTACTTTGAACTGTAATTAAGTAGACTGGGAAGAGATCATTAGAGTGGGAGGAAGCTTGTGTACTATATAAATACTGGCATTGACCAGTAGGACCGAATGTGATGTAATTCTATGTAACCTGGCAGCCATTTACACACAGCAATGTTCCACAACAGAAAGCTGATAAATGACCAGTTAATTGTTTTGGTACTGTTGGCTGAGGGAGGAATCTTGGCCAGGACATTGGAACCATTGAAAGAGCCAACAGGGCGTTGGTTCCCTGTGTCAGCCAAAGGACGTCACTTCTCTCAGTATTGCACTGGAAATTCAGTCTTTATCCTCTGTTGAAGTCTTGGAGTGGCAACTGAATTTACAACCTACAGATCCAAGGGAAGAATGCTACCAACTGAGCGAAACCAATATTAGAATGGAAAATCAGAAAGACTTTTAAGATCCGAAGATGCTGATGTCAATATTCAGATCACAGGAACAAAGCCTATGAGTAATAATTGAGATATGAAGAATGATTTTCTGCGCTCAGTTTGGGAAGTTGTACTCACTTGGAGCAAGGGTAGGGGTATCAGAGCTACAACACTGTAGTGCTTTCTCTGACCCGCATTACCTCTTTAGCATGGGACCACAGAATCACTCTACTATTCCATAAGTTTGCATTGAGGTTTATGAGAGCAACGTGAAAGACAAAAGGTGGTAAGGGGATAGTGAGAATGGGGACGGGAGTAACCTATGTTTGGTCTTCCTAATGTAAATGAGACAGCAGCAAAACCCTAGCTTTTCCTACTTGATTTTTTCATTTACATTCTATTGTGCTCCCCTTCCATCTTAGAAATACTTCACTCACTTGTTTTTCCAGTACATTTTCACACACAGACTGGGATGATTTTTACACGTTTAGCACTTTGTTTCTCTTTTCAGTATTTACAAAAATGCTTACAAGCTATTAAATCCCTCAGTTGCCTCTTTGTTAAAGGAGTTAGCATATGTGCCTGCCCTGTGATGGAGCTCCCCCTCCACAAAGGCAGTCTGGCAGCAGTGGCTATTGGTACTTTTATAAACTTTAAAAGGGATGAGAGAACACCTCCATCTTGAGGAACCCTCTCTTTCCCTTACCTGCCATGGCAAGCTGCAGCTCTCTCAGTGCTGGAGGGCCTCCTATTAGCTGTCCAAAATTGGAAGCCTTCCTGGCATCATTAATTGGATGGCGAGCGTGCCCTCTGGCCATTAATTGGCCATTCCTCGGAAACTTGTGTCAGGTGACTATTCCCGACGTGCTGAGGGTTGGGACCCACTTTTGATCCCACATCAGAGTCTTGACCCCAAATGGAAAATCCAGCCCCTGGTGTTTGCATACCAAGGGTCTATGCACTGCTTGATGCAGCTGCACACAAAGGTGGCAATCAGGATGAGGATGACCTTGGATACGTTCCCCATCCCCTCCCCACACTTTATCTGGAGATTTGTACATCATGACCCTGCGGAGATGGTCCATTTTTCCGCAAAATAAAGTGGAAGATGGCTTGGCTGACCGCCGGGTTGCAGGAGCGGGGTATGGGCCAGACCTGTGCCACTTACAGCAACACAGAGCACCTCTCGCCTGATGACCAGGTCCTTATCCGCAATAGAAATGGAGTGCCGCTCACACATGGCAGTTTCTGTTTTATCTTGGCTATACGCTCCTCCCAGTTTTTGGCGTAGACCCCAGTCCCTCTGATCCATATCCTCAGCTCGTTCAGGTAGTTGACCTGGCGCTGAAGTGGACAAAGAATTGGTTGGCCCAGTTCCCAAAGAACATGGCCTCATTCTTGCCGTGGTTTATTTTGGCTCCTGAGGCCAGTTCAAATTAGTTGCAGATGCTCATCAGTCTGCGGACCGTCAGTGGGTTCAAGCAGAAGATGGTTGTCCATGTACAGGAAGGCTTGACCTGAGCGCCTCCGCTGCCTGGGATCGACACCCCGCTTATGCCCACATCTATCCTGATGGATGCGGCAAAAGGCTCGATACGACATACGAACAAGAAAGGGGATAGAGGACAGCCCTGCCTGACTCCAGATTTGATAGGAAAGCTTTCTGATTTCCACCCATTGATTGAAACTGCACTTCTGATGTGAGCAGCTGGATCCAAATGCAGATTCCCTCCCCAAAACCATTTTGGACAGCATGTCCATTGTGTAGGCGTGTGATATTCAGTCAAAGGCCTTCTTCTGGTCCAAGCTGATAAGGCAGGTGTCCAGTTTCCTGTCCTGTATGTAGCTGATTATATCGCTGGGTAGCACGAGGCTATCAGAGATCTTATTGCCAGGTACAGCGCAGGTCTAATCAGGGTGGATCATCAACTCCAGAGGAGACATGATCTGATAGGTGATGACCTTGAACCGAATTTTGTAGTCAACGTTAAGCAGTGAAATGGGCCGTCAATTTCTGATCGCTTCCATTTCCCCTTCGGCCTGTAGATGAGGGTGATGATACCATTCCTCATGGATTCTGACATGCTGCCAGCCAGAAGCATACTCCCATAAACTTCCAACAAGTTTGGGCCGGTCAAGACCCACAGAGTCAAATTCAACGTGACCGGTATACTATCCCTTCCAGGAGTTTTTCTCATCTCAAAGGACCTGACAGCCTTTACTGGCTCATCTAGAGTTAGTAGTTCATCCAGTCTCTCCCGCTTACAGTCGTCCAAGACCTCCATGATAGAGGACAGGAAGGACTGGGATGTCATGCTGTCTGTGTGCTACAGCACAGCATAAAAGGATTTGCCGATTCTTCGTATGTTTAGCAGCGATCACATTACTGAGCCAGCTTTTTCCTTCAGGCTGCTGATCACAGAGCTCCATCTGTGTACCTTTCGGAAGAAGAAATGTGAGCACGTCACATCCTGCTCCACGGACCAGATGATGATCTTGGAAGCCTCCGAGGCAAAGATGAGGCCTGCTGGATCATCACCTCTTGGAGATCCTTCCTGACATCGACCCCCCTCGACTGCAGCTAGAACAGATTTTGCATGCTTTTCTGGAGTCGGGACATTTCCCTCTGTCTCTCTCTCTCTCGCCTCCTGAACACCTTCGAAGATGAAGAACCTCGATGTTATCTCGATCACTTCCCACCAGAGCGTCAGGGAACCAAAGAGCGGTTTCACAGTTCTTCAACCTTTGTAGTCCCTTTGGAGTTCCTCAATGTTTTCAGAGGTGAACAGTTTCATGTTCAGCTTCCATGACCCGCTGCCAAACTTCTGGTCTTTCTGGAGGTGACAGTCGACCAGTAGGAAGTAATGGTGGCTTGATGTCAGTGGATCTGACCTTGAGCCCTTGGGACACAAACAGGAAGTCTACCCCGGAACAGATGGACCTTCTGGCCTTGACCAGGTGTATCTACATGGCGCTCTGTCTGCAGGTTTGAAGAAGTCGTGCAGCTTGGTATCTTTTACTGCTTCCAACAGGAGTCTGGACATGGTGTCAAGCCTACTGGATTGTCCAGCCACATCGATGATGCAGTTGAATTCTACCTAGAATGATTGGCTCGGACATGGCAAACAGCAGTCAGAGCTGCTGGAAGACGGCCTGTCACTCGTTCTTCAGAGCTGGCGCATACACTTTGATGAAACAGAGTGGAGCATTTTTGTACATTACATCTGCTACGAGGAGGTGACTGTCCATCACCTCCTTTACTTTAGTGATGGTGCAGTTGCCTCCTCACACCAGAATACCAAGGCTAGAGGAACACAATAGTTTCCTTCTAACCAGATCAATGGCCTGTGGTACCAGCATCGTGACCATTGCCTGTAGGTGCTGAGGTGCGGTAGTCCACACTCCTGCAGAAACAGCAGGTTGGCTTACACCTTGGTGAGGTATCCCAGTGTCGAAATACAATGTGGCGTGGCTTCACTGCCACGCATGTTTATTTTTATTTTATTTTTATTTAGAGATACAGCACTGAAACAGACACTTCGGCCCACCAAGTCTGTGCTGACCATCAACCACCCATTTTATACTAATCCTACATTAATCCCATATTCCTACCACATCCCCACCTTCCCCTACCACCTACATTAGGGGCAATTTATAATGGCCAATTTACCTATCAACCTGCAAGTCTTTGGCTGTGGGAGGAAACCGGAGCACCTGGCGAAAACCCACACGGTCACAGGGAGAACTTGCAAACTCCACACAGGCAGTACCCAGAATTGAACCCGGGTCACTGGAGCTGTGAGGCTGCGGTGCTAACCACTGCGCCACTGTGCCGCCCCGATAGTAGAGGCAAGCTTTAAATGCATTTAAAGTGTGTAATTTACCAGTCCGATTGTCTATGCTAGTGCCAGACCTTGGGTATGTTCCTGCATTACAAAATTGTAAGTTAACACTTAAAGTTTGCTCTTTCAGTCTTTTTGTCATTTAAAAGATTTATTCATGGTTTTTCTTTACTGTCTTTTAATCTGGTTAATGTTAAAGGCTTTAATTTTGTGAATTTCTGTATTTTTTGTTTCCAAAAATATATATAAGTGAAGACATTAATCCTAATCCCAGGATTATCACTCAAAAGAGACTGTCAGAGGAACATTTTTCTCAGTTTTATTTTTAGCAAATAGACCTTTTACCCCAAGTGGTTATTGAGACAAAATGAAATGAAATCTTTTGTCATTTAATCTCCCCTCTCCTGCACGCTGTACACAGACCTTTCCTTTTGTTCTTCTTCCCACCTTCTGTGTTTCACTGGAACAAAACCTATTACATTTCTAACCTTTCCCAGTTTTGGTGAAACATTGGGCTGGATTTTCCCTCTGGGAGCAGGAAACATTAGAAGGGACTGTTTCTGGGTCCTGAATCCACGCCCCCCACCATCACCACTCCCACCGGGAGGAAACAATTACTCATCAGGATTTTTATGGGGACATCCCCTTAATTGGCATGGAAACAGGTTCTACATCCAACTAAGGTTGGTGGGCGGGCTCAGGAAACTGGAGGGCCAATCAGAGACCTTGCAGCTTGCGAGGTGCAGCAGCAGGCTGTAATGGAAGGTAAACGAGAGAGAGGGCATTTCAAGAGGGAGGTGCTCTCTCTCCAACTTGATTAAATCTTTAATTAAAAAAAGTGATTCCTGACAACGCAACGACCCGCTGATGTCATCAGAGTGTGCCAAGCTGCGCACATTCTCAGTTACATCTTGCCAGGACAGTGGCGCACGCGTGGGATGACGTCATCATGCAGCACTAACGTCATCGCGTATCCATCTTCGCACATGCGTGATATCGTGTCATTGGGTATCCAGCCCCCCACTCGGCTGAAGGAAGCGGCTAAATGGGAGACTTTGAGGCTGGAGCTCTCCCTCCTCGCTTCAGGCCTCAACGCTTCCTCCCCTCAGCCGCTCGCTCCAGACCTCGCTGCTTCCCTCCACTCCCCTGGCCGATTGTTCCTCGCTTCGCGCCACCCCGCTTTCCGGCAGCTCGCTCTCCGCAATCCCCCACCCCCCCCCCACCTTCCGGCCGCTAGCTCTAGGCCGCGCCGCTTCCCTTCTCTTGGCCACTCGCTCCTACGTCGCCCCGTCACCCCTTGCTTCTTCAGACGGTGTGTGAAGACTGATGAAATGTGGGAGCGAGAGGAGGGAAGTAGCGGAGCAGCAATGTCTGGAGCTAACGGCTGCGTGGGGGGGTGGTGGGGGCGGGGAGGTGAAAGCAGCCGGTGGGGAGGAGGGGAAGAAAGCGAGTTGCCGAGGGGGAGAGCGGCCAGTGGGGTGGGAGCTAGTAGCTGTGTTCAGCTGAAATCAGTCCTGGTCAGCCATATAAACGAATCACAATAACAAATTGGCAGCACATTTTATACTCTGCCCGATTTTCTTTTCCATCTATCAGGGTGTCAATTCATTATCTTCCAATGGAAATTCAATCATAAAATTCCTTTTGTATTTAATAGGATTACTGGAATATTAAATGGATCTGAGGATTACAGTTAGTATCCTACAACTACATAGTAGCATATTACTGGGCTTCCACCCAACTTAATGTAAGGTTAGTTTGCTAGAATGATCTAGCCATAAGCATTTCCTGTGATAAATTGAGCAGCGCCATCTTTAATCCTGGCAGCTGCCTAAACGTCGCAGACACTGACGTTCCAGCTGAAGAGCCTGCATTTGTGCATGTGCAAGCACTGCACCACCTAGTGGCTACGTTGTCAGCAAACACAGCCTTAAAAAAATCGATTCAGCAGCCAGGCCACCACTGTGGAGCCTAAACCCGCCCCTACTGGTGTGGGAACCTGGAGGCTGAATGCAAAATCCCAGTTGGTCTTTAATTGGCCTCAATTGGACCCTTAAGGAATCTAATCAGCTACCCGCTGCATGTGGGCCAGGTGCCCTGCCTAATCCCGTCTCCACAAAAACGGCCCAGAGGCGGGATGGATCCGGGGCTACTCGGCACTCGGCTAATCGGCACTCCAGGGCTAATTTCCAATCCCACCCGCCTCCAATCCCAGCCCCAGTGGGGACCGAAAATTCAGCCCATGAACTTTTTCTCTCTCGCCACAGATGCTGCCAGACCTGCTGAGTATTCTAGCATTTTCCATTTTTGTTTCAGATTTCCAGCATCTGCAGTATTTTGCTTTTGTTTAAACTCAAATTGGACAAGTATTTGAAAAGGAAGTGCAGTGAAGGATTTGGGGATACAGCAGTAAAATAGGATTAGGGTAGATAGCTCCAGAAGAAGATTTAGCACCAGCACAGGGCTGACTGACCTTCTGTAATTTCTATGATTTTATGAAGGACGTGTGAATCGTGTACATGCAGTGCCACATTTTTCTGTGTTTATTTTTCATAAGGTCTGCGAGGATTACAGTTCAACGCCTGGATTTTACTTTGGGGTAGGTCTTCTGTAGGAGGGAGCTCGATGCCTGATCCCATCAATGTTCTCACCCAATTTCCTCCAATAGGGCATTATTAAAAATGCAGAGTGAAGCAAGAAAGAGTCTGTCACTGCTAACTGAAAAAAGGAGGTATCTTAATGGGGCGCAGGATCCCTGAAGTGGCATTTGCAATAAAGTTTACACGGGTCTCAAGGAGCCAGGGGACCTCTGAAAAGAGATAAAAAAGGAGCACTGAGAGATATAAACAAGCAAAATACTAACCCTCTTCCTCCATTCAACATTCTGCTAATCAATATTGCCACCAATGCCCCAGGAACTACTAACACCCTCTCAGCTGGTAGTCCCTGGGGTTGGAAGTAACACAGATGGAAGATAGGTAGGTATACCAGCTGGGTTGCTGAGCTTCACCTTCCACTGGCTTTCACGACTAGGCTGTGGGGAAGAGCAGGCTAATTGCCCTTAGGGTGGGGATGCAGCAAAAGACATCCCTATACAATTGTCCCACATTTTCCACCACTGCTCCAATTTAGGGTGGTACAGTTGAGGAAAAGCAGTCCCAAGCCTTACAGAAAATGCAAAACCACAGTCAGTGGAATATGGGTGTCTAAAAGGTTTGCAGTAAAACAGAGAAGTTTAATTATTAACTTATATGGAAGACAAAACAAAACCATGAAATAACTATTTGTATCTAATTTTTAAAAGCTAATTATTAGTAATCACAAGCTACAGTTATAGAATATAGAATACAGAATATAATATTGCAAATTTACCATAGTATTAATATGGAGTACATTAACATTTACTACCAGCAGAAATAAAAATATCTGTGCTACTAAAATTTAATGATCTAATAAACATTCATATTTATATCTAAAAATATTTGCAGTCTAATTGCACTTATGCTTCCATATTTGTTATATCTATAGCAATGCACATTCTAAACATATTCAACATCCCGCTCCAATTTTAAGTCACAAGCCTCCATTTTGCATATGTTTAATGGCCAAGATGGCAGTGACACATAGTACTTGGCAAGTTGTGCCAATAGATCTAGAGGAATGAAACAATGCCAGCTTCAGTCACAACAGCCTTCAGAGGCTGGTATTCTGTGAAGCACTGAGTATGCAGAACACCACCAATACAGGAACATGATGGCACAGAAAAGTGCCTAAAGGGTCATATGTCTTTTGCAGGGATATATCCCCTCCAAAGATAAACAAGTTTCAATTTGTTGTTTTGTAGCACAACTTTTACATTGCATTGAGAGACTGGCTGCACAGGGGCAGAGCCTGGCTGTTCCTGATTTTTGAGGTCACAGAACCTTGTCCCATGTAGCAAACAAGCCGGTAGCACTTATTCAAAATTGCGATTTGTGATATTGTATTGTATTGTGTTTATTCTGATATTCTTGGTCTACTTTTACTGTGACACAATAAAATCTTTGTTACCATTACAGAAAGGAGTACAGATGCACACAGAATGTGCACAGCCCCACACAAAAAAAACTGGATCATATATTTCTATTATTATCTATGTGTAAAGGCAGAAGAGTTGTAGACAACAAATTTAAGATTATGAAAGGGTTGGATAGGGTAGACAGAGAGATGTTTTCATCTGTAGGTGAGACCAGAACTCGGGACCATAAATATAAGATAGTCATTAATAAATCCAGTAGGGAATTCAGGAGAAACTTCTTTGCCAAGAGAATGGTTAGCATGAGGAACTCCCTATCACAAGAAGTAGTTGAGGTGAATGAAAAAAAAGCACATGAGCAAGAAAGGAACAGAATGATATGCTGATGTGTTTAGTTGAAGGATGGGGGAAGGCTTGCGTGGAACATAAACACCAACATCTATCGGGCCATACAGCCTGTTTCTGTCCTGCAAATACTTTGTAATTTGGCAGAAGTGATTCAGTTGATTACTTAGTTCATTCAAATATGCAAATATAGTTTGGTTACAATATGAAAACATTTTTGAACGATGCCCAGCACCCATCCTTAATTAGCACTTAGATATGTTTGCTTTCTAGCCACTATTTTTAGCCTGGCACATACACAGTTGATGTAAACTTTTAATTTTTTTCTTCTGGCTGTTCAAAATGCTTTTTAAGCACACTGTTCAACTTCAAACATTTTGAATTGTTGCAATTAAATAATGTCTCTACATGATAACAGTCTTTGCATCCGTGATAACTGGTCATGCAATAGAACCAATTTTATTATATCCACACTAAATACAGTAATCAAGATATGAAAGACTAAAATCCCTCATCAAAATCATTGCAAAACTCAAGATAAACATTTTGGCACAAGACAAGGAACTTTGTGAATCCACAGAGGATCCAAACAAGGCATCTGTAAAATCCACAGTTTGCTCTGTGAACGAGGGAAACCAAAGTATGCGGGGGTGGGAGGAGAAAAGAAAGAAAGATTTGCTTTTATACAGCCCCTTTCATGAACTCAGGACATCCCAAAGCACTTTACAGCCAATTAAATGCTCAGTGTAGTCACTGTTATAATGTAGAAAACTATATATAGGAAGGTGCCTAGAAGTAGTTCTGATAAAAATGTTCTCATATAAATGAAGTAAATACCATTGCCAGGTATGTGAGGGAACATGAATTTACTCTGTAGATTATTTTTGCATAGACATGGCATTAAAGTAGTTGGCATTCTTATATGTTTTACAATTTCCTTCACATAAACACTGCATATTCAAGTTCCATATTAATACTATACTGATATAATATGTCAATATGTTATTACACTTCAGCAGCAACTAACTTTACGGCATGGAACAATGCTATTACTTACTACACAGTACATCACAGTTGATATGAATAATGTTTCATTAAACGCTGGGTGATGGATTGTGCATTTACAGCAGGAACTTGAATAACATTTCAGTAGATATTTGAAATAGTACAGTATTTCGAATCTAAAACCAAGTACTGCCTGTCTATCAGAAAACATAATAACTTTACTGGAACAATCTGATTAATATTATGACCCTAAATGTACTATAACTCAGTATAATCCATGTGTTATTAGAACAGGGTCAGCTTAGGAATTAACTTTTTTGTTCATTAATTTACAAGGATTAGTAGAGGTCACAAGACAGCAAATCTATTTCAGTTTTTATGAATCTGTTTTCAAAATGTACTTAATTTGTGGCACTAGGGTGTCTTTGGGGTTAAGCAGAATGGTATGTCCCTCTAATTGCTTTCTATTCAGAGTAAATTCATTAGATAATGTTCTCTTCAAAATTCATGAATCAATTTAACTGAAGAAACCACATTAACAGCTTTTGGTTCATTAGCACATGTAGTTCTGATACCAAATGACTGCTCATAGGCTTTCTTTAGGCAAACAGATTTTGTTTACAATGATTACTTAAAATGGATTCGTTCAAAAGCCAGTTTTTTAATGTATTAAAATTGTGACTTGTTTTAGGGTGAGTGTGGGAATCTGTCCTCTTGCCTTAATGAGAATATATCATTGCAAAGAACCACTTTACTGGTGCCAGGAACCAGCTCCAGGTTCCTTTGGATTTTAGACCAACTAGGGTAGCAGTCTTGGAACGTCACCAAACCCTTGAAACAAAATGAGCAGTCTGTGTAAATACAACTGGAGCATAGCGCAGCTCTGAAAAACTGCCCGGAACGGATCCAAAAACATAATTTGAGGGAGAGGACAAATTGTTATGGGTATGACTGCTATCCAAATTTGACTGCACATTTTCCA
Source organism: Heterodontus francisci (assembly GCF_036365525.1). Classification (NCBI taxonomy): domain Eukaryota; kingdom Metazoa; phylum Chordata; class Chondrichthyes; order Heterodontiformes; family Heterodontidae; genus Heterodontus; species Heterodontus francisci. Next base: position 48,203,140 of record NC_090390.1, read on the forward strand.
CTGTTGATACAAATTTGTTTGGTAACAATGATAAAAAGAAATACAAGAAATTACTTCACTGAAGACCACCTACAGCAAAACTACAGAACATATGACATATGCCAGACATCTTGTACCAGCCCGGCAGGTTGCTCACAAATGGGTCCTGACCATTTCCACAGTAAACAATGCTGGTCCAGTTGGACTGTTGTTTCTAATGGAGGCATGCTTGTTTATTTTACTAATGTTGTGTAATATGAGCTAACGCTTCTATCTTTCAGTTATTGTTCTAGGCACAGGTGGCCTATGGCACAAGGCTCACATATACAGAGCTTAGCAGGTTGAAACTGCTCCAAGTTAGAACCAACATAAGCCATTCAGGTGCACAGACCACAGAAAGAAAAAGAAATAGCGAGAAAGAATACAAAAATACTGACAAGAGAGAGACATAACACGTTGGTGCACTGCAGCATAGCATAGTAGGAATGGATTTGTGACAATTTCTCACATGCCGAGTCCATGATCTTGGCTGTACTGTCATAGAGAGGAAGTGAAACAGAGGTTAAACCCTTCTGTACATGGAAGAAAACCTATGCTAGGACTCAATACCCATTATTCTCATTCATTATCTGAGTAAAATAAGTGCTTCGCATTCAGATTTATCCACATTGAGATGAATATGTCTCGGACCCTGGGGTTACACAAGTCATCCATCTCTGGTCTTGTCTTTACAATGTAAATAGTTGTGAATTATCCTATAAAATATTAATATTTTGCTGCAAAATAGTTACATTTCTCAGCTCTTGGCAGAGGATATTTATCCATCTTATATTTTTACTTTTATTTTTATTGAATACAATTATTGCAATGCAAACTGCAAACAACCCTGCTTCAGAAATGATCTTCTCATAAAACAAATTATAATCAGAAGTGTACATAAATCAATAATACATTCTATAACTTAGAGAACTGCTATGTTAACTATATTGTGTGGTGTAATTGTAAGCCATTCACAGTACATGGATGTTGTCAAGTGATAGGAAGTTATTTGATGACACCCCCCAGTAAATATATCCCAGATTTATTAGGAAACAAAAAATGAACAGACTACTTTTTTAAATGGAAGAATATGTAGGTTCTTACATCAGCTAGAAACACCCATTACAAGTTTTAAAAAATGAAATTGTTTAAAGTATTTTTTTCCTAATTTTGCAATAGTGATTTGTATGCCATACCTAGAAATATAGAACTACTAACTTCCACTCTTGTGGGCTGTCCTCTGCATTAAACCACTTCTGAAATTATTCATTATATGTAGGTTTATTTACATATTTCACCAATTTTCTACTGGAGATGCAGAATCTTGTTAGGAGACATAAAGGTTGGCCTTTAGCTCTTGTCAGAGTAGCCATTCTTTCATGTGCACACCTAAACTTTGGGTGTTTCCAGAGTATTCAACTGTATAGGGCATCACAGTCAAGCCCAATCTGTTTGCAACCACATGCACTAAGCTGAATCACTGAATATTGACCAGAAATGGGAACCCTGGAGGATTCTTCCCTTTGATTTTCCGACTGTAGTCCCCAAGCACTCCTCTGGATGAAATCAGTTAGCTTAGGAAAGCCTGAGATTCAGACCTGGAAACTTCCGGTCTGCATGATTGAACTCTATATGGCTTAATTCCTTATAAAAAACTTAAATCAGTGCACAGAGGTCATGTAGTCTACAAATATAGAATTTGTTGCATGTTTTACTCTGTTGGCTTCTTCGTTACTCGAACATTTATGTATCTCTGTACCGTGCCACCAGTGAGTACACTTCTTTCATGGCTGGGCTTGTTCTGCCACTTTTTCCTCCTATAAGCTATTACGTTCCACCCCCAAAAGATTGTGTGGCCGAAAACGGATGAAGACCTCCAAAGAGTGGCTCTCAGATTCAAATGTCACTCAGTTCCAGGATTCAAACCTCTGACTACACGAATTGTAAAGTAAGCAATGAGCAAGAGTTGTTAAGTATTCTGTCATAATGCTGTGAAAAACTGACAGCCAGTCATCTCAGCATTTTGTGTTGCTAGAATAACTTCCTTTAATTACAAATATTTACACAGGAAAAACAGACCATAAAATTTGATATTGGCTCATTACATTGATCTGAAATATGAGTGATTGCTTATTTTGTTTCCTTTTTAGTAAGGGCTGAAAGGAAGGCAAGAGTGATGAGCGCTTATTGTAGCATTCCTGAGCTGTAATAAGATGACAGTGTTTTGATTATCTGGACAAGATGCTGAATTATGAGAAGCTCCTGGGTTGTGCGTATAACAGTAAGTCTACTTTACGGTATTCATCACCTGATTTGTAAAGGGAAGTATAGCTGCTCTATTGCCGAAATTATTTCCATCTTTTTTCACTTTTAAAAGTCACTTCGTATTATAAAGCATTAATATGGTTGTAACCACCTTTTAAATGACTGTCCAATAACCGTCTGGAAAAATTAAACATGTATCCATTCTGTGGTTTACATAAGATCAGATTTTT